>NW_020897689.1:15359857-15782514 GCF_003984885.1 Neopelma chrysocephalum
AACAAAAAAGCTCCTCAAGAGCAGAAATTCAGGGATTAGTTGCACAAAAGTATGTGCTGGTACTTAATTGATAAAAATCAATCCTCATGTAAATTTTCAGGAAATGCTAGCATAAAATGTTCATAATTTGCTTAACTTAAAAAATAAACAAATAAATTGCAGACAAGAATAGTGAATCTACAAAGCCTAGTTTCTAAAAATCCACTGTAAAGGAATTAGAGTGGATTTTTAGAAACTAGGCTTTGTAGTCATGTATTGCCCATATTTGCCACTGTATTTCAATTGTACTTAAGTAAGCCCATACCTACAAGCTACTGAGGTATTACTCTGCTCTCCATTGCTGGTAAAATCCTGGCAAGAATACTTTTGAACAGACTAATACCTGCTATAGCAGAAGAACTTCTACCTGAAAGCCAATTTGGTTTCAGAGCCAATAGGAGTACCACAGACATGGTATTTGTTCTCAGACAACTGCAAGAGAAGTGTAGGGAACAGAGCAAAAGACTCTATGTAACCTTTGTTGATCCCACCAAAGCTTTCAATACTGACTGTGGCAGATTTTGGAACAGTGAGGATGTCCCCCCAAGTTCCTTAAAATAACCATCTTACTCCATGAGGATCAGTGCAGCCAAGTCAGATATGGCAATGCACTTTCTGAGCCCTTTCAAATAACCAGTGGTGTGAAACAAGGCTGCATTCTTGCACCAACTCTATTCACAATTTTTTCAGCATGATGCTCCAAAGGGCCATGGCAGACCTCAAGGAAGAAAATGGTATCTACATCCGATATTGTACTGATGGAAGCCTGTTCAACCTAAGGCGACTGAAGGCCCATATTCAGACCTTAAATCATCTTGTCCGGGAGCTGCTTTATGCTGACGATGACGCCCTCATCGCCCACACAGAAGCAGCCCTGCAGCGTTTAACATCCTGCTTTGCAGAGGCTGCTGAGCTTTTTGGGCTGGAAGTCAGCTTGAAGAAGACAGAAGTTCTCTATCAACCTGCACCTCAGGAAGTCCCCCATCATCCCCATATCACCATTGGCCAATCAGAACTCAAATCAGTTCAGCAGTTTAATTACCTAGGCAGCCTCATCTCCTCGGATGGTAAGATTGACGGGGAGATAGACAACAGGTTAGCAAAGGCATATAGTGCTTTCGGAAAACTCCATAAAAGAGTTTGGCGAAATAAACACTTGAAGAAAAGCACAAAGATCAGTGTTTACAGAGCCATTGTGCTGTCTACTCTTTTATATGGATCTGAATCATGGGTCATCTATCACCACCACCTGCGACTCCTAGAACACTTCCATCAATGCTGCCTCCTTACAATCCTAAACATCCACTGGTCAGATTACCTGACTAATATGTGTCTGTTCTAGAACAAGCAGCAGTCACAAGTATTGAGGCCATGTTGCTGAGAACACAGCTGCGCTGGGTAGGACACATCTCCAGGATGAAGGACCACCGCCTCCCTAAGATCGTGCTCTATGGTGAACTTGCCACCGGCTGCCGCAAGAGAGGAGCCCTGAAGAGGAGATACAAGGACTCTCTGAAAAAATGTCTCAACCTTGACCATATCGATCATCATTGGTCTACTCTGGCCTCCAACTGGGAGGTCTGGAGACACACTATAACACTGCTGCTTCTTTTGAGAACGCATACAGGATCACTCTCGAGGAGAAAAGATGACATAGAAAGAACTGTGTCTTGTCGATACCACCTAAGGAGTCTTTCCACTGTGCCTTTTGCAACCGATGTGTCTATCTCGCATTGGCCTTTTTAGACACCAGGGGGCTTGTAGCAAATGTGGGTAGAGTCCTTCCCAAATCTTCGTTTGCGAAGCCTAGTCATGATGATGATGATGATTTACAAACTCCCTTCCAGCTATAAACGCTTATAAGAATGCACACTCCAATGAAAAACCTATTTTTTTAACACCAGTGTTTCCAAAGTATGCATGCATTCAGTAAATTCTTTCATGTATCTGTAGATATTACAGGGAAAATTTTAGCTGAGAGAATGAGAAAGCTATCTTGAGTTTGCCTCTTTGGAAAGCAAAGTTTATTGATTTATATTTTTAAAAACTCTCTAGGTGATGAGTAATTGAAAAATTATTTTCTTCCTACTAATGGGACAGGAACAAAGCTAAATTGCTCTAAATTGCGAATAATGCTCTTTTTCTCAATTGCAAGCAAATATGTTGGGTATTGGGATTCCCTTATTCCACATGAATGTGCAATTTGGCTCTAGATCTATGATCATTTTTAAGTATAATTACAGGAGACAATGCAAACTGGCGTGACATTATATTTGTGAATGTATTGTGGGCCTGAATATCTTCATACGTAATGTCATTACTGGTGTTGCAGAGCTTAAGAACATGAGCTTTTTAATTTTTTAAATTATTTGTAAAATGAAACTCACACCTGTTAGTGACATTAATATTTAGTGGACTATCCATCCTTTAAAATCTGAGGTTTCAGGATGAAATATCTGCAGCCAAAGAGCACATTTTAAGGACTCTCTTTTCAGGACCTTTTTCGTATTTGCAGTTTCTTGAACTAAAGTATATGAACCTTACTACCTACATCTGCAGTTGTAAGTTTACCAACTATATAGACAGGACATGAATAGATTAAGAATAATGTAAAGGAAATAATGTTCTATTTTGTAAGCTATATTTCACCTATGCTGCACAGCCATACTGCAAAAACTTACTCTGTATTGCTGCAACCTCAGCCAAGGGCACTCTTTGGTTCCATTTTTTTCAGGCTAATCTGCTTTTCTCAAGAAGGAATTTGTAAAGCTTATACTTTCTAAGTCTCACAGTGATCTGTTAGATCTTCTTATGAGATCTAGAAATCAGTAACTCGTTCTACTCAATTAAAATACATGGAAAATAATTTTGAATTTTGGGGTTGGTTGGGGTTTTTTTGTTGTTGTTGTTGTTTTGGGAGTGTTTTGTTTCTCTTTTTTGTACAGAACAGAAGTGTGATAGATCTTGTCATATAATTCTAAAACTCTAAGCCAAGACCTTCTTATTAAAGCTCAGAAGATGCAATCGGATGCTGTTTCTGTTTTTCTAATATAAAATTATCTTTCATATTTTGAAATAAGTATTTCAGAGTTATCAACAACTCCTGAGAAACATGCCCTCTCCTTCTTTGAGGCTTTCATTTTATTTGTAATTCCTCAACGCAAAATAATTTTAACTGGAGAAATTCTGTTACTACTGAAGCTGCAAATGAGACTGGAAGGCAGTTTATCTTCATTTTTTTCTCCTTTGGGAGTACTCCTCATTCTCCGTGAAACTGATGAAGAGACCTGTGTTGCTGCATCAACAGTGAGATAATCTGTGATGTCAGACAAAATATAGTGTCTTGCTCTTGTTTTATGCCCATTGGTACAGCACATCTCTTCAGAGAATTTTTTCCTTATAGAGGGACTTGTAGTTCTGGATGTCTTATGAAGAACATTATTCACAATCAAATTATAAGCATTTTGAGAAAGAAACATTTGACTTATGCTGGGTCACCTTGTAATCTAACAAAAATCTTAAATAAACCTTAGAGCAACCATATGCAACTTTGATTTCTCATCAATTTCTGTAATCACTTGGATATTTCAGTGCCACTCCATGACTGTCCCTGAGCAACTAAGTGAGTACTCAGGTGGTTTTGTTGGGACATGGCACCCTGTGACTCCTTAATGCCCAGAGCATGGAAAAGAGAGGGAGAGGCTCACAGTAGCACCTTGTTCCATTAAGCCCACTGACTGGATGGCTCAGCGCAACTTAGTTCCTGTCCTGCATCAAAGCTCCTTCTTGAGGAAGAGCATTTTTAAAGCATCTGCAAAAAGCAGAGAATGTCATATATATGATACAAATGTACAATACACCATGAGCATCATGATTCTTGGGACTATCCTGTGCAAGGCCAGGAGCTGGACTTTGATGATTCTTGTGGGTCTCTTCCAACCCTATGATTCTGTGATCATTATGCAGCAGCCTTCCAGGATCAGACCCAAAATATCTGCAGTTCTTTCTGAGTGTATGTGCTATCATAGCCAAATTGTGATAACCATCTGAAATATATGGCTCTACAGAAAATAGCCATTGTATGGAGATGGAGATATATTACATATGTTCTCCTACATTTTTTAGGTCCTCTTTTACTTGAGAGATAAATGTTTCCACCCAATCAAATTCGTTATACGGCCCCTGTAAGTCATCACTGCAGTTTCTCATATACACTCAAATTCTTCGCTGCTATACTTAAGCATGTAACAACAGCTTAGTGACACTGAGATACAACTTGCAGCACATCACAGAAACAACTGGACATACCCAGAAATTCTGATAGCTTGTTCTCTTTAATCACCTGAATTGGCATTATCCCATTTAATTTTAAAACATTCCCAAAACAACTTCAGTCTTTCTGAAGGCCTGATCACCCTCTGTAAATGTCAGCCTACAAAACACATGATTTTATCTAATGAATTTCTTTGGATCCCAATTTTTAAGAGTGAAACCAACCTGAGGAAGTAAATGTCTAGCACAGTGAAAGAGAAGACCAAAGGAAGGACAGCATAACACAGGGGTCAGTCCAAAGACCTTTGTGTTCAAGGTTTCCTTTCCATGCCATCAAGACACTGGTGCTTGCAGGAAATCCAGTCAAAGGTCTTGGAATACTAGATAAGGACAATTCTTTTCCATCAGCTGTACGTTCCATTCCAGCCTGCATGAAGGCTACAGAAGCATTTGCACAACAACCACAGAGCAGCACATGTAAGTGTTTGAATACGCTATTTGCTGTGGGGAGGATTCCTATTAATTTTACATAGTGTTGAAACACAAGCTACAGGCATTTTGCTTACTAGATCTTGGGAGTTCCCAGTGTCACCTTATTCTCATATTTTATCCAATAGTAATTCTGAAATTAGAGAATCTACTGCAAAATTGCCTAGAGTGGGAGAAATAAAGGAAATTATTTTAGAAGGATGGCTTTCATAAATAGACACTCTAATAATACTCAAGCTAATTTGAGACTAGTTTTATATACTAACAGTAAGAAACATTTCTGAATCCTGCAATATCTGAAGTCTTTTTCATTAGTAACTTCTATCTTCCTCTTAGCCTCTCTCTGGAAAGATGTTTATTCCACAGTTCCCACAAGTAATGGGAAAATTGTGGAAGGATAGACTTGGTGCTGGAAGCCAGGAAATTCCCTGTTTCTCTGTCACTACTTTTGTCTTTGACCCTATTTGTACCCTGGAAAACACAAAAAATAGTGAAAGTTGCATAAAGCGTGTACTGTCCCTGTTTTTCATCATTACAAGTCCTGAGAAAGGCAGGTGTCATGCTTATACACTTTTTCATAGTAACTAGAAATAGATTTTCATCTCTTTACTTTTACACCTAGAGAAATGTTATTACTTTCTCTATTGTCTGATGATTTTCAATACGTCATATAATTTCATGAGGAAGAAAGGCCTGAATCAATCCAAAAACCCCAACTATTAACAGATCAAAATTCTACACTGATTACTATTATGGATTTTTCTGGTTTCTTTCTTCAGTCAATACAATGTCTCTGTTCAATACTTCAGATTCTTCACGATGCTACAGACTGCAAATGAAGAATGACAGTTTAATTTAAAAGATAATTAATACAGACCTAATTGCCTTTTACCATTGCACAGAAAGGTTGCTGAAGCCAAATAAATAATCAGGTAGCCATCCAATTCATTAACTAATCGCAGATGGCAGCACTGCATGAGGCAGCAATGATTTAAAGAGTCACAAGGCACTGCTCAACATTTTCATAAACTGCATGCTTCCCAGGTGTTCATTGATCAAATGCATTGTGTTGGTGGAAGTGGCATTTTAACAGTTGCTCTATTGCTTTCTCCATTGCTTCTTTCTCCAAAATGTGGTTAACAAATGAAACATTAATATTTCCAATATGCATTTTTGGTGCCATTTAAGTCACCATTCACCTGATTTCTTAGTGCTGTCTGGTTAGATGAATCATACCTAGGAATGCTTTCTCTGTTCCATTGTCATTAAAGGGAGCCTAGATAGCTTGTAGCTACAGGTTTTTATGATGTAGATATCTACTTTGGGTCAACCGAATTACCCAAGTAGCAGGGCAGACCTCCTATCCAATGGAGAGAAAACTCAGAAATCTTGGATAGTATTTTTTACACTGCACCATTGTAGCAGTTCTTCACTTGAAGCATTGCTTGCCACTCCACCAAGCCATGGGCTATGATTAACGGGAATTCTTCATAAAATTTTTCTACACAACACATTTGCTGTTTCAATATCTGCGTTTGTAATCTAGGAAGCACAAAAAGAGTGTAAGTGGCGTAAGATATATGTACATGTATTGTCTCCGTTTTTCACTCATGAAAGACAAAAAGGTGATGTAAGGACAGAAATTGTTGTTTTATTCCTCCATTTCTCAACCATTTAGTCAAAAGACCCACAAATCTTTAAAGGTCTTTACTGAAGGTTATCTTTTCACTGTTACTGTTTTTTAATTATAAGCATTTTTAATTATGCATTTATGGTCCTGCAAATAAATTTTTTGAAGTACAGACAAATCATCTGTTCCATATAAAGAAATTATTCAGTAATTATCTTACACTTCAATTATTTACTTTTTACTCAAGAAAAAGTATTTACAAAGTAGCAGCAATGATGACACCAGTACAAACAGCAGAGATGCTGACACACAGACAAAACATCCAGAAATAAAATTCCAATATTTTTCATTATCTAATCCATTTTAAGTGGTAATTAATAACTATGCAGGTCTTGTGAAACACTTCCATGTTCTAAGATACTAAGAGCTCTGTAGTTCTTCAGATGCTGTCAGTGTTAGCTGTAGTTCCAGGCATCTCCCTGTATTAGTTAGGGTTCTTTTTAAATTTTGCTCTTCCTTTTGACTATATACTCAGCCAAATCGGATGTGCCTTGCTAAGGCTCAGCTTTCAGGACACTTTATCACCAGATAAGTATATCTAAAATTGATGTTCTAGATTTGGTCCTAAACCCCTCTGTTTTTCACGTTAGCAGAAAAGACCTAATATCATTTTCAGCTCAATTATAATACACTCCTGAGTTTTTAAACAAGAATCAAATATCTTATGAAGAATGATACAATGGATTTTAGTTTAATGTTGAAGAACATATATATGTACACACACATATATATATAAAGCAAAGTACATATCTATGAAAGAGGGGGATAAATATGAATTATATGGTTGTAGCTGCTAGTTTATGTGTATCCAAAAATAGTTTACACAAAAGATTTAAGTTCCTTGAAATTTCTCTAGCTGAGTCACACAATTTCTCTAGCATAGTCATACTAACCTTTAAGAACTATACTAAAATCATCTTTTAAAAACATGGGTCAATGCTTCTTTTCTCACCTTTTCTTTTCTGTTTCCTATAGTTAAATGAAATACAAATTTCATGCAGATGCAAATTTATATATTCTTCTCTTACATTTACACACATAAAGATACTTTTTTTTCTGCAATAGAGTGGGCTGAGTAGAGCTGACTCAAGAGTCCGTCATGTTGGCTGTCTGTCTGGGATGATATGCTAGGACGTAACAGGAAACAAGGAATTAGATACTCCTACAGAACAGGAAAAGAAGCCAGAGTGTGATAGTTCTGAAAAGGTCTTTGAAAGCTACTTAGAGTCTGTCAGCAAATAAATTAAAAGTAGGAAATCGGGCTAGACCTGATGTCTACTTTGTTATCTAAAGCCCTTCATTATCTATAGCTTACATTTCCCTGGAATCTGAAGGAATAGCAGTGCCTTGACTGCTAAACTGACAAATCTGAGAGTCCCCACTTAAATTAAAAGAAGACCCATGACTCTAACCATGCCTTCAAAAACAGGAGATGAGAATGCACACTGTGGGTTCATGGGGGAATGGAAATTGGAAGAAAATTGTTTCCCTTCAATATTTAAGCCATGTTACATAGGACTGTGCTTGCTGTATACAGACGTGTTTACCACCTAGTAAACTGGTGGGTTTTATACATAATTCTTTAATCTATATAATTTCATAGTAGCTGATTTCATGTTTTGCAAAGATTTTACAGTGACTTTCTAATTAATTAAGTACAAATTTCATGTAGATGCAAGTGTATATATTCTTCTCTTTCCTTCCATTTGCATTTTTACAATTTTCTTTCCAAACAAGGCACATAGTTTTACACAAAAATCAGAAGCCACTGCAATAACTAAAGTAAGATTCAGAAAAATAAATACCACTTCTTTTATATAAGAAACAAGTTTGTTATATATCAGCAGAGACAACCATCAGAATTCCTACATAAGGAACAACCTCCACAATTTGGGAGTCATGGTACACTTCTTACAATGGAAAACTTAAATTACTTCGACCACCCATAATGGCAACTGATGCATTGTTGGAATAAATTCTCATCACATGCACTTTGTAAATCAAAGGTGTATTTCCATCTTGGAGATGGCATCATGTCTAGTGATGTTAATAACAGCGATTAGTTTTAGTGGTTTGTATTCCACAAAATATAAAATACCTTTAAAATAACTCCTTCAACACTATTGCAACATAGGTGCATTCAACTTACTTATCAACTTAACCTCATAAAATATCTAAAAGGAAAGTGCAGAAGACTGCTATTAAAAGAATTTGATAATACTACACTTGCAGCATTATGTTTCTCTTGTACTATTAATAGGAAATGTCCTCTTTCTGAGGAAGTATGAGAAAGAAGCATTTAGCATTAGCCAGCATTGCATGCAGGAGAGAGGTTGTACATATTTAACTCTTAAGTGCACAAGCCTTCTTTTTGTCCTACTGTTTTTACATTTCCAGCTTTTTGCTTCTGGTTTGTTTGCTTTCTTCTTAGAGAATAATCCTTAGTATTTTTCATGTGCAACTGTAAAATTATCTCAGAGGCAGTTCATTGGCTGGGAATCTTCTTTGAAGCTTTTGTATCATCCTTATTTCCCCTAAAATGAAAAATCAGAGCTTCAAATGGGATTGAAAAACAATTTGCTTTAAACTGCAACACAGTTGAAGCCATCCTAGTGCTCTAGGTCACTGATAGAGAAAGTAAAAAGAGGAACATGAAGAAAATGAGATGTAAGGAATGCTTGCCTACTGACTGAAGGAGCAAGGAGGAATGCCACAGAGAAAAGACAGAATTTCCTGCTTACTCATTATTATTCCTTAGACGAGTAAATCTTCCAAAATAATATTTTATTAAATTTTTACATTTGGAAATGGGGATTAAACAAACATGTCTATAACCTTTTTCTGATTCAACATGGAAGCTGTTAACAACACAAAATATGTCTGCAATAAACAGCCTGACATGCCTTGGAACCTGCTTTACCTTAAGCTTTCTCTTAAAACATATTAGCTGCTTTGGCCAAAGATCAGAATTAGCTGTAAAAAATGAAGGTTTTTCCTTTGTCTGGCTGAGACTCAGAGTTTCCAAAGGTACCAAGAAAGAATAAAGAGCAGGGAACTTCTGGTTTTGTCCTTTATGTTTAGTCAAATGTGTATCACCAGCAGCATCTGATAATACTGTGGTTTCAGGGGTGAAACCTTGTTCAGGTGACTAGGAACAAGGACAGTGTTAGGTTCTCACATATTCTCAGCCTTGCTGCTGCCTTCTGCCTGGGTGACACTACAAGGGTAAAGCTCTGCTTGTGGTATTAACCACAGCTACAGCACAAAGATCCAGCACACTCTGCCTCCACTTGGCTCTTCTACTGCACTTTCTCACCAGCTTTGCTGGCTGGCACCTAAATGTTACTAAAATCTAACAATCAAATAATACTCCACTGATTACAAAAATGAGAAAACCCCTTTTCAAACTCTCCTGGCTATTAAATGAAGCCCATTTACAGGAGATAAATACTTCAAAGACTCTTTCTTATAAGGAATAATTGTCTCCAGATATATTTATTTCAGACTGTCATAGTCAGAAAGAACTAATCAGTTTCCCTAAAACTGTAAGCCACAACAAGAGCAATGAAAAGCAATAAAATAGAAAACTAAATGGAAAAATACTTTTAACACCTGTGCCAAATCAATATGCAAACTCTCAGGTATAGGAGAACATTTTTATTTTTTCCCTGAAATATGCCTTTAAGCAAAGGACAGCAAAGAATTACTGACACGAGTCAGAGTTTTGGTAGAAAGAGCCAGCAATTTGGCAAAACGAGGACTTATCCTCAGTAGATGCTGGCAGAAAAAATTACTAGTTCTGTTTTACAGACAGGTATCTAAGGAAGGAGTGGCATGGAAAGCTACAAAAAGATATAGAACTGTTTATGCCTATTTCCTCTCCTGAAAAATCTCTCAGCATAGGTTCAGAGGATTCAGGCCCCTCCTGAAGTATGCTGAGACCCAGACCACAGTGGAGGCTGCTGGAGAGCTCAAGCCTGACCAGGTAACTCCTCCTGCCCCACACCAATGGTATTTTCTGTCACCATTCACAAATGCCAGCACACATTTCCCCTGTTTACATTAGAGCCTGTGAAATTGCTCAGAATTCCCCAGGTGTTAGAAAAGATACCTCTCATGTATGTCACATCAAACAACAGAGGGCTGCCTCCCCCCTTTCCCTACTCACTGGAGGGGGGGCTACCAGGTACATGAGAGGTAACACTGCTCCTCACACCTGGATATCTCCTACAGATCAGGAAAAGGTGATGTCCACATCATGGCTTATTCTTCACAGAATGTCTGGGTCTTAGGTGTGCCACAGTGACAATCTTCCCACAGGAGAGTGGTCCAAGAAACCAAAAGACTCCTAGCATTTCCCTCGGTTTTAAGATTTATTGAAAAATGTATTCTGCCATAAAACAAACAATCAATCAAGCAAACTATTTTAGCATTATTCAAATTATATTCAAGTAGTCATTAATTTGTCCCAGTCACTTTTGAATTAGATAAGCCTTGGCCAGTGACAACCACCTGGAAAGTCCTGTTTAATTCAGCAGCTCCCAATGTACTCTGGAATGTGATAGAGACCACACCTGTGATACCAGTGAGCTCTTGCTTCCACATAAATGTGGGCAGGAAAAAATCAGGAGTTTGCAGTCATTTTGAAAAACATATCAGAAAGGTGTTGAATAACACTGTATCTCCAAACAATGTAATGTTTGACAGAAATATTCTGTAAAAAATGGCTAATTCAGTAGTTATACACATTTCCATTTAAGCAAAAAGTGTTCCTACTAGTCTGATAAATACCTAGTTTACTGCTGGTCCACAGTCTACTTTTCCCATCCTGAGAAAAAGGAACTAAGGAAGGAGTAGGTGACTCAGAAAAAGGAAAAGTCTGTCTGAAGTTGGTTGCCACCATTCTTAGCACAAACAGGACAGGTAAAAGAGTTGCTTGTGTTTGGAAACAAGGGTGATTCCTCTGAAAAATACTGCTTCACAATACTGAGAAAGGCAGCAAAGCTGTCTTCCCTGTCAGTAAAATTCTCTGACTGGACCAAAAGTGGACAAAATATAGAGGGAGTTGGTTGGTTGGGGTGTTTTGTTTTTGTTTTTGTTTTGTTTTGTTTTTTAACCAAACAAGGTGAAACAGGTTTAATGAATAAAACTTTAAATGTTTCTACAGCATTTATTTCTAGATGCCCCACATTTCCTCCAAAAAAACCACAGAATAAAAAATGTTAATCAACCAATTGCAGTCCTTCCTAAATTTTACTTCTTAATAACATGATGTTGTCTGCTTTGCTTGCACATGAACACCTTCCTTTTCATTACCAACTATCATAGAAGTGCTCTCCAGAGTTTAAATAGCAGAAAGAATATTCCTGATGATGCTCATTTAAATTGAAAGTACATTACACAGAATTGTGGCACACTTTGAACTGCAGATCTAACCATGCAGCACTTGCTTATTTAAGCTAAAATGTATTTGCTCACCTGAATGATCCTGCAGCAGTAAGTAAGTAATCCATCTCATTTAATTTTGGTTATCTGGAGGCGAGGTGACACAAGCTACTCATTTCATTGCCTGATTGCCTGATTGGTTTCTGATAGCAGCAATTTATTTCTACCAGCAGATGATGAATTTTGGATGGATTTCCTATTCTGAGATGTCCATTCAATCGTTTAAAAGTGGGGTAAAGGAATTCCAACCTATCAGTTCAAATATTTGAACATGTAATATGCATCACAAACCAAATAGGAAGGATATAGCTAATTTATGTCCAAGTTTAAACTCATTTTAAAAATTACATATATACTATAACTATATATAATGCCAAAATATCACAATGGTGTTGATATGTTGGATTATTCCTTCTTTCTTCACTTCGTAGACTATCAAGTACTAACAACTAATAAATTTGTACTAATTGGGCAAGCTGGAAACAATAGATTCTAAGTTGAGTACAGCAGGCAATTGAAACACCAGATGCCTTCCCTATGACTATTGAATTAGCTATAAATATTCAAATTAGTGTTTTAGGCAAATAGTCTTCTTCTGGTAAAATCTGCCTCATATCACTCATTCCCCATGGAGATCAATACAGAGTGAAAGATTTTTATGCTTTACAGGATATTATCCTCAGAAATGCTATGGAGGTTAGGAGTGAGCAGTTCCCATTTCTGAAACAGCTTTAGTGAATGCGGTCTTGGCTAAAAGGATTACTTCCCTTTTCTTATTCACAGCTTCAGAAAGGAAAATGTTATGAAAATTACTGATGAAGACATGAAGTTTGGGTTTGTATTCGGATTTTTGTAATCTCTTTATTATCAAACAAATTGCTTGGGTACCTGATAAGATACTAGGTTAACTAGAAAAGCTGGTTTTCACTTATGGAAACCAAGCTCCAATAGAACCGAAAATTAAGGTCCTTAGAGATACAGATAAAAAAGGTAGGCTTAAAAGTGAGGGACAACTAGGAAGAGCAACGAATTGATTTCCAGAGTGGACATGGGCTGCTCAGGGAACTCCAGTTGAATCAAGCAACTCCAGTTGCTGGAGGCTGTGCTCATTTCATGCATTTGTTACTGATCTGGAATAGAGCGTGAAGTAACAAAGTCATATGATGATAATAAGGATATTAAGGACACTTTAATCATTTTTTCACTCCCTTCTTTATTTGATATATTTGTATCTCCAGTGCAGAGGTACTAGTTAGCTACTGGCTAAACTAAGGCAAACCAACTGTTCTGTTTTTTCTCCAGATGAAAACTGGTCAAAGTTTTCAGGTCAGTTCACAGAAGGCATGACTCTGCGAGGGTGGTGGATAGCACTATGGCCAGAATATAGGAGAAAAGAGGAACTCAATGACCCATTATAACTTTGAAAGCAATTTAAACATGATTAATCTGTCAGGAAGAGCTTGGGAACCCCTCATTGTGGACTGCCTCCATTTATAGTGCAATGTCACAACATTGAGGAGCAGAGGGCTCAAATTTGATGGTGGGTTGCTTCTGTCCCTGCATTGCTCAGATTTCCTTGCTGGAGTGATGGCCAATATGTACTCAGTCTGGCTTTTGCATCTTAGACACAAAGATCCTAAACTCTGTCCTCACCTTGTCTACTTGGCTACACACTGAAGGAGTTCAAATACGCCCTTTATTGCCGGTAAGCCAGGGTATGATGATCCACAGGTCAGCACGCACTTCAGTGACCTCCAGTTTTCTTTTGGGTAAGAGGTACATGGGCAAGAAGGAGGAAACATGTTATGGTCCCTGTGAGTCAAGGACTTGGACATAGACCTAACTCAGCTTTACATACCTAGAGGAAGGTGCCTATACACTAAACTTCAGAGCACACCCTGGCAATAACTCCTATCACTCACACATAGGATTATTTAGGTTGGAAAAGACCTTTAAGATCATTGAGTCCAACTGTTAATCCAGCACAGCCAAGTCCACCACTAAACCAAGTCCAGAAGAGCCACATCTACGCATCTTTTAAACACCTCCAGGGATGGTGACTCCACCACTCCTATGGGAAGCCTGTTGCAATGCCTGCCAATCCTTTCTGTGAAGTCTTTCTTAATCTCTAGTCTAAACTTCCACTGGCACAACTTGAGGCCATTTCCTCTTTTCCCTGGCTTCTCTCCCATACAATACCATTCTCGCTGTATCTTCCTTCAGCTCACCAGCTGCTCCTGCAGTGACGGAGGGCAGGAGAGGCCACAGCCCTGCCCGAATCTAAACCTGCTCTAAACCTGCTCCCGTTCCTAGCGGGGACGGCCGCACGCCGCACACAGGCCCAGCCAGGTGCGGCCCGTGCCCCGCTCCCCCCGGGCCGGCAGCGCTCCGCAGGCGGCACCGGACGCGGCGGGGATCCCGGCGGGGATCCCGGCGGGGCTCCCGGCACTCCTCGGTACGCGCCTCTCCCCGCCTGCGCTGGGGGCGACCTACCCTGTGCGCCTCCGCGCCCGGGCTGCCGCTCCAGCCCTCCCTGCCTTCAGCATTGGGAGCCGCTTCGTGTTATAGACCGACGCATTCATAGAATATTCACGGCTATTTACTTCTATTATACTGGCATCTTCCACAAAAGGAACTTCACCTATTAATGAAACACCATATAAGCACTTCATCTTTTTTTTTCTAACCTATGATTTTTAAAACTCATCAATTATTTGGAAAGAAGAAGAAAAACCTTAGAGGCTTCCCGAACCAAAAGTACACAGCTCTCGGCGGCAGCACTCATTCCCTGAAGGAAGAAGAGGGCTCATCCCGTGAGAGCAGAGGGCGGCTGTAGCGGGGCCGGACCGGCCGCGGTCGCCGCCCCAATGGGAATTCGCTGGCGAGGGCGGAGCATCGGCAGCCGCGTCCTGTATCTCCAAGAGGCTGTTTTATAGTTCCTCGAATGCTGTGGGCAAAACTTGAAAGGCAAAGGGGTGCTTGTTCTTCACTTTTTACCTTTTCCCAATTGCCGGCGATGTGTATTTCCCGCGCACACCGAGGCATATGTTCTTATGGTGAAAGCATTCACCACTAGAAGCGACTTCACAAGCCCCCAAAATGAGGAGTTAGCCTTTCAGTGACACAATAGAGTTGTATGTCAAGAAGGAAATTCGAAGGAAAGAGATCCACATAACACCGTTATAAACCTGTAAGATACTAAATCCAGCTGATGCTTTTAAGATCTTGACTGACTGTACTGTACCATATAAACTCTGTACACACAAGAGTGCCCTCTACTGAATAACAACATCTCTATCTTGAAAGCAATATCTTGCCGTGAGTATTTCAAAGTTAAGAGAAATTGTCATGGTTTTGAGCTGCAACTACATTTTTAGCATGCAGGACTCTCACTGCTGCGACCACGGGTTCGAATCCCAAGTCCCCCGGGCAGATGGTAGCTCGTTAGCCCTGTAAGGCCATCCATCTATGAGAAGGTCACTCTAAACAAACCTACGTCCTGAGGACCTCACTGCCATTGTCCAAGCTTGCTTGGCCCCGGCAGATGAACCTTAGGATTAAAGGGTGGGCTCAGTTCAGCGCAGGCTGTGTCTCACCTAAAAAATCCATTGCGCAGGCTGGAAAGGTAAAAGACCTTTCCCCAAATCTTCGTTCGCGAAGACTGGCCATAATTATTATTACATTTTTTGCTTTTTTTAGAAAACTGTCTTATGTATCAGAAAATCCATGTACACCTTCTAAAACATCCTGGAATTATTCATATGTCAGGGGCAGTTCTTGCATTCCTTCTTTAAGGTTTTGACAACAGCCTTAATAATACCTTAATAATTACAAGCCTCACAATAAGAAAAGACAGGGCACAAGAGTGAAACTGGGGGAGCAAATTGTTATAAAAGTGCAATAATATATTTTAAAAGAGATGTGCAGAAGACTGCTGGATCCAGAATGTTAGACATGGGACAGAGCCAAAAAACTCTTGATAACATGGAAAAACAGAAGCCAAAGATGTTGCTCAGTGCTTATAGGGGAAAGGATGAACCCAAAACAATGCTGAAGAGTGGGGGATAAAGAGCCTCAGCTCCCTGCACATTGGCTATGCTAAGAGTAATGAAGATACAGTTATGAGCACATAATAGAAATAGTGTCCTCCAGGCTGTAATAGAGGCAAATAAATCACTGGTCTAATTTACAATGAAAAGTCATGCATTTCCGGTCTACTGCAGGAGACAGTTGCTATCATTCTCATTCCAGTTAAGGTTTCCTTCGGCATTACCTAGCTGAGATGTCCTGAATGGAGGTTTTCACTTGCTGTAAACATGAGGGCACCCAGGATGTACAGCAGTGTCAAAAAATAGTGATGTCCCTGTGTTCCAGGTCTAGCACTCAGGAAAGCTTATTTCTTCCTTCTCATGAAGCAGATGAAACTTCCTGTAGAGAAGAGCTACTCAGCAAATATCCTCAGAAACAAACAAACAAAAAATATGTCCTTGTGCAGACACACAGTGTAAAAACCATAGGGGCTTCTGTGCACCTGCCTGAGGCAGTCAGATCTAATGAGATGAAGACAGTCATCCACAGGCTCTGTCACTCGCTGGCTCTGCAGAGCCTGCACAGTATTTGGATATGTTTTACTGGCATATCCAAACCAAAGTGACCATGTAGATAATCTGTAGCTCTCTTGTGATAAAATCTTTGTATGCTCCCTATGTGCTTCCATCTTGAAAAATAAATGCTTTCTCCCAATCAAATTAAGATTCAGTTTGAACACCCCATCAAATGTCATTGCAATTCTTCAGGCTTTTTCTTCAGTTTCCACTGGAAGGCACAAGTATTTCATAGCATGTTGTAGCTCCTGATTTGTAACGTAGCACAGGAAAGAAAAAATTACTTTCCCAGAAACTCTAGCATCCTTTTTAGTTACCTAGACAGATGATATCCCAGGAAATGTTACTATGATCTGGGTGTCATCAGACTGTCCCAGCAGTACAGCTCATGAGCCATGATCTTCAGCTTTTAACACCTTGTAGTTAATGAATTTGCTGAGAACAATAATCAGAATTGCAGGCAGTGAAAAGACCAAGAAAAGGAGACTGAAGGCAGGTAAGTAGCCTGAAGTACCACTGAGATTTTGAGCCCTCTTTGTGCATGTGAATGTGCAAATTACATCTGCCTTCCCAGAATAGTGTCCATGCCACTGCAGGACACTGCAGTTGCCTTCAGCTGGCCCAGATTAGGCATGCATTTACAGGTGCAGAACCCCGAATATTTATACATAGCATGAGTTGGTAAACATTGAACAACTCAGTTACTGTGGGAAAAAGTCCTATAAATTTCACCAGACTCTGGAATAAGTGTTATTTATTCATTGTTAATATCTCACCATGTCTGCAGCTGTTCTTACATATTTTATTGAGAGGCAACTCTGTGAGACTGGAGAATAAATACTGAAAAAATTCTCTTTAAAATAAGGAAAGCTGAATGTGAAACTCTATGCTTTTTTGAAATCCCCGTTTCTTATTTTATCAGGTGCACATTTTCATTTTCTACTTTAGACTTAGAGTACACCATGAGAAAGATCAAGCTTGAAGTTGAGGTGGAAAAATGCAAGCAGGCTCGCACTTAAGCACTTAAGTACATGTCTTTCATCTTCATGGTCTCTTTCTTCTCTGCCGAATATTGATTAGCAAATATTCATTATTACAAATGTGGTAAAAATGTGCAATAAGATAGACTGTCAAGCTCATGGTCTTTTTCAGTCTGAGTCACAAGGAGAAGTATTTTCAAATCTTGTGCTTAGCTGAATTGGATTCCTATAGAGACACATGCTTTATATATATTTTTCCAATCCCATGCATGCATATATTTAGTCCAAGAATTTCCATGAGTCTCAAGCACAATGCTCTGGCAAAATGCCCTCTGAGGGAAGAATCAACAATTCCCTGTTTTTGAAGCCTCTCTTACTGACTGTTCTCTCATGCTACAGAGCATGATTTAAGTAAGGGTCCTTCTTCATCTGCAGACTGAGGTCAGCCAGATCATGAAGAATGGTGTCAGAAATGTAAATGCAAGATTATCTGATTTGTTACTAAAGGAGATGATATTACAGTAATGGTTAAATAGCATGTTGCAATAAGTATATATTAACTTAGATGTGATGAATTTAACAGGGAGAGGTTAGATATAGTGAGGGGCTTTCAGATCTCGTGAGATGAACATATATTTTCAGAGCTAACTAGAAATGTCTCTTCAGTTTGGCACCTCCAAAAGTGATGCTCATATCTTTCGTTTACCTCACAATCATTCATTGAGTGAAATATTCAATTTGTTGAAGATTCACATGATGAAAGAGAAATGACTGAAAGAAAGTGGCTCTGAAGATCTTAAATGCCAACAATTCAGCAATTTAAATTATTGCATCTACCCTGTGCTCTTGGTCATATGAATTCTACTTTTGTTGCCTCCTGAGCAACTTTGTAAATATAAAATTTAAAAAAACCAGAGAAATAAAGAAATACTGTGGACCATGACTTAACCACATTCATTTTAATTGGGTTTACTGGGGATGAGGAAGAAGAATGTGACTTCCTCAGTTTCATGGGCTAACAGGAAGTCTGTATTTGCCACCTCAATTTTGCACTAAGAAAAACAATAACATTTATTTTTAATTACTTTGGGATTTTCTACCACCTAGGTAACATCATTGTTCAGAAAAGTAAGGACTGAAACTAGACAGCTTTAAAACACTGGTACTAGTAATTTAAACTTCTTCTCTAGTCATTAGCAGAATTAATCATTTACTTAGGTTTAGTCCTTGTTTGGGTAATATTTTCTGTGTGATACTGAAGATTTTTCAGGATCTTATTCTTAATGTCTGTTTAAACAAAATGATGCTGTGAAAATTCTCTTTATTCTTTCACAAATACAGTTCTGTTGTTGTTTTTTTTTAAAGCACATAACTCACATTGAGTTCCATCCTAAATGCAGTTGGACATTTAGCTCTATTATAAAGTGGTAAAAGTAAATAAGTCATTTTAGTATATATTTACACATTGCATGTAAAACAGGAAAATAAGTACTTTCACACAAGATTTTTTTAAAATTAATTTATGTGTAAACTCTGTAAACTGTGCTTTATGTTCAGTAACTAGTTGGGTATTTGTTGTTTGTAATTTCTAACCTTTTGTTTGATTATATGTGGGGCTGTGGAGGATGTTAGATAACTGCCTTCAAACAATAGGCCTTGAAAATACTTGAATCCAAACAAGATTATAATTAAATGAGGACTCAATTTTTTTTTTAAAAAAAGGAATATTCTATTATGGAGCAGGTGTAATTTCTTTCCTCTCTAGAAACTAGTTTTCTCAGTGGGTTTAGGTGTAAAATAAACTTTAAAAAAATCCCACATCCTAAAAGATAAATTATTGCTTTGAAGTTCCCTCTCTTTAATCATAATTTTTATTTTTAATCAATATTCTAAAAATGTCTTTGTTTTTCTAATTACTTGTAATTTCTCAAATTACAGTATAATAAAAATGAAATTCCTTGCATTATGGCATTCAGCTGAAAATTCCATATCACTGTGTGCAGATATGTACACATTTATGCACAGGGTCAAATAACATGCACACTGATTTCACATTTAAATACAGAGAATGATAATTCCTGTCACAGAGTATCCTAGATGCATAAAAGTAACTGAACACAGTCCCAATGCAACGCACAGTTCAAATAAAGAATAATGAACCAGTAGCCCGGAAAACTTCTGAAACAAATTTGCAGTTTCTCAGTATTTTGAGAATGCATTTTCAAATGCATTTGAAGGAAAGGGTGTGTTTACTTTCTCAACACCATTTACTTGTTCAACGAAGCAAGTATTGAGGTTGCATCAGAAACAGCATGGAAACTGAGCTCTGAGTAACTTTCTGCCTCACTTTATGCCTCACTCACCAGCATGGCTTTGGAGTGTCATTCCAAAGTACATTAAGCAGCATGACTTCCTGCTTGCTGCATGCTGTTTGTTCTCTCATCTTCTTCCCAAGGGAAGATGCTTGGTCAGTGAAGTCTCGTCTGTTTGGTAGAGTTGGTTTTATTATAAACAATTACATTGCTTCAGTGTTTTTGCTAGAGAAGGTCGAATAAATGTCCCTCAAACTTTGAATGGAAGGTCAGGTTTGTGACCGTCCTTATATCCCAGGATATTCATTTCACAGACTCGGAGTGGTCTCCAAGAACATTCTGTCTCCTAGACAGACAACTTTTATGACAGCATTTACCCCTACTGAGGTGAAGAAAGGAAGCAAAGAGAATGGTCTGCATGGACAGATGAGTGCAGTTGTCAACACTAGACGTTTTTTGGCCATTGTGGAAAACCCTGCTGTGATGAGGAGAACCATATCATGCTTTTGACTTCTTTGTGGGAAGAGATTGTAGACAGCTGAGGACAGGTCTGATGATACACTCAAAATAAACAGCATGGCTGAGGGCTTTTTATTCTAGGTGAATTGTTTTAAGTGCTGAAAGCCTGGTGACCAAATGCATCAGACTCTTGTAGTCCAGCCAGGAAGCAAGTGAAGCATGAATAACTGAGTAACGTGTCATCGTCTGCGAGCATGGGATGGGGTCTTCTGGCCAATCAAAGCTTATAGAAAGCATTACTCATGGATAATGCTATGTCCAAACTTAGCACAATCAAGGAATGCAAAAGGAATTCTAAATTATAGATTCAGTTGATCAATTACAGATGTGGACTAACTGAATGTAGACTGTATTTTGCACTCCTCAGAATGGCTTTCCTCACATCATGATTCTTGCATGGGTTCTGTTTCACACAGATGTTTTTCATCCTTGGGCTAACTTTGTCCAAGTACAGAGCCAACAAGACAGAAACAGCAGCATGGTTGTATGGAGTAAGTAAGAGAGCAGCATCTCATCTACCTTTTTCTAGTACTTCACTTTATGTCACCTGCTCAGTTTCACTTGATGATAAAAAAGACCCAAGAAAGATCATTCTTGAACACCATATGTGAGCAGCCCAATAATATCTAGCAATTATTCATCACTGCAAGCCTTCAGAAAGGACTCAAAGCAACTTAATACATTTCCCAGCATCCTTCTCTTTTAGAAGAAACAACTTATTCTCATGGCTGGCCATGTCAAGTGCTGTGGAAGGAGACGGGAAGGTGTGCTCATGCTAGTTCTCTCTAAATAGTCCTTTCTTTTCATCTTAGTGACATTTAGCCACTCAAGCTCAATGGCTCTGTAGGTCAGCAGCCAGGCCTGAGGTCAAGTAATCCCATTTCTTCTGTAGAGTAAGTGCTTGCTTGTGGGAACTCAATGGGACCTGACATGTCATCCACACCTGAGCTCTGTAATGACTGACATTTCACTTTCTTCAGTAATTGATCATAATGAAGATTGAAAATTTAGTAGTTAAATACAATGAGTCATCAGTATTTTTTTTTCCAATTCTTTTTTCAGCCATGACAGTCCTTTCCTTCCTTATTCACACAGAACAAATTAGTGCTTGGTCAAACCAGATTTTCTGTAGTATTGCTTTATATTTTGCACATCTCCATTGCAATGGAACAGGAGAAAGTAATAATATCTCTTTACTAATGAGTATCTGCCTCTGCATAAGAACTCAGGAATTTTTTATGGGAAAACACAACTTGCATCAACAATATTTCTTGACTGAGAAAACTGTGGACAGTAGATGTGTGATGTTGTGCTTTACAAATGTATATTGCTGCAATTCTGTCAGAAGATCATTAAAGCAGTGCAAACAAATCAAGTAAATTATATATTCCACAATTATTTCTTTTCTGCATGGTTTCAGGTGTCCATTTCCATTTATATCATTCAATGTATCTCTACCTATGCTAATTGGTGGCAGTTATCTGTTTCCTGCAAATGACTGATTTGAGAAATACAGAATAAAGACAGAATATAATATACTTTAGGAAAGCTACTAGATTGCCTCACAGTTCTATTGTTCTTCTTTCAGGGAATCAAGAAGCCTACAGACAAGGGAGAAACAGTTAACATAGTCTATCCAGATTCAAAAAGACACTTGACAAGATTTTAAAAAAATTACACTGACAAGGGCTAGCAGGAAAAGCCCTTGTGCCATTACAGTTGTTCCAAAAAAAACAGAAGTAAAATGCCAGCTGCCACAAACTATATGGTGCTCAGATCCAAAGTATTCATCATATCCGAAACAACCACAAAAAGGTGTGACTCAGAAGGAGACATAGTGTGCTGGTGATGCGGTTATACAGCATCCTGAGGCCTGAAAATGAACCACAGAAGAGCCTCAGGAGATTGAGTGACTAAGTACAAAAACAGCAGAGAAAATCACTTTTATGTAAACAAATGTAAAATGACACATGAAAACACAGCCCTAACTTTGCAAACAAATCTAATTATGACCCCAAATTGGCTATTGCTACTGGAGAGTGAGACTTTAAAGATATAATAGGTAGTTGCATAAAAGTATCAACACAAACATCAAATACCAGTGTTGAATAATGATTTAAAAAAAAACCTCTGGGAGATGTTATTAATTATTTGGAAATTAATACTGAAAAAAAAAGATAAAAAATGTCATTATGCCACTGGGTAAAATCAATTATATGTATTATGAATACCAAGACTATGACTGAAAAGGTGTAGCAGAAATGAAGGAGTAGAGAGAAACCTGGCAAGGATAATTTTGAACCACATAATGGCCTTCCTATAAAGCAGAGGTAAAATAGATTAGGACTAATAAACCTGATTAGGAGACAGCTGAGAATACAGAAGGTCAAGAAATCAAGGGTGGCATGAAGGTGAATGGAAAATCTGTTCTAAAACATCTGGGAGACATCAAATGGTACTAGCAACAAAATACATATAGATACAAATATGTATTTCATTACAGCTTCTTTTCATGAGAAGAACAGCTTCAATCTCCTAAATAATCTTAGACACTAGATGAGCAGTTTTTATGGTATGTGAATCTACTTGCAACATTTCAATGTTTGCCACTGACTAAATCTTCTTTATTCTAGTGAGACACCTGAGAAACCACATTATCTTATTTTACTCCTCACAGACATATATACATTTTTTGACATTTTTATGTTGCAACAAATAATAAGTAGGATGCCAAGTCACTGAGGTCTATAAACCTAAATTCTCCTTTCCTCAAAAATGGGTTGGCCTCGGGGAACCATCCCTGGTGTGTACTTTCCTCAAAACTGTGGAAACGCACTGTTCAGGAGAGTGCTGACTGATAAGGACAAAACCCACAAATAATGCCAGAGCATAGACAGGCACAGGAGAGTGCTCAGGCTCTGATGCTCTTTTCTTTACTAACACAGATGCAGATGCTGATAGATGAAGACAAAAACCAAGTGTATGATGCATCTTCTCACAGTCCCAGGGGAGACAGGGAAGGCTGTGGTGACTGATCACTTCCTTCTTGTGACTCATGAGCCACGTGCTACAGAACTATTTAAAAAACAGTGCAAAGGTGCTTTGTATTCTTCCTATGCAGCACATACCACAAGTAACCTGGGATGAGGACTATAGGGGCTTCATAGATGTTTTGTTTTAAATTTGTGCCATGCAGACATCTATCCACAGCCAAAAATGATAGCAGAGATTCTTTGTAACCATTGTACAATCCAGAGCTGTGTGAATGATGTCACTGTGTTTGGAATAATTCCTAAATCACATGAAAAATACTCATGGGCTGTACTAAGCACGGTTGAACTTTGCCAGCTTTCATTTCAGGCAGGCAGAATTTTCTTTTTCACAAGACTTATCATAGAATCACAGGCACATCGACTGGAAGTTATTTCTGGGTATTTCTCACCCAGTTTTCCACTCAGCACTATATGGTCAACCAGGCTTTTGAAAACTGGAAGGAGATTCCTCCGTGTCCCTGGACTCACTCTCTAGTGCTGCACTATCAGTGTAATAAAGAAGTTTTTTCTAGTGTCCCTCCTGAACATCCTAGACCACAGTCTTGTGGTTATTGCACCTTAATATTAGATAAGGAAAATAACTTGCCACAGCCTGCCAGCAATGCTCCTCACAGTGTAGCCCACTATGCAGTTTGCTTTACTATCCACCAGAACAGAGTCTTGGTTCAAATTTAACTCCTATTTGTCCCCCGTAACACCCAACAGGACTGCTACTCAACCTGTAAGTAAGTATCCCTTTTCTGATAGAGGAGCACATCTTTTTGTCCATAAAAATGGACAGGTTGCTTTTTCCACCACATATTCAAACAATGAATGGGATTCAGCAATGGTCTTCAACAGTGGCATTAAAATCAGAATCTATGAATTTTATTTTCTTGGGAAGATATGATCAATCACATACTCTTTTAGGCCATGTACATATTCATATCAGAGTGTATGGAAAGATAAAATAACATCAGATATATTTAATAGTATTATTTCTATTCTGGTGTTCCAGTAAGTATATTATGATGGTTAAACCCATTATAAATTAATGAGAATTAATGACAATTTAGTTTTGCATAGGATTCTTCCTTAAATTAAGAAAACAGTACTGCAACATTCATATTTTAAGTGCATAACCTGTTTTGGAATGAATTTCTGCGGTTTATGCATGAAAGTTGGCCTACTAAATAGTAGCTTTATGAAAAAAATATTTATGCTAATAAATAGCATGAGGAAAAAGGGCAATTCTAAATAAATAAAAGTTTATTTTTATTAAGTACATTTAGGAAAGGTTACATCAGGGAAAAGCTTTTGATTCCACCAACACACTATTTCTTTGTAAACTGACTGTATATCTAGGCCAAAAAATTATAAGCGAGAGCAAAATCTATTAGACAAAAAAAATTATTTCATGAAAAGGCTTCATATTTGACAACATGCAAATGCTATATTTCTGTGCTGCAAATTACCTCTCAACTAAAACATGAATATTTTTGATCTACAATGAATCAAATACAAACACTAAAAGAAGAAAATTGCTATGACTGGAATTCTTAACTATAAGAGTAATTTAAGGTATTTTAGATGGTAGAGACCTTTCTGCATAAGTGTCTGCATTATTTTGATTCAATACTACTTGCTGTTTCAAAGTGTAGTTCCCAAGTTTCTGATGATTTTCCATGTAATATATTAATCCAGCTCTACTACTGTCATTTTAAAGATTGAATTTACCACATAAGCTGTGTGAAGTGGGGTATTCTCCAGTGCTCAAGCATTGTACAAATTTATGGTCTCATTATGAGAGATCAGATAGTTGTTCCCTGACATGACAATGTGTTCTTCACCTAATTCTGGAAGATAAAAGCCACTCATCGAGATTGTGAGTGTATTTGGTTATTCTGTATGAGGCTGTGACTACATTATCACATCAGTAATTGGTTCTAATAAATACCAAGTAACAGATATGCTGAAAGCTAGATTTGCTCTTTGCAGACCAGTTGAAGGCCAGCATATTATTTTCAGCAGGAAAGAAAATAGAAGAACTTAAATCTACAATCCTTTCATTAGGAACTGGAAAATTTTCTGAAGGAAAAATAGTGCATAAAAGATCAGCAGCATACTGAAGCCAGGAAAAAATTGAATACATCCCTGCAATTCAGAAGCCAAGCTTACCGACCATAAATCTACAGTGAAATGCCTGGAAAACCACACAGCAGATTTTCAGCCTTGACAGTGCTTTTCCCAATTCTGATGTTTCAGCATCAGCAAGCACAGGACACTGCTCAGATGCTCTGAATGAAAAATGGAGCCTCTTCCGTATTATTTGTCCAGGTAGCATTGTTTTGCTCAGACTTCTTCTCATCAATATAGCCATGTCTGTAACATGTCCATGTTGTTCTATTTTAATTGTTAAATAAGCTCCTGAGCTCTTCGTTCTCCACTCCTATTTAGTTATGAAACAACCAGAAGCAGAAGTCATGACAACTGAGGCTAAAACTGTCCAAGTTCTTGCTGGATAGAGGTGATCTCTTGCCCTGTCCTACTGGATGGAAAGTCCTCCTACTGAATTGAGTTTTTCATGTCTGACTGAGCTGTGCATATAGGCTGAAAGGAGGGTCCAGTGCCATTACTTGGGACAATCACACCAGTAGGCCTCGGCCATCCCTGTCATGAAGGCTAGAATTTCTAATTTTCCACTCAGTTCAGCTCTTTTCTAAATTCCATAACTCAGTTCATCTTGATGTATTAAGCAATGACCAAATAAGAGTTCTTCTTACAGTCCCTAGAAGGGCCAGCCTGGAAGCTAACCTTTTCATTCCACTCAAAACCATTTCTCTCAGAGGAGCCAAGCCCCACACAGCATTGCCTGTTCCTGTTTCACCCTCTGACACACCAAAGCCCATCTTTGACATGTTTACAGCAGAGCATCACAACATTTTTCCTATGCCATGATCCCACCAGCTGCACAAGGGCTCATAGAGCCGGACTGGGGCTACAGCACTGCTCTTGCTACCAGTGGGGGATCATTAGCAGGACCTTGTGTGGAACCTCCTTCCTCCTGCAGCCTATAGCACTATCTGCAACACATTAATGTCTGAATTAGCTTAATGCCACCTTCCACACTGAAATGAAGGAAAATCTTCCTCTGCCAAATCCTTGATATTTTGCTCCTGATTCCTTTAAAATGTGGTATTACCATAGCACATTTATGATAATTAATTGCTACAGATTGTTTGATACAGGTGGTAGAATTAAGAGTTTTCTGCTTAGATTATGTTTCATTGTGAATTTTGCACTAAAATCAGTGGCCAGATTTCTATACATTCTTTAGTCATTCACACTTTTCCATACCAACAGAGGGTAGGGCTCTGGAAAGGAAAAGGAATGAAGAAGTGCGTAAAAGATAGGTATCTTCTGGTGACGGCATTCCATCTTCCAAAAATAGTTTATTTCTTAGACAGGTTTTTGCAAGTCAAGTAGTAGAAAAGATCAAGAACCTTCAGCTCATTTAAATCTTTCAGTTTTACCACCAGGCTACACTTATACAAAGCTCTGCTCAAGGCAGTGCTGAAAGTGTATTACATTTGTTCATATTCCCCTGACTCTGCACAGACATTTATAAGGTGCAAAGACTTTCCTGGACAGATGAATTTGCTCACAAACAGTGGTATCTTAAAGCGGAGGAATAAACACTAAACTTGAAAAACAAACTTCATTTTAACAGAATTAGATAACAGCAATGCCTTTTTACAAAGCCTAAGAACCACTAGCATACCAATTTTATTGCTACGTTCTTCTCAGAGCAACTTTGCTTTACATTGCCATTAACAAATCCAGATACTAAGTTCATTGCAATGAATAAGCTAAAACAAATAACTTGAGTATATAATGGTCAGTCACAGTTTCTAATATCACACTTTAAAAGATAAAAATGCACCTTTCCTACCATACCATTGTAGACATACTCTACTATTTGGCTTGAATGGGATGAGTTTAAAGCACCAGAATTAACTGTTTTATGAGTGGTCTTCTAGATTCCTTTACTTCAACCTATTCTGATTTTACAAAGAAGAAAGATAAAGATAGGCTTTCCAGCTAGGATAGCAGAATCCAGATGAAAGAAAGGAAGAAAGCAAGAAAGCAAACAAGAAAGCAAGTAAGCAAGCAAGCAAGAAAGAAAGAAAGGAAGAAAGCAAGAAAGAAAAGCAATCCTGTTACAAGTATTGTTTCTTTTTCTGAAACTTCTCAAAGAGTTAAAAAAATTCTGAGCTTCCAAAACATAAGATTTTAAATTTTTTTTCCCTCTGGGTTTTTTCGGTTGCTCCACCCCTCCTCTTTATATTTTTTGTTTTGTTTTGCTGTTGTTGCTTGCTTGGTTGGTTGGTTTTGTTTTTAAGAGGAAGACAGTGGTCTTATTTTGTTTTGGACTCCTGCCAACTGACTCTCCAGTTTTTCTACCATTTATTCTGCAAATTCAACAATACCCAGTAGGTGGCCTCAGAGTATAATCCATTTCGTTACTCTTCTTTCAATGATTCTGTCTTGCTTTTTCCATTGCAACAATTTTTTCTTAGTTGGAATCTCCTGGGTTTTATCCCTTATTTTCCTGGGGGCTTGGAGAAACATTTTATTTAGAGAATGTGAATATCATCCAGGTCCAAACAGATATATGGGCTGAAAAACACAGCAGATCCTTAGAGTCTTCAGCTCTGGATCTTTCAAAGAACTGTAGCTGATTCCTGTGGTTCTCCCACATCTCCACCTTCAGAACATAATTGACTTCTGGGAATCAGTCAGCCCCTGCTTATGAACAAGGGTGTCACCTACATTCATCATCCTGTGGGAATGCCCTTTCAGATAAAGAGAGGGAGGTTCTTTTGATAAGAAAAGTGTAAACTGAATTCTTAACTGATTGAAGATTTTAATTATCTAATTTATTGTTCTAGTGGGAAACACTTCTTGGTTTCTGGGTAATCAAGACTACCTATAGCTGGGATCACTGTCACAAAGTATTGGCAGCTTTTTTTATTTTCAAGGACCAAAACAAACTAAATGCAAGTATTTAAGACATATAAAAAGTCATGTATCTACCCATTATTACAAAATAAGAAATACTGAGCTCTGCCAGTTAGTGGCAGAGCTCAATATTATTATATTATTTATTATTAAAATATTATATTCTATAATATTTTATCTTGATGAGAGTTCGTATTCATTCTACCTTGTCAAACATCATGTAATAAATCCTGCAAGATAAGATCAGTTGACACTTTCACCGTGACTTCCTGCACTGAAAAAAGTGCCCATGTATTCGTGAAAAATTTTGCCAGTTAAGCATATTTGTCTGTTATGGATGTCCCCAAAATTCCTGAGCTGATTTTTGAAGATAATTGATATGTAAACTCAGTCTTTGACTTTTGGCAGTAAGCTAATAAGACAAACAGCCCTATAGTTTCTCTACAATAATGAGGCCTGAAACCAATTTGGCGGGGATCAAGGAAATATGAAGCCTCCAAATATTTCCGGAATTGCCTCACTATAAACTTTTTCAAAAAGTCAGATTGAAATGTCCTATAATAGATGTGCCTGTCTGCATCAAGAAGGATATATTTTTATATTTGTGTTAACAAGGGCTTCCTAAGGAGAAGTTGATGTCTGGTCCTATCATGCCCTAACATCACCCTCAGCTAAACTTATGAACTTTGTTGCCCAATAATGTGACTCCAGTACTGTCTCACTTAAGGCTTCATTTACATGGGGCACTAAGGAAAATGTCTTATCAAGACAAATTACCAAACAATGTATGTAAGTGGGGCTTTATTACATTTTCATTTAGAAGAAAGGCAGTTTTATTTCACAGTAGGCTAAGATATGGTGACCTAAGTTACAATGAATGAGACCATCCACATAGAAGTTTAGTGCAACTTAGCATATGTGCATTAGTTTATTTCATTTTAACATTCCAAAGTGTCCCAGTGCAAGCAAGCCATGAGAAAACATTAGCCAAAATGAAAACTTTGGTTTGCATTTGTCCCCTCCATAGCCTGCTCTGCTACCATGGAGACAGACAGCTCTCTCACATCTAGTAATCTCATCTTCAAAGAAACACAAACATTCTTGGTGAAAGAGCCTGCAAACTATAATATTGGCCCTAAATGTGATCTTGCACCCTTCATTGAAATCCCACTTCAACAGCAATTCTCTATCACCCTTGTTTTCTTCTCACGTCTTTCTCTGAATGGCAATCAGAGCTCCTAAATTATAAATTGTTCCATGGGCAGCACAACTAGTGGGTCCCGCACAACACCCTCCATTCCCCTAGCAGCACCATCCCTGTCCGCTCTCTCGCATGCCTTCCCAGCTCTTCCAATTCTTCCCCACCAAGGCAGGACCCTGCCAGACATTCAGTTCACCCTTGCATGCCTAGCTCTGGGTACTTAGTTCACATCCATGTTGTCTCCTCTCCATAGCTCCTGCCAGTTTGGATGGCGACTGAGAGCACCCTCTCCAGACAGCACTGGAGGACTGGCCAAGCGCTGGCTACTTCGGAGCAGGCAATGACTCAATTCTTCCTACATTTCCCTCAGTTCAACTCTCTTCTCTCTTAAAATTCTTCCCAAATGTATGGAAATGTAACTTCTATGCCATTCTGCCAAATATTCCTGATGATATTACCTGCAGGGCAGCCAAAAGACATCTTGGTTAGTAATGTGTCGTTGCGGTCAGAAACCAGGCCTCTGAGACAAGAGTCCTGGGGTATCAACACATACTAAGAACCAGCTGTCCTTTTACTGTGCTCCCCATGAAGGGATTTGACCTTACTCCTCATTGCTTTGTCTATGTAACAATAACGTGAAAGCCTATTAAAACTGATGTTCAGAAAGGTGTTGGGAGTTCAAAACATTGGTTGCATATTGCAGACTGCTGCTTCTAGCACTGAAGAAAGAACAGAGTAGGTCTTGTAGTTTTGAAGAACACATTGAAATCAAGAAATTAAAACTACATTCAAGTACTTGAGGATATTTGTAGTTTGGAGGTATATTCTGAATACAGAACATAATTTAGAAGGAACTCCAACTATTTTTAAAGAGAGAAGTGACACATGGAAGTTATTTTCATCTTAGCTGGAGAGACATCGAAGGGAATGCAAATTTAACCCTCAGACTGGGAAGGGCAAAACTGGAGCACATTCCGCTTTCATGAGATTTAAATAAGTCTCTTCACTAGAGACAAATAGAGCTCTCATGAGCAAATTGCAGATTTCAGCTCTGGTCTTTACAGAGACTGCTGCCAGAAAATCTTGACTTCTTATTTCTTTTACAAGCATTTTATACCCATATGGTTATACATGGTTTGGGTGACTATAGTGATCACAAGCTCTTTGTTAACATACTAGAGCTGTGCATAAATTATTGAGGAGTCAATGATCTGGGCTCATCTTCCACCCAATGCACTGGTCTATCCTGATCAACATAGTGATTTAACTGCTGCGATGTATTCTCTTTTTTGATCAGATCTTGGTATAAATTCACTAGGCTGAATATAAGAAGAGTCTCATCCTTTCCTTTTCAAAGAAAAATAATGAAGCTAATCATGCCATTATAAAGAGGTGTCTCCAGATGCAGCACATCAGGTACCTCAGGTAAACCAGAACTACTGAACCCCAAACTAAACTGATGTCTATGGTGTATCCAGCAGCAGAAAATGTGACATGGAAAGCATCTGCTACACATTTGTAACTTCTCCACTTGAAAAGTTCAACAGATGTTAAAGAGGATAAGCTGGGAGTGCTGTCTGGCATAAAGATGGTGTATTTGGAGGAAAGGTGAGAAGGTAAGGGGAAAGGAGGAGGATGTGCCAATATGCTGTAGGGGTTTGACAGAGTTAGATCAGTTTTTTTATTTCTCTCACTGAACCTGACATATTTCAGGTATATTGAAGTCTGATCATTAGCCCAGTTCTATTATATAGAGGTGTACAGGGAAGAAGAAGGATCGGAATAGAATCACACACCAACTGTGTTCACTATCACTCAAACTTCTGAAGATGAGCAATAATGAGTTGATACACACCAAAATCACCTAAATTCTGCTCTCTTTGAGTATCTGTAGCTTAATTCACAAAAAAATTATTTTGTCTGTGAAGATTATATCGTTCTAGAATTGAGGCTCTGATACTGATTCCATCTCATTGCTAAATCTATGTTTACATGAGATATATTAAATCAAAGCATCCCACACAGCTGTGCACTCAAACTTTTACTCTTGTACCCAGAATTAACCCTGTTAAATTTTATGAATTGTTATTTTGTTCACAGCCACATAACTCTTACGCAAAGTTATACTTTCACAGGCCTCCCATGGACCCCCATGACACACTCTTCCCTGTGCATCAGCAGTTCCAACAAGACTACAGGAATCCACCACTGATACATGATATAAAACCTGGCTTTGGTCATTCTGGACCGCTTAGGGAATCTCTCTTTTCTTTAGTTGATCATATAAATGGGGTGGATCATACAATCACAGAAGAGTCTAGGTTGGAAGGCGTCTTCAAAGGTCACCTAATCCAACTCCCCTGCAATGAGCAGGGACATCTTGAACTAGATGAGGTTGCTCAGAGTCCTGTCCCAGCTGAATGTTTCCAGAGATGGGGCATCCACCAGCTCTCTGGGCAACCAATGAGGATGGTGTTTCACCATTCTCATTGTAAAACACCTTTTCCTTATTTCTTGTCCTAATGTACCCTCCTTCAGTTTAAAACTGTTGCACCTTGTCCTATTGCAACAGCCCTAATAAAAAGTTTGTCCCAATCTTTTTTATAAGTCCCACTTAAATATTCAAAGTCTGCCATAAGGTCTCCCTGGAGCCTTTTCTTCTCCAGGCCGAACAACCCCAACTCTCTCAGCCTTTCCTCATAGGAGAGGTGTTCCATCCTTCTAATCATCTTTGTGATCTCCAGTTAGAAAGGATCTAGAGGAGAGCCTTCACCCTTCATCTTCTATTGAAGGATGAATCATCTCATGCCCTAATTAACTGTCTCAAGCTGTTCCAGCTAATCCCCTAACACCTCAGTTCAGCATCATCTAAAAATGGGAACACAACTGGACACTGTCAGACAACTGCAAGTGATTATTACCTGTTCAATGAGGAAGTGCTAAGGTTGCATTAGCATGTACCTTGATTACTCACTTTGGTTTTCAGAGATCAGAATGCTATTGAACTGCACATCCTGAAAGAGCATGTGACATTACAGAGCAATTCTGACAATGTGGTAACACATTTTTCTGCAGTGAAACTAGCAGGATTATGAAGCTAATGGCCAAGTGTTTTAAATCACAAGCTCAGCCCCTTCTTCCTCACCCTTCTGTATGCAATCGTCTTTTCCCTCATATGACCGTCACATTCAGAAAAATTCAGAGAGTTTATTTCTCGTGAGTCTTTGATGCAATGTTGGCCCTGTTCTTCTGGTGATAAGAGCTTATGGGTGGTGTTCTTATGTGCTGTAAACTTAGTCATAAGCCTAATAAGCTTGTATTTTAGCCATGCAAACAATTCTGTAGAGTACAAATAAGGTATAATTTTTTTTTCCATATAAAGAAATATGATTGCATTTGAAACTGACATGGAATATTGGAAAATAACATCTGCAAAGATGGTAGCCATTTTTAGTTTTGACCTGCAACTGTGCTCCTAAGTGTTGCGAAATAGACAAAGTGAAACGTGAACAGACATGGGAAAATGGGGGAAGTTTATGAGGTAAATAAATCTATCTACTGCTGATATAGTATGATCTATCTACTGCTGATAAAATTATCTTATCTGTATGAAGCAACATACTAAGTGTTTCAACTCTGAGGCGGCCTTTTGACTTCTGCCCACAGGGAGCTCCAGTTCATATTTTACTTCTGAGCCTTCTCATCTCTGATGTCTTCCATTCAACTCCAGTTCTGTCAGGCCATGAAGGGTGGTCACCAGCAACTGGAACTATAGTGAGGTTAGGTAAGACTGAACACAGCAGGATGACAATCATTCTTGCTTCATTCCACACATACATAATTGCTCAAATACAGAAGCCCAGGACTTCCTTATTACATTTGTCCTATTTTTCTTGGTAATAAATCAAAGTGAGGTGTCATTTGATTATGTATCAAATATCTTGGTGCGTACCTTTTACTGTGGTTGCTACAAGTCCTAAACAAATGAAGGAATGCATCATTACATCTATGCAGGAGCTGGCAGAACACACAAGAAGAAGTTCACAGGATACATTGACAAAGAAGAAACAGGATAAACTAAACAAAGGTGGAAATTTGCTTCAAGGACTTTCTACAAAGGGACACCAGAGACAAGATGATAAGAACATATAGACAAATAATGGTTCCACTGGAAGGACTAATTAGCTAGGACATTAGAAAACCAGGCAGCACTGGCTCAAGATAGACAACTCAGGCTCAACTGCTAAAGGAGTCACATGACCTTCACTGCATAGGGTTTTTCACTTTAGATTTCACAGTTATAGGAGATTTAGCAGTATTAAAATTACAGATAGATGAAATTTCTCTACACTAGCATAAATATATCTTCTTTAAAATGAGACTGTTCTGTGAATCATATTAACCTGTCAAATCTGAAACCTCTGTACTGCACTGACCTTTGTACACTCAACGGTCCAGTCATTTCCAGCAACACCTAATGACCATCACCTCTTCAAACAGCAACTATGTCTGAATAAGGACACTCAGGAAGCTTTTAATTTATCTTTGTTTTATTATAGGGCCATCAGAAAATAATGTTCAGTATTACAAACTTTTCAATGGAGCATGTTAAACGATTCAGAGGAAACGCTAAGAAGACAAGCTAGTTTCAAAGTGTTTACAGTTCAGTTTTCCATATGCAAAGCAAGTTTGCCAAACATGAAGAAGGTTTAGAGGGAAATACATGAAATAAAGTCCAATGAGTTTGATTTCCTATCACATCTGAATACTGTGATGGCAGAATAAATATTTAGCAGATGAAGAAACACAAGCCTCTTCCTGTAAAATAAACAAACCCAAACAAACAAACACCCAAACAAAGTAAGCAAGTCACTGAGTGAATTATTCTTGAGCACTTCGCCTCCCACCCAAATTTCATTCATGATTTATTACATGCAGAAAGAGTCATATGGAAGTTAGACACAACAGAAACAGAACTGATGAAGAGGTAGACAACAAATATTAGCAAATTGTGGAGACAGACCTAAATATTTGAATGTTCATCAAGATGTACAAAGAGTAGATAAGTCAGACATTATTTGTATGGGTTTTGAAAGAGTTCTTTCATAATGTCTTGTGAGAAAAGCTCTGCGCTTCACAGTAACCTTCTAGTAGGTTACAGTGGGTAACTTCATGATTGGCATCATTTAGGTCTGCACACTCCCAGTGCCAAGGAAAAGAAATCAAACAGCACAGGTGTCATTACAACACTGCTGCTCCCCACTAGCTCCTTTTCAGGCCCATACAGCAGAAAGTTCTCTTATCCTGCAGTCCTGACCTGGGCAAGATTGGCTGGCTGAACATGTTCCTATGTGCTTTACTATCCCAGCTTTGACTACTGTTGTTTCACCTCAGAGAAGAGGCTTAGCTGAGGGAACGGCTAGCCTTTGCATCAGAGCTCCTCCTGTCCCCACTTTCCAGACCTAACAGGAGAAATGAAGAAAGAAACAGATCCTGTGGGTCATTAACAATGCATTTTCTCTTCCCACATCCCTAATGTTTAAGAGGTTCTCTGGCTTTGCTGTATTAGGAACTGATCTGCCACTAGCCTCTCATAATCTCATACATATTTCATTGTCCTGATAGTCAAATGTCTGGGCAACCTCCTCTGTGGAAAGTATTTCCTTGGATTTCTGAGGTCAACTACAAATGACTGAGACATAGATACTATTTTAATGATGCAACTGATAAGTAAAGGATTGATTTTTAAGATTTACAGAGGTGAAATAAAACTAAAATTGAATAGTCGAGGGTGGAAAGAATAAGACAGTGGGCAGCTTGCTGAGTAGGAAGGACTGTAGATTTTGGGAGTGTGAAAGTTAGTAATGCACAAAAATGGAGTGGTGAGAATTGCTGAGAATCTGGCCTTAAAATGGTGTATGTATGAGGTATGTCTAAATGTCAAAGAGGTGGTGCTTGGGAGACTGATAGAATTACAACATGTAGTAAGTATAGGTTGGCTAAGGATCTCCTTGGTGGAAGTAGGAAAGATTCTCCTGAGAAGGGACTGTGATCTGCTTCTGATCCCAAAAGAGTTGAGGAAAGCATACCACCAACAGAGGAAAAGCTGTGGGGAAGACAAGGTGGGAAGCCAGGAACTGTGGATGACTTGAGCTTTAAGCATCACAGACTTGGAAAAAGAGACTCCAGTCCTTGTAAGATGAAGAAGCAGGTCTGCTTGTAACATGGCCTGTAACACTGAAACCTGGCACTGCCAGAGTGCACGGTGGAAACCTGCTCACGTGTAAGCGCAAAAGTGTGTTTACCACCCATGGAAACATCGTCACACGGGCACGCCTAAGCTCGAGGCCCAGAGAAAACATTGCGCGGCCCATGCAGCTGTATCAGGTGCCTATTGCTCTATCAGTCCTCATTGCTCAAGTGCCGCCGTTGCCGCAACGGGGCTCATCCGCCCCCAGCGCCGGGCCTCAGCCCTGCACCCAGCCCGCAGGCTCGAACCAGCAGGTGCCATTTTGTGGCACAAGAGGCCCGAGCCCCTCCGGCAGCCCCTGCAGGCGCGCCCCGGGTGCTACCCAGCCATGCGGGGGGGCTGCGGGCGCGGGACACGGCGAGGACCCTCCACACGGCCCCGCGAGCCGCCCCCGCCCGCTCCCGCGGGCCCGGCCCGCACTACATTTCCCGGCAGCGCGGGCGGGCCCGGCGCGGGGCCGCTGGGAGGGCTGGTGCCTCCCCTGCTGGTTTCCCGGAGCGCCAGCGGCTTGGTACTCCGGAGGAAGGAGGGGTTTGGTTTGGGTGGTTTTTTTTTTTTATTGTTGTAGGTGCAAGCCTAAAGAGGAAAGCCCAACAGCCTAAAACAACCGTGACCGCCAGCTAGCGCAGGAGTGGGTTTTCAGCTGGCCCCCAGCTCGTTCTGCGGGGGAAGCGGCTCGTTCCTCTCGATGACTGTGGCACTTCCGAGCTCGGGTTTAAAATTCATTTATTAAATTTATTATTTCTGTAATCACTTCACAGACATCCTGGAGCAGAACAGCTCTTGGAGGATCGTGGTGCCTACGGGCTGTGACTGTGTTTGTGGGCGTTTGTTTCAAATAGAAAGTTCAGTCACTGTGAGGCTGTGGCTGTTACACCACTGCACTTCTGACATAACCTGAGATTGGCAGATATATCACGCATCTTTTTGCTTTTTATGGCTTTTCAGACTTTCTAGGAAAGACTGGTAATGTGAGGTTGGCATCCGGGCCATCTTCTTGGCCATACCATCCTGACCAATGTTTTATTACCCATCATCATGGCTAGGCTTCGTGAACGAAGATTTGGGAAGGGCTCTACCCACGTTTCTTGCAAGCGCGTTGGTGGCTAAAAAGGCCAATACGAGAAAGGCAAGTCCGGTTGCAAAAGACACAGCAGAAAGACTCCTTAGATGGTATATTCTGCAAGGCTCGATTCTTTCTGCGTTGTCTTTTCTCCTCAAGGGTGATCCTGTGTGCTTTCTCAAAAGCATCAGCAGTGTTATAAATGGACTGTCTCCAGGCCTCCTGATTAGAGGCCAGAGTAGACCAGTTATGGTGATCAATATGCCCGAGGCTGAGTTGTTGCTTCAGGGAGTCCTTGTATCTTTTCTTCGGAGCTCCTCTCTTGCGGCAGCCGGAGGCAAGTTCACCATAGAGCAGGATCTTAGGGAGGCGGTGGTCCTTCATCCTGGAGACGTGCCCTGCCCATCGCAGTTGCGTTCTCAGTAGCATGGCCTCAATACTTGTGATTGCTGCCTGTTCAAGAACAGATGTATTGGTCACATAATCTGACCAGTGGATGTTCAGGATTGTACGGAGGCAGCGTTGATGGAAGCGTTCTAGGAGACGCAGGTGGTGGCGGTAGATGACCCATGATTCGGAACCATATAAGAGAGTTGACAGCACAATGGCTCTGTAAACACTGATCTTGGTACTTTTCTTCAAGTGTTTATTACGCCATACTCTTTTATGGAGTTTTCCAAAAGCACTATATGCCTTCGCTAACCTGTTATCTATCTCCCCGTCGATCTTACCATCTGAGGAGATGAGGCTGCCTAAGTAATTAAACTGTTGGACTGATTTGAGTTCTGACTGGCCGATGGTGATGTGGGGATGATGGAGGACTTCCTGAGGTGCAGGTTGATGGAGAACTTCAGTCTTCTTTAAGCTGACTTCCAGCCCAAAGAGCTCAGCAGCATCTGCAAAGCAGGATGTTAAACGCTGCAGGGCTGCTTCTGTGTGGGCAACAAGGGCAGCGTCATCAGCATAAAGTAGCTCCCGGACAAGATGGTTTAGGGTCTTAGTGTGGGCCTTCAGTCGCCTTAGGTTGAATAGGCTTCCATCAGTACGATATCGAATGTAGATACCATCCTGATCATCGAGGTCTGCCGTGGCCCTTTGGAGCATCATGCTGAAAAAGACTGTGAATAAGGTAGGAGCGAGAACGCAGCCTTGTTTCACACCATTCTTTATTAAAAAGGGCTCAGAAAGTGTGTTGATAAAAAGGGCTCAGAAAGTGTGTTGTAAAAAGGGCTCAGAAAGTGTGTTGATTACCCAATGTTATGCCAAACACAGAAGGGCAGTCTATGAAATCATGTAAACAAAAAACCAAAACTGTACCCACCAGTATTTGGGAGTGCAAACAAACAAATACAGACAACATGAAAATAAGAATGGAATTGTTAAAGGTCAGGTTTGTTTTTGGTTGCTTCTAACCGAAAACCTTTGGTGCACAAGCTGGACAGTGGATTTTCTTAGTAGATCACTGTTTTTCTTTAAGAACTATGGATGATCAGTCAATTAAAAAAAAATAAAAAATGAAAGGATGAAGTTCTCTGTTGAACATGATGGGAAGCTTTTTCCCACCTTCCTTACTGATATTCCTTTCTTAATATATTTTTCCATCTCAGTTTGCAGGTGTCTAGAAATTTTCCAATGGAGGTACATGTCCCCATATGGCAAATTTAAGCCTGGTGAGAAGAAGTTTACTTTTTTAGTTACTCTTCTCATATGTTGGGCATGATCCACAGATTAAACAATCCATAAATCACAGTTTCAAATGCAGCAGATAGGCTGATATACATTGTTTTCCAGTTCAGTGGTACCTTCAATAATTAATAGTTTCCCTAATTGCACAGTATAAGTATTATGTGCGTATACTCTAATGCCTACAAAGGCAGGTAAAATAGATAAAATCCTAAGATTTTAATTGTAGATGTGTGATGTACTAACATGGGCAAACCAAAACATGCACCCTCCATAAAATAGGTCTTTTTTTTAAGGGGAAATCCACACAGATTATCCAGAGATCAAAAGGCAGAAAAGCAACATTTCCATAATCATTCAGAAGATGCTGTAGTGCATGAGCATGCCAATTACATTTGCTCCATTTATCCATCAGGACCATTAAACGCAAGACTATTTTCTGTGGCTCAGGAAGTCCCTGAACTGAATGTGTCCATACACACTGGGGAAAGAGCACTTGTATGGTTTCCCTGTTTTTACACTGTTTGCCTACATACATGCTGCTGGCTACCTGAGAAGTAAAATACAAGGTTAAATAGATGTTTTGACTAACACAGTATGGCTGTTATTCCGTAACAAATGATGTCACTGCCAGTACTGTATAGGTACAAGAATCAGTCATATCAGATCAGCTGTGTAATTTAGCTTTCTGAAATGAAACGCTTCTTTCTTTAAACTGCTGCTCTGAGCAATAACAACATTCTTCACAATCACTTTGTAAAATGTCCAATAATTATTACATACATACATAGCTGACTGTTGGCTCTCTGAAATGGGACTTCTAGTAGGCAATTTCTGGAAACAATGGTTATTAAATACACCTTTTTGTGTATGTATTTGTTTTATAAACAATTTGCTTAAAAGGATTACAATTTTCGGTATGAAAATCAGTCTGATTTCCAGGACTAAGGGTCTTGAGGGAAAGGGCAATTTCTTTTCTTTCATTTATAGTTTGAGGATGACAGTCACTTGTTATCACCTACTTGAGTATTGTGAGAAACTGAATAATCATTCACTTCATTCACACCATTTGAGATATTCTATTCCTCCATCACATCTCTCCCCTCTCAACTCTTCCAAGCTGTTGAAATTTCTCTTAAGCAAAAACTATTGCACAGTGTAACCAGCCTGCTCACTCTTTGTTCTATATCTTATCCAAGAGGGAGTAAAATGCATGGGAATTAGCCCTCACTCAGCATGAAAGATGTAGGTGCATGATGGTGTAATTATTGCTTTCGATTTTCTTATCCTTTCTTCCCTGAAAAACTTTTATTTCACTTCACATGTTATTCTGACATACTTCCCAATGCTTTCTGAGCTCATTCCCTATTTCAGAGACCATTGATTTGGGTTTAAAAAGGAAGCAATTGTCAACCTGATAGATTTTAAAACAAAGTCCCGTCTAAAACCAGGTTCAGTGATCATGTTTTGTTCAAGTGTAATTTTCAGGGAACAGGAAGGAGGCTGAGAAAGATAAGGTTAGTGGAACTATCCTTTAACTACAGGAAGTTAAATGGGTAAGCATTTTAAGAATGGTTTTGTTTGGCTTTGAGCGATGGAATTAACACGTAAGAGATTTCAAGTCTAGTACAGAAAAATATTTCAGAAATTAAATGAGCAATAGTGAGAAATGCAGACCTTTTGGAAAATATAAGGGACTTACTTCATATTCAGATAGATGAGAAACGACACTATGAGTGCTAAGATCATATCCTGCATTCCAATGGAACCAAAACGTGGAAAAAAGTTCTGCCTCTGTAATATTGAGTTGATTTCTTAGGATTTCTATGGGTGAGGTTTCACACTTAGCAAGTGATGTCTGGACAAATAAGATCACAAAATCAAAATCTCCTGGGGCTGTTTGAAGTCAGCTGAGGAAAAAAGTTTTAATTGAGCACTGTGTTTCTAGGTTTTCTAGTATAAAACACAATGAAAGACAATGCAATACATCAAGATAATACAAATACAATAAAGGACTACAAAAACTTTTGTGTGACAAGGTTTTTCCTTAGAATTAGCTGAGAGTAAAAATCTCCTGGACGGGTTTCCTTTCTTCAGAAACTTCCTTCAGATTTTTTCATCGTACCACTTTGTGCTGCTGTGGTATCACATATATCAGCCCCTTGCCACCAAACAACATAGTGCTCAGTTTTATCCATCAACAGCCAGCCATAGGCATTACAATCAGAGCTGAAGTGTGACAACAGGGAATTTTAAAAGAAGAATCTTATATACAATACACAAAGTTACAACAGTTTATTGTAGGAAAAATGTATTGGATGCATTTCAAACAAATGACGGCAAATGGATGTAACAAAATCATCCAAGTGTAAATATAGTAACTAATATACAACAAAAATATAGTACAACTTAGAAAAGGGTTGAGAAGTGTGACTAAAAGAGCTGGACAGGATTTTTTCCCCCTGCTTATATATTTGAAATGTCTTTTTCCTTAAATTCTCTAATTTTCCTTGAACTCCCTAACTTTCTAACCCACAGTGCACTGCAATAGCCTCAATAGTACTCAAGACCTCAAAGTCCTGAATACAAATCACCTCCCTAGTTTAGAACAGAATTTTACATCATGAAAACAGCAGCTTGCACTGCATGTCGTGTCATGTGTACCACGCAGCACAAGTGGGTAGCCCTGAGGCACATCCAGAACCACCGTGTGGAAATCAGGCCTGTTACACCCTTGTCTTCTTTTGGGGAGTTGTTCAACCTAAATAAACTATTATGTATAGAAATCCAGATTTGCAGATGAGAGAGAGTGACATTTAAGTTTGAATCAAACCTGGCAAAGCAAAGGTTATTTAATCTCTGGTTCATCAGATATCAGCTGGATCACTTGGAAAGTAGCAGGTTTGGGGCTCTTCTGAAGTAACTAGGGGAACACAGTGAAACCTTGTCCAAGTCAGTTCACTCCTGTAAATTTTTCATGATCAATGTTCATGAATGTACATGTTCTCTGAGAAAATGGTTTCACCAAACTGTTTATGTGTGGTTTCCTGTGCAACTGAAGACCCTAATAATTTGGAAATTGTAGAGAAAAGGCAAATTAAAATCCAAAAGCACCAATGCTGCGCTTTTCCATGTAGCAGAGACTCGAGGGTTAATGTCATTGCATCTGGCAACTAAGTATGATATCAAGGACATAAAAGTTAGCATAAAAATATCGGCAGTTTTTCCCTTCATAGCATTTTTCTTCAATTTGCAGGTAAACAATTAGTGCAGAGAAATGTAGCGGCTTTTACTTCCATCACAGACATTTGCAGCATTATCTCAAGTGAGAAATACACAACAATCCAAAATAGAGCATCGCAAATAGAGCATCGCAAGACATGTAAGTATTTCTGGCATTCACAAAGTTTCACTGAGGGACAGAGGGTACTTTTTGCCTTGTTGAGAGGCACTTCAGAATAGCAAAAAATTCTGATGCTTAATAATCACATGAGCTTACATCCAGAAAGTATGATGCAGAGCTGGGAACTCCCATCTACTTTAGGCCTATAAAAAACCTAAGTAATGAAAGGACATGGGAGCAAAAGATGTTTCCTATTTTAATGGTAGCTCACAGTGATACAAGTATGGAATGAGGCTGAACACTCAGAGAATTAGTGGCCACATGTTACAGAGTGCATTAGAGTACGCTAGAAGTTCTGCACCTCACTGTCCCCAGGCTCTTTAGCATCTGAAATGAGACAAAAACCAACAGAATCTGAAAAGAAGGAATAACAGAGAAGACTAGCTCTGGCACAGAATCATTATTACTTTGTTTCCTTCTCCCCTTATCATTTATCTTCACTTGTAGCCCCTACCATGAAAGGCTGCTCCAGTTTCCCATCAAGGCACAGATCTGCAAGCCCATATGAGGTATTCATGACCACCTTACCTGGCATCTTCCCTCCAACACATGGAGGTTTAAATTAGTTCTTTGGTTACACCCTGCTGTTTCCACCCCATGTTCTCCTCCAATCCCTGCTTATTCCTGTACTAGAATATACTCTCCCACCACTGCTTTCACATATATTCAATTAATCAATTAAAATCTTGCTAACTTTTCTTTCTGTTAGCTGGTTAGCAGCCTTGCTGCCTCATTTCCCAGACCTCCGATCTCTTTTGCTAGTTTTGCTTCCCTGCTGTGTCTAATTTTTCCATGTCGGAAACCTTGCATTACTCTTTATTAGGAAGAAATTTTTCTAAGTTCCAGACAGTAGGAAGCTGCCTGACTCTGCTTACTGTTCAGCAAGGATTACAAATTACTTTTTTTTTTTCAACTTCTCTCTTTAAATCCATCCCGACAGCCTGTACACATCTGTACTGTAAATGATGTTTTAGCCCAAACTCCCCAAAGTAACCATTCACAAATATACAGGGTTTGGTTTGGGCTTTTTTTCATGAAGAAAGGAGAAAAATCTCTTGTGAGATGCTCCCTCCTGCAGTACAGGCAGGTTCTTTTACAAATAAGGATACTATGGGGAACACACCATGCACAGATAGGGAAGCATGTAAAAACAGTGAGCCAAGAGCTACATAACAGCAATCTCTTTGCACCTGACTGTGGCGGGCTACTGATTATCTGTGTTCATTGTGCATCAAAGTTACAGTTTGTGCATTTGCAAATAAAATCCCACTGAGGGATCAGAAAACATGCACTGCTAGACAAAGCCCTGATTTATAAGAGCACTTGGTCACATACTTACTATGTGAGCATATGATGTAACATTTCTGTATCACACTAGAATGCACCTTTTTTTTTTAAATTCAGCTCGCTGTTCTGAATAAAGTGGGTTAGCTCTGGAAGCAGATGGAAGCTCAGCCAATGCTGCCTTCTTACAGGACTGACATAATGGGCATTCCTGTATGAGTAAAGAACATAATTTCACACACACCCCTGTGTATCATACTACCTGTTGCCAAGGTGAGAGGTAAGAGAGTCCATTCCACACTTTCTCATCCCATGGGAGCTCCAATTAAGTTAGTCTTGTTTTGCAAGCTTTCACTTCTCTTCCCACACAATCCTCTGTGCTGTGTGAACATATGACAAATCTGATTACAGAGCTAGCCCATATCAAAATATTTTCTTGCAGGGCTTTACTTATCTGTTCTGATGAGGTTTACTACACTGCAGTAAAATGCTCGGGGAATGAAAAACAATGTATCAGGTCCTGACACTGACTATCATACTGTAAGCACAGTTTAACTGGGAGTGAACTCTGGGACCTGAGCATCCAAAGGCTAAGTAATGATGATACTTAGTGCTGGCATGTTCCTCTTCTGATGAGAATTTGTCCCTCTCTCAATTTGATTTGCAAGGGATGCTATTCAGTGCACCAAGCTGCTGGTCACATTTGCTGTGTAGTTAGTAAATACTTTGAACAGATGTTAGTGCATCATATCTCACCTGCTCACCCTCACTAAACAGGACTTGGCACTTTTCCCAGATGTAGTAAATGGGGCACCACTGGGTAATAGTTTGTCACTTCTCTAATTCCTCTATTTTAAATCTGATGATAGGGGAAACTAGAATTCAATAAACCTCTGTTAGATGGTAAATATGACTCAAAGGAAATGCATATGGTAAATGAAAATTCAGAATTCAACTCAGTCTTCTGTGTTCAGAATGATGATTCTTCTGTTTGACTGGAATCTCCTTTGCCCCAGTTGTTTTTCTTCTGCTGGAATAAGAAAAAAAAAGTCAATTTTGAAGAACTCTAGCTCAGTGGTGTTTGCCCTGCTTCCTTCAGAGGCAACACAGGAGACATTTGACTTCTATTAGCAAGACATTAGTTTTTCAGAGGAAGACCCACTTCTCTGTGAGCAGTTGCAATGTGTGACTAAGACCAAGTTTGTTCAGGCTGCAAGTGCAATGACATACTGCAATTGCTGAAGCAGCTGACACTGCCATTTACCATAGAATATGCTGAGTTGGAAGGGACCCATCAGGATCATCAAGTCCAACTCCTGGCCCTGCACAGGACATCCCAAGAATCACATCATGTGCCTGAGAGTATTGTCCAAATACTTCTTGAACTCAGACAGGCTTAGTGCTGTGACCACTTCCCTGGGGAGCCCGTTCCAGTGCCCAATCATCCTATAGGTGAAAAACTTTTTCCTGATATCCAACCTAAAGCTCCCTCGATATAGCTTCCTGCTGTTTCCTTGAGTCCTGTCACTGGTCAAGAGAGTGAAGATATTGGTACTTGCCTCTCCTCTTCCCCTCATGAAGACTGCAATGAGGTCTTCTTAGGATTCTACAAATTTCACAGTAGGCATTCAAAGAAAGCAGAAAGATCAGACTATTTACAAGCATATTACACTATTCCACTTCAGCACCTGAGGTACATGGGGGATAACTGATGCTTTAATATCAAAACACTTATCACATTTTGAGTGTTCTGGTAGAAAAAAAAGTAGTATGAGAGCTCTTAAGAAAATACGGCTGTAACAGCATGACAAAATATTGTTGTTTGGTTTTATTACTCTAAAGTGAGGATGTCTATCCTAGTCACCATGCAACTGGATTTATCCAGCTCAGACCAATCCTTACTCTTTATTTGCTTTATCCACGTTTGTTTGATACATCCATAAACAAGATTAAATAGTGGTGAAGTAAGGTGAATGTAATAAAGTTTCTACCAAAGATTCAAATGAAGCATAAATAGCACTTTAGTGCTATTTTTAGGTTACACCTCTGCTACTGTTCCAGCAGAGGTGTCAATATCTGCCTTACAACAAATGCCAAGTGTTTTCTTGAAGTTAAGGTAGGCCAAAATACAGTACAGCCCTCAGTAAAAAATGGCTAGACTAGCAGTACACTTATGTAGCACAAGTACTTCAGACAAGCAAAAGTGAGAGTACTTACAAAGTTCCTCAGTGTGCTCTTATGACTTGAATATCTTGGATTCTTTTGAAAACATCCACCAGGATGTTACACAAAACAAACAAACAACACCAATCTCATGGGGTTGTATACTCCTGGAATTCTGACAGCACTCAAAATTGGTCCAAAAGTAACATGTGGCAAGAGGGAGACATCCTTATCTGATACAAATTACAGTAGTTCCATTTCTAGACCTGAATCAAGAGTAATGATTCCACTTGGGTCTTTTCTGACCCAAAACTGCGGAAGATGCTCATTTGACATCTTAAAAATGGTTTCTCTACAGACTAATTTTAGTCTTTCATAACATAGACTAGCAAAGTCAAGCTATCTGGTAAGTTTTGTTTCAGCAAGTTTTATTCAGTGAGTTTATTACATGCAGGAAATCTTTGTACAAGCTGGGGAAAGGAAAAGTCTCCCACCTTCTATCCTCCAACTCCAATCATAAGGTCAGCCTCAATGTTAAATGCTATTAATTACCAGGTATTAGTATGAAGCACATATTTAAACCTTTTTAAAATTAAATGAATAGGGGTCTTTTATGCTTCCTGTTTTTAAGCAAGCCACTGTAAACAATACAATCCACAAAAAGAAAGGAGCAGCCACCAGTGTCACTGTTTGATTATTATTAGCCTCCTGAATGTACTGTATTAATACAATACATTAACTCCCACTAAAATATTCTAATCCAGCAGTTTATTTCTTTTCAGTGAGTAGCTCTTAGGGTGCAGCAGAGTTTATAGTCAAGAGCTTACACTCTGATCCAAAGCTGTGTACCTGAAATAAAAGACCTTTTGACCTCTTTCAACAATAATTTAAATAGAAAGTATAGGCAAAGCAAAAAACGTATCTAGCACCTTACAGGCCTCTACTCTTTTTGACTATGGGGACCCATTTGTTTCAAGGCAAGCAAGCAACTAAAGCAACCTGCTCCCTCTACAGTATGTATTGCCAAGTGTGCTTCCATCCTTTTTCCTTCAAAGTGGTTGTGCACATGAAGTTTGAAGTTTTCAAATTTTCTTTGAAGATTACTGGATCAAACAACAGATTTTCAAAGCTTCTCAAGGTAGCTTACATTATTAATTGGTGTTTCACAGCCATTATTAAGCAGTATATTAATTCTAGTGTTTCATAAGCATTTGCTTAATTCATCAGATGAAAATAACACTCCAAAAGCTGTGTTCTCATACTTCTACAGAAGTATAACAACAACACAAACATGCCAGTCTGAAAAGGAGGCATATTAATGATCATGATAATGATTTGCTAAGCAAATGCCTTCAGTCATTTTTTTTCTGTAGGTACTAAGCATCTTCTCTTCATACAAACTTTCCTTGAAGTTGTGAATATTCAGTACCTTACAGTTTCAGAGTTCTGCTGGCTAAGGAAGAGCATGAGGTAAAAAAAAACCTTCCAAAACAATGCTGCCCTAAGGGATTCAAGCATATGTAGCAGTAAATGCAGAGCATTTCACTGAATTAGCAAACTCAAGACTTTATTCTGACCACAGCCAGAAGACATTTTGCAAGCTGGAGTGTTGTTCATTCCCCTGAGAGGACACCACCCTGAAAGGGTCACACTCACCCTGGCGAAACCCCCTTTACACATTATGGCTTCACACAGGGTTTGGCCCTACAGGTCAGGTGATCTCTTCACAATAACCAGGTGTGCAGGTCTCTGCATGGAGTGACAACCACTACATGTGACTTGTTCACACAGGCTTCCATAAATCCTACACGTCCTGAAGCCCAATACTGACCAATAGTTTTCTTCAGAGTTCCTCTGAAGCCATAATCAGCACACACCTCTCCTCAGTGTGAGCCCTCCAGCACCCATACTCGTTCTAGACCAGCTAGAAAGAAATCCATCTTCTCCCAATCGGTCATGTCTCCAACAGAAGTAATTCCTCCTTCATAAAAATCAAAAGGACATTATAAATACTAAAAAAAAAAAAAGAAACCAAAGGAAGGTATGGGGCCGTCGCCCCGAGGGCCTTTGCCCCATAAAGCTGCTCCGTCCTTTGAGCCTGTGGCCCTACCGCGGCCTCAGCAAGGAGCCCAGGGGCCCGAGCGTCCTCACTGCCCCCCGGGGCCGCAACTCTCCTTTCCGGGGGCGACCCCACAGCTCCGTGCTGGGTGCAGAGGGCAGGCACCCCTCCGGCCGCTCCCCCCGCCTGGCTGAATGCTGTCCCGCCGCCCGGCAGGCCCTGGCAAACCGCAGCCCCCGGCCCGGCTGTCTGCCGCCGCAGAGCGGAGGGGAGCGGAGAGGGGCCGGGCCGGGCCGGGCCGGGCCGGGCCGTGCCATGCCATGCATGCCATGCCATGCCATACCATGCTATTCCGTGCCATTCCATCTCGTCCCGCCCCCGGGTATCCGGTCAGCCCCGCGCCGAGGCGGGCTGCCGGCATAAAAGCAGGGCTGCTCCACTCCGCCCTGCTGCTTTCTCTGCTCCGTCGCCCTGCTGTCGCCCTCCCCAGAGCCGCTGTGCCACGCCGGGCAGACGGAGGTAACCCACGGTCCTGGGGGAGTTCTGGCCGGGCGGGAGCTGGCGGACAGGACAGGCTGTGTAGTCGCTTGGCGTGAGGAGCGGGGGGCCCGGGCAGCGGCGAGTGCCGGGGAGGCGGCCTGAGAGCGGGTGGTGAGCCAGTTACCGCAGCTGAAAGCTGCCTGTGGGTTTTGTTTTGATGCTGATCGGATTTGCAGACGCTAAGTGAGAGTGAGGTTGTCCGACATCCTCCGGGTGGTGAGGAGGGTATTGCTGCATCTCAGCTCTTGTACAGCCTTGGCTACAAGACCACTGTATTTTTGTGGGATCGTAACCCTCCAGATGCAGTGAGAAAAATTCATGCATGCCAAGTCTTGCTCAGGTGTCTGCGTGATCAACCTTTAGTCCCTTCGACTAGCAGAGGTGATTTGCCGTTCAGCTGCCAGCCTCAGTCCTGCCCTTGTGATTTGTGAGCGATGACAGTCTTTAGGAGTCTGTCAGGTCTGCAAGAGTTTTGTCACAGGTACCAACAAGCCTGTGTTAGCAAAGTTATCTGCACTTGAGATCTGTCTGATAAGCCATTGTAAAACCTCTGATACTTCATTGCCACGTAACAGCCTTCCACACTTACGTCTGTGTGGATGTAGACATATTAAAAAATAATACATGGCATCAGAAGTGATCTGAGATCTTATATGTGCCAAAGGCATCTTTGGTTAATTCACCTGGAAATAAATCCCTGGTTGCTTAAGTTGAGGATGCAAAATCGGCCGAGTTGGTAAATTTAACTGTCTGTATGGATATGCTTGGTTACAGTAGCTGGTATAATTAGCAGTTCAAATGCAGTGAGTGAGAATGGAGGACTCCTGTCCCAGTCAAAGTTGGGTTAGGGGACAAATGTGTCAGTGGAAATTGTCTCTTTGAAGGATGCAGAGTTGATGTTCTAACTGGAAGTCTCCTGTGGTCTGTATGCCTAAACAATTCTACTTCATTAAGTGAAAGTCAGTACTTTTCTGAAAGATCTAATGTCTGTCTGTCCTATACAAGCCTAATACATGATTATTTTACTTAAAGAATTACTGTCCTAAGTTCTAAACTGGGTTTAAGTCAAATCATGTATTGCCTCTGAAGGCAATTGCCTCCCTTGGTTTTCCTTAGGGATTAACTTTAATATCCTTATCTACTCCAGAGTTGCCAGTCTCCTTTCATGTAAATGGAAGGTGTTTTGTTTGGTGCATTTAAATTAGTGTAATCAGGCTAAATTCATGAAATTGCATTTATTTTAAAGATTTGTTGCTTCTGTTTTAAACTCAACAAAGAACTTGTGTTTCCAAAAACTTGCTGGTTTATATATATATATATATATATGTACATGAAATTTAATGACACTTTTATAACTCTACTTTTGCTTAATCTGTTGTAGCTCTATAGCTATGAGAGGCCATTACAGGACATGTCAATATTATCTCTAGAAAAATATTCCTGTGGTGCTTTGATATTTCTTCCATTTCTTACTGGTGTTACTACCTCTATGTACATTTTGTCACGTTTTAATGGGAATGAAGAATAGAAAGTATTCAATTGAAAGCATTCTCCCTAAAACTTCTCCAGAAAGAAGAACTTGTTTTCCTACCCACTATGTTTTTGACAAATGTTTTTCTGTTATTGGAATAGTTTTAAGATGTTCTAATGTTTCTGCCGGAAAACTTTCTGAAATAACTAGCTGTGTTCTAGCAGTAGCCTATCTCTTTTCAAGACTGCCCTTGTTTCCCATGTACAAAACTTGAGACTCGTGATAACACGTTTATGTCCACATGCTAACTTTCATGAACTTTGCACAGAGTAGCAGAGATCTAAGTTACTTATTTCCTGGCACTTGTCAAACACGATTACCTATATACATAGATAGCAAAGTTCACTAAGAATGTAAGCAAACTGGGCATGTAGTGCTAAAGGTTGAAGTGTAAGTGCCAGTGTACTACTCTACATTTAGCTGAGAAGGAAGATAATAATCCTTCATACTGTAGTTAAGAGATTAAAGATCTCCTTTGACTAAGGGTGCATTTCTTGCATAGCATTCGTATACCGGGAAATAAAATAACATTTCTTCAAGGACTTAAATGTCTGCTTGGTTTTCATCATTACTGGATATGAGTACAGACTGTGAGGTTAAAAGCATATCTGAGATGCTATGATTCAAGCCTATGACATTTGCTTCATGCAGGAAGATGAAGAGAAGAAACCCAACAGCTTTGCAGTGAGTTCTTACAGCACTCTGTTCAACTGCAAAAGCAGACTCTCCTCAATAATGGTAGTACAGGTAGTTGAAAAGCTAGGAGTGACAGCCAGTTGTTTACCTGCTGTGTTTTGGAGATTTATAAGGATATTGTCCCTATGCTCATGGGTTTTTGTTGTTTTTTTTTTCAGCAGAGTTGGTCCTAAAAGCAGAATTTTTCCTTACTAAAGTACTAGCTTATGAGCACTAAAGTTGTTTGTCATGCATTTCTATTTAAGATGCTCGATGGGTAGATATCACTTTTGTTTGTTTTTTTTTTTTTTTTATTCTATTTTATTTTGAGTCCACATTCTGTCAGAGCAGAGAATGAAAACCATAACATCAGGGATGGGGAAATTCTAAAGCAAACAAGGGCAGTTCTTTCCTACTGCTGCTGAATTGTAAATGAATTGTGTACTGCATTCTGGAGGAACAACCTGGAGATGAGACAGAACATGAAAAATTGGGTCAGATATGCAGGTGTAAGCCTATACATTTTTTTGAAACAACACCAAAAGTGGGCTAGAGAAAATATTTAGAATGGATCTGAAAGAGTGTTTTCAGTTTTGAAATGTTGGTGTTTGATTTTTCTCTATGGTTTATCCTATCTGGTAAATGTTTGTTGTTTGTTTTTTTTTTTCATCAGGTATCTGAATAAATAGCCTCAAGATGAACTTCTTCCTGGAAACATTAAAAGTCATCGGTCTTCTTGTTTATTACTTACTGGAGTCACTAGTGTTCTTGGTTGTGCCTAGACGGAAGAAGAATGTTAGTGGTGAAATAGTATTAATAACAGGAGCAGCAAGTGGCGTTGGAAGATGCTTATCATTAAAGTTTGCCAGACTTGGAGCCACATTGGTTCTATGGGATATTAATCAAGAGGGGCTCAAGGAGACAGTCAGACTGGCCAGAGAAAATGGAGCAGCAAGAGTACACTGTTACATCTGTGATATTAGTAAGAGGCAGGATGTCTACAGAGTAGCTGATCAGGTAAAGTATCTTATTTGTGGCTTTGACACTATCCTAAGATGAGTGTATGCACGTGTGTTAAATGAATGATTAAGTTTTTTAGTGGCTTCAAAGCAAGAAATTCAGGTTAATTAATTCTGAATGTATTGTGTGTTATCTAGTTCAAGAATTCTGTTTTTCAGAGTTGACTTGTATATCTTTATTCCTTAAAAAGTAAAAAGAGCTGGTTCTCTTTTTCAGTAGCTCATTTCAGCTGGGTAACTTCTCAATCATTCATTCAATTACTGAGCAGGCACTTACTCGTGAAGTGCAGAAAAATCAATTTATTGAAGCTAAAACAGTATTTCAAGTTCTGGCAGCCTTTTGCCAAAATTAAACCCTAAAAACCATACATTGTAAAAAGGATTAACTTAGGCAATTTTCAAATAATTCAATGGCTGTGAATAGATTTTTGCAAACTCACTTTGTCTGAATTAATAAATATATCTTGAGGTCTTAAATATTTCTTTCTTTCATTTCTGAAGAGCTTTGTAAACATAGCATGTAGTTAGATATTTTGGGCAGCATAGTAGCATTGCCAAAAGCTAAAATTGCTTAACAGTTTCCAGTATAACAACATGTTCTCATTTGCTTAAAATTTGCTAAACTTAACTGTTGGACTAAAAAGTTTCCACAGTGAGTGTTTGCCTGGGGATAAATTCTTTAAAAGAAAAAAAAAGTTCCGCTGTCTTCAGGAACATCTATTGGCTGAAGGCTGAACTCAGGTTTTGGTGCTCTTTAAGAAGCTCTAGCCTTTTTTCTTTTTCTATCTGTGCAAAAATGATTACAACAAGCTTTCTGATAAGTGAAGCTTATGCATAACTTGCAGCTTGTTAGAGGCTGGTGCTATTGGTTTTTTATTCCAGTAATTCTGATCATCCTTGGTCCCCCTTGCAGCTCCTTTACACCAGCTGAGCTGGACGTCTGCTATCCCTGCAGAGTAGCTGCACATGTGTCTCCACAGGCCTGTAGCTGTGCTTCCTGCTGAACTGGGAGGACTGGAGGAGGAGAGAGTATTGTAGAGTGAAGGACATTGGAAGGAAGAAGATGAAAACTAACCTTCAGTTTTGAAGACTTGAGGGCGAACACTTAAGTCCCATGGAGAAAAGCAGTAGTTGAGCCATTCTGCCCAAATTTAAAAAAGAGAAGCGTGTGTAGATTTGTGTGTAACACAGGTTCCAGATGATACAAACATCTAGACGGGGCAAAGAAGTTGGGTGTTGGTGCATGATCCCTCACTTAAAACTTTGTCAGTAGTTCACTAACTGTCAGATTCACTAATAATCCTCCTGCTGATCCCAGAGAAGAAAATATCCTACTAATGTTATTCCAGAAATGTCACGTCCTGGTGCTGTTGTAGAATCATGCTAGCAACTTTCCCATCTTACAAGTGACAAAAAGACTTTAGTAGTAGTTGGTGCCTTGTGCCACTGTTTACTTAATGCAGCATAGTAGACTTTGGCTTACAGTGCTCAGCATCAGCCTTTGCAAAATAAGGTAGCGTGGTTCCAGATTCTGGTTTTTTTCCCCTTCTGGTGATTTAGCTTCACACAGTGACTCGGGGTTTTGCAAGGCTATAGTGAACTAAATTCATGCAGGCGGGGCAAGATATGGTTGAAAACTTTGCCCACAGTAAAAGCCAAATCTCAAAGCCAAAAAGGAATTTATGTGAACATTTAATACTTGCTTCATCAGTCACACAGAGACACCAGGAAAAAAAGTTACTTCAGCAGGAAGAGAACCAAAAAGCCCTGCACATGTGAAGTCCTTGTTCCTTTCCTGTACCAATAGGATCAAGGACAGCTTTTGGCTGTCAAGAGCTATAGCTTAAAATTTATTTCTAATGTCCCTGTTCCAGAAGTAAGGGACACTCATAAAGGAATGTGGCCTTCTCTTGTCTACCCCTCCCTCAAGTTCAGCTAAACTTACAGAATCTAGGACTTTGAAAGATGGAAGTAACTCTGTTTTTTGTTCCTCCTACTTGTGAAGAAATGGAAGCCTCTTCTCATAATCATGCTGCAAAGTTGCATCATGGGTCACAGTTACTTTCAGGATCTCTCTTGCATTGTACTTTTTTACTTATCTACTGATTTTGTTTCTTGCTTTTTAGTCAAGATGATAGTTTACAGTCAGTCTTCCAGTATTGTAAGAATCTTCTTTCTTGTGCAGAGGAGCAACAGTAGAAACACACTTCCTGGTGGTATTTCATGCTGCCTATAAGATATCCAGTGTTTTTTAATACCTCTTGTAAGCAGTTATGGAGGTGCTCATGGTTCTTAGAAAGTACACATTTTGGAATGCTGTTTGGGAATCATGGGAATTGCTCACTACTAAACTTCAATGGAAATGCTTAAATATAAATGCAGAAACAAACAGAAAAGTGTTTATACCTGAAAAAGATGTTTAATCAGACCAGCTGTTTGCATAATGCTGTCTTTGCTGAGGCCTAAAACACCTGGAACATAATTTCTTGCACTGCATGATTTGAGAGGTTTAATGCTCTGGAAAGCTGGCATTATTTTTACATGTACACACACACTCACTCCTCCACCCCCAGTAGCTAGAGAAAAGGCTTGATAAAGGTCTCTTATACTTGGCCTCAAAGCAGAGTGTGGAAGCCTGTGCTGAGTAGTAGCCTGGCACTGTCATGCACAAGGGAGGGCTGAGAGAAGTTAATTAAAACAGCTAATTTGCTGAGGAAAGCTGCCACATCTAGTTAATAGGGAAGCAGCATGAACAGAGGTGTTGTAAAGCTGGAATTATTTGTCTGGGTTGCGAAGTGTGGCACTTAAATCTGCTTTGAATTCCATCCAAAATGTGAATATATTTCGTAAGACTCAGCAGAGCCAGGTGGTAAAAGAAGAGGTTGATAAAAGTGAGGTGATAAAAGTTCTGTTTGGTGTTCCTTCCGCTCGTCTAATGTGAGTGCCCCAGTCACCAAGTTACAAACTGTATGTACCACATCTTGCACCTCTGACCTTTTTTTGTTTGCACAAAAAGAAGCATGACCATTTTTTCAAGTATTTATTTGCCCCAAAGAGTAGATTTGAGGTACTGGTCCAGGTTTCCAGAATTGCTAGATCATCTGACATGAGGCAGTATTAAAACATCTCTTACTAACAAATACATTTATGAGTCTATGCTATTTTTAACTTGTGATGAGGGGTGCATACTCAGGTTGGTGACTAGAACAACTTGTCTGAGGCTGCCTATGGAGATCATGTGCCACTGCTTCAGAGTATTTAAATTGCTACAACTTTTTGAGAGGGGAATAGACAGATAAGAATATTCAAGCAATGACTAAAGTGGACAGTGGCTCTGGCTGATGAATTTGTTATATAAGCTATTCTGTGTAATCCTGTCAAAGCTGCTCTCTGGGTTTTGTTGTTTGTTTGTTTTTTGAACCCTTGCTTAGTCAACAAACATGGATAAGTTTAAGGAAGATGAGAAAGTTAGGCTAGAATAACGGGTAAGTGATAAATTACCCTTTAATTCTTTACTATTATGTAGGCTAGCCTATCTGGTCTGCCTGGGCTTTCTTTAGTCACTGTAGGCACCTAGCAAAAGAAGCACGAAGAAATTAAGGTTCTGTGATCTCCAATTGTATGGCAAGATGGTGTAAAACCAACCTGGTTTCCCAAAACTACTGACTGATACATGTTCAGCACTTAATCTGGAAGTCACAAGTTAAACAACATAAAGAGTACTTGTTTCTTTTTTTCCCAGATAGCTCAGATCAATTAATTGTACTACAAATACTATATTGAATATTTTCATTCTCCTTTTGAGAGCTGGTAGAATATCGTGGTATCAGCTGGCCTGTAGTTGTTCTCTCAAGTGAGTCTGTTCATCAATGTTTTCAGTCTGGAGCTAAAATGAGAACTATACTTCCTCCTGCTGAATTAAATGTAAAGGTATTGCTTTTTTGCCAACTTATTTTCTAGGATAGAGTGTACCAGCTTCTAGTCCAGAATTGTTTGTTGATTTTAAGATGGATTTACCGTAGAAAAATACTTGTTGCATTTGTTAAGCTCTCTGCAGTAGACACTTCTCTGTAACAGTTGTCCCCAGGAACAGAGGTGCTGAAAGCAGAAGCTTGTGTGGAGCTATTGGACTCCACATCTCCAAAGAAAATCCAGTAGACAACTCAGATTTTAAAAAGGCATCAGGTGAAAATATGCAGGGACCTGAGGTGTTTGGATCCGTAAGAGGATAAGTTTAACTTATTTGAAATGTTTAATATTTCTGTTTGTTCAGTTTTCTTATATAATACTTGGAAAGCATGTTTTGTATTTATTATAATCTCTTGATGCTTTTTGTTTTAGGTTAAAAAAGAAGTTGGCGATGTTAGCATCCTAGTTAACAATGCTGGTATTGTAACTGGGAAGACATTTATTGATTCTCCAGATTCACTTGTAGAAAAAACCATGGAAGTGAACACAATGGCACACTTCTGGGTAATACCCATATTTTCCATATATATATAAAACATCCCTCTAACATGCTTTCAGTGTTAATTTTGCCTTTTGGAATTGAGGGAAACATGCAAGGATATATAGCTCTTTGGAAGTTCAGTTAGAAATGATACAAGAAATTGCTTTCTATGCCCTGGAGTCTGTTAAAAAAAAAAAAGGTGGAAGAGTGGATCCTTTGAGAACCTCTGGTGTAGGTAGGTGGAAGCATTTCACATTAAGAAATGCTCTTAAGAGCCAAAGTTTACCATCTTCTAAATTCTGAGTGTAGTCATATGATTAAGCGACATGAAGCAGGCCCATCTGAATAGTTGCTGCCCTAGTCACAGAGAAATGTTCAATTCTGTTAGTGTTCTAGTTGTTTTGTGGTTATGATAGTTTCAGTAAGAAATACCACATGTTCAGATAATGCTCTTAATAATATGTGGAGCTTTTGTTTGAAATTAATAAGCTTATGTGCTTTTTCTTCCTTCCAGGCAAGGCAGATCACCTATGTGGTGTTTCTATCATAAAGAATTGTGAAGAAGATATTAAAATGTTTCAGTTTATTTATAAATAAATTTAATAACAAAGATTTAATGACTTTAATAGAAGGAAAATGTGAAATTCCAATTTTTGCCATTTTAGAAAATTTGCAGTGAACACTTTGAAACATTGCAGTGGTGAGCTGGAAGAAACTTCACAACTAGCTGAATCTATGTAGTTAGCTTTCAGCAAGTTATCGTCTCTCTTTGGTAGTACTTGTGTGGCTGGAAAAGTCCCCATTTAAATACCTGAAGGTTAGAGTTCAAACAACAAACTCCACATACACACACACCCCTTTCTATAATGGAAGGGGGAGAGCTTCTGTAGGGAGAATTTCTCTAAAAATGACAATTTCATAATATTATCACATGTAGCTTAATTAGTAAAATGTTACATTGCAACTTGAGACCCCTGGTGGCCCAGTGGTTAGCGTGCAGGACTTTCACTGCTGCGACCACGGGTTCGATTCCCCGGTCTCCTGGCCTGATGGAGGTCGTTAGCCCTGTGTGGCCATCCATCTATGAGAAGGACACTCTAAACAAACCTACGTCCTGAGGACCTCACTGCCATTGTCCAAGCTTGCTTGGCCCCGGCAGATGAACCTTAGGATTAAAGGGTGGGCTCAGTTCAGCGCAGGCTGTGTCTCACCTAAAAAATCCATTGCGCAGGCTGGAAAGCTAAAAGACCTTTCCCCAGATCTTCGTTCGCGAAGATGGGCCATTATTTATTATTATTATTTACATTGCAACTCTGACTTATATTGCAGACTTACAAAGCCTTCCTCCCAGCAATGATTGCCACTAACCATGGACACTTGGTTAGCATGGCAAGCGCTGCAGGACTGTGTGGAATCACTCGTCTTTCAGGTAGTGTATTAAAGCTAATGTTCATTTAGACAATTAGTTTGATTTAAATTCTGCAATCAATACTCATGGGAAAAAACCCCCACAAACTAAATTTGAGTTTTCTGTATCTTTCCTTATAGGTACAGCAAATAGTCATACTTTCAAAGCAGCTGACCTTAAATAGACAATTTCTTTAAAAAGAGTTTTCCAGAAGCTCAGTTGTGCTCTAAAACAGGTTTTTCTGCCAAGGCAGTTAGAAGATCTGGAAGCCATATAGAACTTTCAACACCGAGGTTCTCAGTTTCCATAAAGTTAACTTGAGCATTTCTGATAAGGAATAGGCCACTCTAGATTTAGTGAAAACTCAGAAGGCATTTCTGGAAAATGTATGCAAAGGGGGAGGAAAATGAAATAAGGTGACATAGCAGTAAAAGAAATCTAGCCTCAAGGCAGTGATAATGAGGACAAATTGTGTTTCGAGTTGAAACCACATTAGAGAGTCTTGAATACTTGAGTTTGATATATAAGAAGCAAGTACATGGATTCAAAGATAAGGTCTGGTATGAAAAGGTAATTTCATTTACCATTGCTCCATAGAGAGTGGAAAAGTGATAGCAGGGATGCAATGAGAGACCCTCTGTCTGCCAGTCTAGAACAACGGTTAATTTAGGAGAGGGAAAGTAACGGAATGAATCACATCAAAGGCAGATTTTATTAGTAACCTAATCCTGAAAACCGTTCCTGTTCTTTTGTGAAATGTTTTATTATTGGACAGTAGTTTCCTGCAGGTACTATGTATATATCATTTTGATACTATATTGTGCTGTTTTACACTGAAGAAAGAATAGCTGTCTAGTCCGTTTACTTACTAGAGCAAAATTTTGTTCTCTGTCAAAAACTGTTAATCTCTTCAGTAAAGTTTAACTTGTAAATTTAAATATTTAACGGCAATTAATGTTTATTTTACAGATTACTGTTCAAGTAAATTTGCAGCAGTTGGTTTTGCAGAGTCAATTGATATGGAGATGAGAAGTCTGGGAAAGACTGGTATTAAAACCACAATTGTTTGTCCTGTCATCATAAACACAGGAATGTTTGATGGTGTTAAAAGCAAGTGCGTAAACTCTTGTGAGGTTTTTATGCAAGTTGCATGTTTAGTGTGTTACGTACCCCTATTTCCTTTATGAAAATCAGGAGCTAGGCTTTTCTCTGCTTGTGCTGTTTTTAGGGCTTCAGATGGGTGTTAACAGTGCTATCCAGTGACTGGGCAACCCAAATGTCAAAGGCCTAAGTACTTTACCATTCATTTAAGCTGAAATGTGAATAATTAGTGTCCTTTCCTCTGCAGAAGCCAAATTCTCCAGTTGTCCTGTCTGGTTTCTAAACCCCCATTCACCTCCTGAAACCGGTGTCATAGGTTTGCTCAGTATGTGTATAATGACAAAATTTATGAGCCAAATAAAAGCCTGGTGTGTCTTAATAGGAGGACTCTGATTTGTCTTGTGAGAGGTCATACAGAGGGAAAATAACAACGTCCACTCACTCTAACATAACGAAGGTTCTATTGCTCATAGGATTTGTGGTATTTATTTCCTTTTCTAGTTGAATAACTGTAAAATGGAGACTTATTTTGAGTTAAATGTGAATCTAAACCAATTTATATTATAGTAAGAGATGTTTTCTCCTTCAGGTGGCCACGTATGCTTCCTGTGCTGGATCCAGAGTATGTGGCTGAGAAGATAGTCACTGCTGTTCGGCAGAACCAGGAACTGTTGCTGATACCACGCATCCTTTATGTATTATTTGCTTTGAAAAGGTAAGTTATTACTTTCTTTTCCTCTCTCTCTTTTCTGTCCAGGGATGTTCCAGCTACATGTTTGACTAAGTGTACCAAACAGGCTTCTACTTCTTGTGACTTTTCATTAGGTTCTACGTATTTCTGGAGGGTTTCTCTTTTTTTTTTTTTTTTTTTTAAGGGGTTCAGTCTACCCTTGGACCACAGAACAATGACAGAAATGTCTAACTGTGACTCGCTGACTCCATTGGGGTGCTGTTTTACAGTAGGCTGTAGAGACTGGGCCTGCTGCTCAGTAACTGCATGTCATAGGATCATTGGTTGAAAAAGACCTCGAAGATCATTGAGTGCAACCGTTAACCCAGCACCTATCTGGTGTCTTGCTCCGGCATTAGGGCATTTCTGACTCTGTTAAAAGCCAGGTTGGGATACCGATCTGTCTAATAACTCAGGCTGCCAAACAAGTATAATAGATACTATGAGAGGACCAGTGGGTCAATATTCTAAAGAGAATACTGCCTTTGCCAGTACTAGCCAGGTAAAGCTAATTCTGTGATAAAACTGCACAAGTCCTCTGATGTCTGTTTTGTTCCTTTCTATCTTCTTCCTTACAGCATTGTACCAGTGAAAGTAACTGTTCTCCTTCTGGACTATTTTGGAGTACCCTATTTAATGGATACCTTCAAAGGTCGACCAAAGAAGGAGTGAAAAAGCACAAAATGCAGAGACTAGCAACTTTAAAGTGGACCTTGTTAAAGGTGGTGATGGGAAAGGTTTGCTTCTCTAGCAGCTGTGAACTTAGGGTGCCTCATTTCTCATTAGTAACAAGATTTAGAAAAGTTGCTTTTTAATTGGCACTTAACAGCTTTCATTTGAACTATTTTTTTAATCCAGTGAACTGGTTTCTTTTTATCTCATTATGAAAATACATTAATTGAATTTAGTTGCTTTGGTTATGTCTGTTTATAATGCCTTAAATATGATCCCCCATCACAAGCTGCTAATTGGCGACTTTGTGGGGAGAACGGAGCAAGAAGCCACATGTATTCAGCAGGGAGCCAGAAAAGGCTCTAGTGGACCTGACTTCTTGCTGCCATTCAATGAACCATGAGGATGAGCTGTACTGCTGGTATCATTCCCTGGTAAGCTGAAGAATTCAAGAGTTTCCTGAAACAACAGATTGTAATTCATACGAATGAAAGTTTTGTGAAATGAAAATATGTGCTGTGTTGATGAAAAAACAATGAAATATATTAATGACGTATTAATATTTGGAGGTGGTGGTCGCTGAACTCACAGATGACTATGGATGTTGGAACAGGGATGGGGAAGGATTTAAATTATGTATTTGTACTGCTGATCTACTTTGCCTAATTTATTTTAAAAGCTCATACTATGCAACTTTGTAACAGAAGTCTTTGTATCATTTAGGTGCAGTATTTTAAGAACAATTTTAAACTGTCATCTCCTAAAAAGAATGAACTTGTAGCTATAAAGCATAAGGCTGCCAGTCTAGGTGGGCAATAGAATGTCTTGTCAAGTAAGACAATAACCTACTAAAAGCAAAGGTGGTGTATTGAGTAATAGGGGTTTCTCTTGGGATTGCTTCAGAAAGGGATGATGCTGATGGAACTGGAGTGAATGGTCTCATTATAGTCATAGCTTGAGTAATGGCATGATGTTTTGGTTCTCTGAGTTGGGTGGCAGGTTGCCTTGTGTCTACAGAGACTTGTTTTACTTTCCCTTTACTCTTAGGACCATCCATTTATTTTGGACATATATGCTGAGGAAGCCTTGCCCTTTTTGAAAAGGGATGCTTAGAAAGCTGAAAGCCCCCTTGGCTTTTTGTAATCCAAAACAAGAAACAGGAGTCTTATATGTATGTCATTTATGTACATGCTGGCTAAGCCCATGTCATGTCACAGTACTCTGCTAGCAATTGGTACAGCAGTTGGAAAGGTATGGAGAAAAGGGTGACTTTTTTTATTGGTGGGTCTGTTTTTTTCCTTACATGATGACCTAGAAACTATTTAATTTCTCTTGTCTATACAATTAGTGAAATATACTAGCAGAGAAAGATTTACATGGAACTACTTTACTACTGATGAGCAAGAAACACTGAGTAAAACAAGTGTGTTAAAAACAGTCTTACCTTTATGAGGGATTGATGAGAGCTAGAATTCAGACTGATGAAGAAGAGATTTGTTTCACTCTCAGTTCTGCAGCTTTTCTACCTCAGAATTTCCACTTATTTTACGCTTGAGGAAACAAAAGTTAACAAGTAAAAAAAGAGGCTGTCTAAATGTGCTGTCCATACATACATCTCACTGTTCTCAAAGTCCACCACTAATAACTGTGTGGTGTATCTGTGTTTTCAGACTCCTCACCGTTTTATACTAACGGACCACATTTTTCCCTCCTGGCTATGAAATACTAGGTAAACAGAATTCTGGAGCAAAGGCGAAGAAAAGTGGGTTATGCATATAAACAGTATGAGTACCAACCTCCAGGGCAAGTAGCTTTTCATTTTTAGTGTCTTTATGGACATGTTCTTCTGAGCAAAATTAGAAGCAGTGAGTCAGGCAGTGGGATTTGTGGATTCTCAGCAGGTTCAGGTTTGTCACACCACTAGGAGGATTTTACCTGATAATCTGTGCTAGAGAAGTACATCTCCAAGGGACTATGACTTCACAGAATCATTAAGCTTGGAAAGTGTCTGTGTTCAGTTAAGTTCTAAATATCTCTAAGGTTGAAAACTCTATAACCTCTCTGGGTAACCTACTCCAGTGTTTGTTCACACTCTTCTTAAAAAAAAAATAAAATTATGTTTATATTGAATGTACTTTTTTTTTTCTTGTCTTTTCCGTGGATACCACTAAGAGTCTGGTTCTGCGTTTTACACTTTCCTTTTAGGTACTTATACACGTTGGGCCTGAGCCTTTTCTGCAGACTGAGCAATCCCAGCAATCTTGACCTCTCCTTGTGACAGGTGTTCCAGTACCTTAATTATCTTTGCAGCCCTTTGCTGGCCTCAGTCCAGTATACTCGTATCTTTTAGAGACCAAGCTCTGTGGAAGATTGAGCATGTACAATACATCATCCAGAGCTTCACTAGAAAATTTCTGCTGTGCTGGTAGGAGTACACAAATATTGCTTTTATGTAAGTGTGCTGCTGCCACTTTGAGTATTGTGGTCACTGTCAAATTACATCATGTGCCTGGAGGATAATAGCCTGTCCTGTGGTGCTTTTGATCTTCCACATCTCCTGAGATGGCATGACAGATAAGTGGAGCTGTATCCTGGAGGTCAAACAGCACAAACAGCTTCCCTGTGTTCAGAAGGTTGCATGGAGTGTTTGGATCTTCAACTGCCATATGAACTTGCTGAGATAAAAGATGGTTTACTTCCAGCATAATAATGGTCTTGATTGACTACTTTCCTGATGCTAAGAGAGACTTTCCTCCTGCTTTTAGCAAGAAAACTCATGGAAGGATAGCTGTCAGACCCAAAGAAGAAGATAGTTCAAAAGAAAGAGCAACTCAGTTGTGACAGCATAATGTCTGACAATAGCCCAGGACTGCTGAATGGTATATCGGGCAGCTCCCACAAAAGAATTGTTGGTTTCATGACCACTGCTCGAAATATTAAATAGTCTCTTAACAAAAATGACTGGGTCCCAAATTTGACTGGGATGGCTGTGTTGGCCTAAAAATCACTGATAGGGTGATTCAAAGACAACGTATGGTATTTTGTTGCCTGTTGTATTTCTTTTAATACTTCAGAACATGGAGGACATAGTGCCAAGAAAAATTAACTTGATTGTCTTAACAAGACTGAGGAAGAAAGCAAACAAACAAAAAAACAGCAGCTGAGATACAAGTTTTATTATTACTTATTTTATGAATTTGGAAATCATGTATGGCCAGTCTTCGTGAACAAAGATTTTTGGGAAAGGTCTTTTACCTTTCAAGCCTGCGCAATGGATTTTTTAGGTGAGACACAGCATGCGCTGAACTAAGCCCACCCTTTAATCCTAAGGTTCATCTGCCGGGGCCAAGCAAGCTTGGACAATGGCAGTGAGGTCCTCAGGACATAGGTTTGTTAAGAGTGACCTTCTCATAGATGGATAACCTCACAGGGCTAACGAGCTCCATCTGCCCGGGGGACCAGGAATTGAACCTGGGTCGCAGCGGTGAGAGTGCTGCATCCTAACCACTAGGCCACCAGGGGTTCCTATTTGGAAATCATACCCAAGAGCTATATGCACCTCCTTGGAAGCTGGTGTTCATGGTGGTCTGGTCTCACTTCAGGAAGGAACCAAGCAGGTACCTCTTTTCTGGTAACTTTTCCTAGGGGCAGTTGATCTTCCAGAGACACCTGTGTGGACTGCGTGCTTTGCTAAGCAGCTGTTCAAAACTATGGGCTTTGTAAAACAAATATTTTAACAAAATAGCTTCTCTCACTGACTTTTTCTTTGCTGTGGCAGTCATGAGAGATGGGTGTGGATCCACAGTTATCAGATATTCTAGGAGAATGCAGAACTACTGTCTCTCAGGTGACACTTAAAAGTGTTATTAATGCTTCAATAGGTGGAGGAGCACTACAAACAGTAGCTTTTGTCCACTCAGTGTATGACACACTTTCTCTGCAGTCCTAGGTGTCTCCAGCTTGACCCATACTTTAGCTTCTTACCAAAGCCACCAAGCTCACAGCGTGAAGTTGTGCAGACAGCATATGCCTGAGGAAAACATAGTTTTGTCTAGGGAAGAGAGGGGACAAAATCTTCACACCTTCTTCCTTTGCCCTTGGCACCATTCACACTAGGAATATGAGCATCCTCTTAACTGGGACACAGATGTTCAAGAAAAGGGTATGACAAAGGCAGAAGTTCTATGCCAAGGCGCCTTGTAGTATTTGGTCTGCTGGGTAGTTACTGTTCAAGTAAAACAAACCTTGATTATTGGTATAGCTGCATTGAGAGATGTCACCTTTATCCAAGGTGGTGAATAACTACATCTGTCTCAGGAAATGTGGTTCTGCAGGCCTTGTATTGGAGTAATGTTCCAGAATCCCTGCCCAGGAGGGAAGAACAACAGAAAAAATGCAGGAGAGGCAGAACCCTGAGACATATTCTGACATTTCCTCCTTTCTATGTCTTCAGGTCCAGAGGCAGCATCCCTGGCTTTAGCATAGAAAGAAGAATCAACAGAGCCTGAACATGAGCAGCAGCAACAACGCTGTCAGCAGATGCAGCCAACAGCAAAAAAAGAGGTTCTTGCTGAACTAGTTTGGCCTGTTGGCACCATAAACTTCATGCCCAGAAGGTGCCATGATTTAGGCTATGAAACCTGGGCAATGGTGCAGTCCCCCTGGAGAGGTATCTGCATCACCTGTATTAAGTGCCTCACTGCAGAAGCAGCTTGTTCTGAGATCAATGCAGGGTGATTTGTGATAGCTGCAGAATCTATTCAGCACGCAGTTTTTAATTATTATTGCCAGGAAGTGGGAATTCTTGTTGGAAGGCTAACCTAGAAAGTCTTCTCTATATTAATTTTAGAAAATACACTTTGCATTACTTATTGGTCTGTCTGCATATTTCTGGCATGATAATGGTTGACCCTGAAGAATAACCACACAATGCACCGTGGACAGTTAATAAAATTCCAAAACTGATTTGAATCATGCTACAGTTATTGCAGAACATAGTTCCCATTTTTTGGGGAGCTTCTAACAAATTAAGAGAGAGCTATCAATTCCAAGCAATCACATCTGTAAAGGTTGTTTTATCCAGAAGGAACAAATCTCACCTGGATAGCCAGGTGAGGTGCTGTTTTGAAGTGTTTCCTTCAGGAAGTATGTAATTTCCGTGCCCTAGTATTGAGTCAGTCTGTAACAGAGGATAGGAGTAAAATGACAAGGTGTCTAGTTGAAATTTCTGTGTTCCAATTCCCTAAGAAAAAGAATACAAAGTTAATTTCACAAAAAAAAAAAAAGTAAGACTTGAAGCAGGTCGAGTCTGCTTGTAGAAATTATCTCCATCTGCAGCAAGAGGCAGAAGTCTGTTTCCAACCTTGCCTCTGAGCCAAGGACTTGGAAAAGAGCTATGGAACTAGTTTATTCAATATTTTTTTCCCACATTGCCAATGAAATGGCTGACTGCCCTCATTCATGCTTTTAGATACAGATAATTTTATCTACAATAATATTTATAATAACATTTTAAGGATTATAGATTGGTCCTTAGCCTTCAGATAATTAAAAAAAACAAAGTATCTTTGCTTTTAATTTGTGTGTGGTTTTAACTCTGCCCATATAAAATGGGTCTGGTTTTCAGCTTCCATTCAAAGGGGAGAGAGCACTTAAACAATCACTTCACATTCAGGAAATAATGTCCTGTCATCTGCTTTTTCCTAGATTTGGAGAGAGGCAGCTACATTTTTTGGGAAAGAACTACGGTATCCAAAGTGGAAAACCACCTTAGGGAACAAAATGGGAGGACGGATGAAAAAACAGTGAGGAAGTTTAATTCACCAGTTCAAATGGGAGTCCACTAAATACATGGAGGATGCAAGGAAACAGGGAAGGGTGATATTGGTGATGAGTAATTAGTTGGTAAATAGTCTCCTTATGGGAAGTACCATAAAATTTCCTTTTGGTCCACAGGATTCTTGAAGGCTGGACCTGTTTTACTGGTCTAGAGAATTTCCTGAGATGAAATAATGGTAGGCTAGCATTGTGTTTTAGAGTCTCAAACAAGGTATTTTTTAAAAGAGAATAAGCACTTTGGAAAAGCAGAATATAGGACATATATAAACATACATATATATATGCTTCAATTATACATATATTAATTATAATGTTTAGGTTTTGTTTGGATTCTGTCTGTACAGAGATATAAAGAGGTAGATCAGAGCTGTTGTGAGTGAAGGAGCAATACGCCTCCTTCCTGAGGCAGACAAGTATTTTCAACTAGTTTTTGCAATCTGGTATGCTATAGCAGATTTGAGATTTACATCTGAAACCAGATAGTGACTTGCCTGTGCAATGCTTTCCCTGTCAGATTAAATAATTTCTTTCAAAATAGCAGGCATTTTATGGGCTAGCACCCTGACTGCTAAGAACCTGGACTAAGGAGACAGTGGCATGTTCACATCTCTTTTCTTTATTCAGCCAGCCACAAGCCTAGCCTTTTTAACATAATTTTTCAGAACATGGTGCAGAAATAATGGATTTTTCACATTCACAGAAAGAGCTGTTGCATTATTTCCATTGTGAAGGCCTCTCCTGTGTTGTCTGGATATATGTTTTTTATTTTGTTCTGTTACAGCAGACAAAGCCACAAAGACATACTGTGAATATCTATCCGTGTTCTCCACCTGAGTTATAGATTGATTTGTTTATTTGATTGCTTTCTTTTTAATAGTGTTCTCTTAATATTCAGAAAAGAGCATGAAAAGTACAAGCAGATCAAGAGAACAAGCTAAAGGGGATCAACTAATTTCTTGGCTAAGGATTTTAGAGGAGGCGAAATAAAGCAATAAATTATGCCTTCACAACCAAATACAAATTCCCTTAACTACTTTGAAGTATTTGATCTTACCACTTTGAAAATCACCCTGAGGAAATCTACAATGTCCATTGTCCTACATGTAAACCATTAGAGCTTCTGTGGTGACTTATCAAGTTCGGCATTTGTTAGGGCTTCATGTCTGTGTATTCCATTAAATCTATTTTGGAAGACATTCTGCCACAAGATTGGTCTCCAGACTTAATACACCTACAAATATTTTTAAAGGATATTTTAACATCAATAGATCTATTAATCTTTTAAACTGTAAACCAAATATAACCTAATGAAGAATGACTTGAGGTGAAAAAGGGACTCAGAAAAGGTGGTAGCTAAAATAGTCTCTTCCAGAGACTATTTGAGGTCAGAGAGTGCTGAAAGATTGTGTTTGTTCCTAAGTGGGTAAGTAACTACCCTTTTTCTTTCCCCAGTTTGTAAGCAAGCAAGAAGCTTTGAGTTTTGATGGGATGCACTGATAATATCTGCTAATTAGGGATAGAATGGTCCTGCACCTAACTTTCATCAAGTAAGTATTCATGGCACTGCGTCAGTAATGACTTAGTAGCATTTCAAGATTTCTGGAAATTCCTTGGCTCTCATCCTATTGCCACTCCCAAGCTGGACTGTAAGGAGACTTGGATGGAAAATATTGAGAACCTTTGTATTTTGTAAGCATAGAGAAATGACTGATATAAATTGACAGCAGTTATTTTAGAGGTTTTTAAAGATTAGCAAAATGGATTGATTGTAAATGGACTATAATCCCTTAAAAAGATCCCTCTTAACAAAAGCAATTATCTTAGGAGAAAAAAATAATACCTGTAAACTTACATACACATATATTATGCTTAACTTTAGAATAAAGTTGACAGAATGGTAAATAGTTAGCTTCAGTGGTATGAAGACTTTCAACACTAAAATGGCTTATGGTTTGAAAATAAATTGAGGTAGAAAGACAAGAAAAGGCAAATCACAGTCAGTACAATGCTGATAATAATTGTTTGTATGTAAGATTTGTGTGTGCTGTCATGCAACTAAGCACTCGGGTCAGCAGTGGCTTTCCACTGAAGCTGGAATGGTGTTAGAATAGGCAGTATTACAGCACTTAGAGATGTGTATGTACCCTTGCATTTGCTTTTCTGCAAATATTTTGATATTTACATTCTGCATGCAGTTATTTTTTGGAACACCCCCTCTGCGTGTAAGAACCTCAAACAGCACCAAGACCAATGCCTGCTTTTCCAGACAGTAGAATATTTTTTAATATTACTGATGTGGAATGTTCATGAAAAAATATGGAAAGGAAGGAATACTCAAAGGAAGGAAGGAAGGAAGGCCTTTGAGTAAATCTCCTGTCTGTTTTTCAAACAATATGCTTATTGTAAGACTACTGTGAAGGCTTTTTGAGAGATTATATGAGCAAACCTGGCTCATATGGGGATTCTGCCATATCCTTGGATCTTCCCCCACAAGAATGTTAATATTAATCAGACTTGTTCCAAAAATAAGAATTGATAGAAATAGACTTGTTTGTTTACCTTGGTCCTGCCAGGTGATGAACCCTCTGGCTTTGTCACAATGAGAAATTACACAAATATGTAACCTGAATAATCCTTTTTGGCACTGTTTTCTCTATCCTACATGACTCAGAATTTAACCATCATTGTGCAACCATTCATTTGCAGGAGGATTCTGACTCAGAGGACCCTGACAAAGATGATAATAGGAAATATCTGTTGGGAAAGATTGACCTGGTCAACCAGCTAAACAGGGGCCATGATACTGCTGCTCTTCACATGCTGGTTCATGCTTAGGGCCACAAAAGAGGTTTGGACATGATCTCCTCCCATTGTCTACTTGCTCATCAGCAGGGGAGGTTGGTGCTGCTGTCACTGAGAACTGGCCTATACACTACTACTATATACTATACACTGCTATTACCTATGCAGGGGGAGGAGTGGTTGGAAAATAGCCCAGTGGAAAAGAACCTCAAGGTGCTGATTGACAGTCGGCTAAACATGAGCCAACAGTGTGCCCAGGTGGCCAAGAAGGCCAATGTCATCCTGGCTGGTAGCAAGAATGATGTGGCCAGCAGGACCAGGGAAGTGATTGTCCCCCTGTACTTGGCACTAGTGATGCCACACCTTGAGTGCTGTGTCCAGTCTTGGGCCCCTTCACTTCAAGAAACGCACTGAGATGCTGCAGTGTGTCCAGAGAAGGGCAATGAAGCTGGTGAAAGGTCTGGAGAACAAGTCTTATAAGGAGTGGCTAAGCAAGCTGGAATAGTTTAGCCTGGAGAAAAGGAGGCTTGGGGGAGCCTTATCACACTCTGCAACTACCTGAAAGGAGTTTGTAGCAAGGTGGGGCCAGCCTCTTCTTCCAGGAAACTAGCAACAGGATGAGAGGACATAGTCTTAACCTGTGCCAGGGGAAGTTCAGGTTGGACATCAGAAGGAATTTTTTCACAGAAAGGGTTTTAAAGCATTGTAATGGACTGCCCAGGGAGGTAGTGGAGTCACCATTCTTGGAGGTGTTCAAGAAATGACTGAATGTGGCACTTAGTGCCATGGTGTAGTTGACAAGGTGGTGATTGGTCAAAGGTTGCACTCGATGACCTCAGAGGTCTTTTCCAACATAAGACATTTTGTAATTCTTTGACTATTAAGGCAAAGAAGATACCAATACTGAACAAAATAGTCAAAAAGGCCCATCGATCACATAAGTTAAAAATTATTGTGGCAAGCCAGCCTTGATTTGTATCTCTCAAACTCTCTGTTTGTAAAAGACATTTAGACTTACCCCACAGTGACAATGGGTTTTCCATATTTTTCTCTCTAGCAGCTGGTTGGATATATGCAGTCCTGTGGGGATGTAGAGTCCAGCAAAGCTTTCCATGCAGTTTTTAGTTTTCCTCCTGTCTTTCTCCAGCATCACCAATCCAGAAAACAGTAATTTGAAACAGCAAGATTTCAGAAGGCTTTTCTAGACCCTCATGTCTTTTCTGGAACAATCTCTCTGGTTGAAATATTCCATTATTTTTCATGTCAGCAACAGGAAAACAGTGAAACATCCCTGACCAGTATTTCTCCAGTTATAGTGTACAGGACCTATTTACCAACTGGTTTTCTGTTAAATACAGCTTTAGAGCAATGCCTGTGGAAAAGCCCTGTCATGAACAAGCAATTGCATAAGGAAGATTTTAGCAAGCAACATCTCAACGGGGATTGTTGAAGTCACGGTAATATGTGTGCAACCACCTCTAATTGCAGCACATTGAGATGTGCAAGCAGGAAAATTCTCCCAGCTGCAGAAGACTATTTTCTTGCTCGTCTGCCTTGACAGTTCACTGTTGCTTGAGGAAATGCAGCCAAGCTAGCACTTTTAGCACTTCAGCAGGTGATTCACCAGCAGCTGAGTCATCCCTGTTCAAGGCTAGCACATACAAAACCCAGGGAGGGGTGGATGGCTTGGGAAGGGAAGCACAACAAACCTTCCACTAATTTATGCCATCTGGGAGTGACAGCCCATAGTCCTGCAGCTTTGTTTGCAAAATATTGTTTACAATTTTTATTACAAAGTCCATAGGGAAAGAGACTTAATTTTATTTAACAGTTCATCATCATTACACAAACTGTTGTTCTGGGTTTAGCTTCAGAAAACAGGAAGCAGTACTCATAAGATTGGTTTGTCAGGCTTTTTTTTTTTTTTGCAGGCTTTTGTTGTTAAACAATTAGATGGAAAAATTGGAATTGAACCTACTGTCATGCAACTGGAGTCTTTTGGTGCTAGAGGTCTCTCTGGTGAGCCATAGAGGATATGAGCTGTTGCAGTCTTGACTCATAACTTTGGTTGGTGGTAACCCAGGTTTACATGGGAGGTCACTTGGCCTGAATGTCCATAACTGAACAGAAGGGCAGCAATCACAAATGGTTATCTGTAACCAGATACTGCTTGGTGCCTGAGGTTCATGAGTCCCAGTGCTTGCACAATCACTTGCTTAAGTGTGAAATTACTTAAGACCAGCCATTAACAACACAGAACCTGTTCCCTTTAAGCTGCTTGGTTAGCAATGTGATCAGTTCAGTGAAGGATCTAGCAAGTGTGAGAATTTGTGGAAGGCTGAAGATGAACTGTCCCTGGGCAATGGGATGGGGTAAAGGGAGCAGGGTCTCCCCATTTGACAATGGTGAGCTGTTAGAGAGATCAGCTCTACAGTTTAACTCACCTAAAAACATTTTGCTTATTGATGGCAGGTACCACTTAAAGAAAAAAGAAAACTGGTAATAATACTTGCTTTCAATGTGCTACAATGAACAATTAAACCATCAAACTTTGCAAGATAAAGGTACAGAGTTGATTTTTTTTTCCTGCACTGTGAGTTAATGAACAAATTCACAGTCAGTGTAATGCTTTAGAACACTTTGGTACAGTCAAAATAAGTCTCAAAAATCACTTTGATCTGTACTTTCCACAGAACAGGAACATCCACTGCACTTGCCTGGGTTGAAAACATCAGAGGTAAGGGTGAATGGAGGGGACATACTTGTCTTCCCAAAGGCAAACTTTGGCTTACCTCAGGACAAGAAAACTGGACTAGAACTAGGCTCCAGGTTCCCAGAAATAGCTCAGTTTCCCAAGAGAACATGGGTAGAGGCAAAATATTCCCATATCTTCTTTTTTGTCCCAACTTCTCCAGATAGGAGGAGGAGGCAGAATTTAGCATGTGATGCAGGTTCTTGAGGAACTTGAATGAAGGTGTAAGAACATCAGGAGTGTGATACAAACAGTTAAAGGTCAGGATTTAAGATGTATTGAGTGGTTGGGCATTTCCATACTATGAGTATACCCTAAGACACTCCCTATGCAGATATAGGGAAGAAACACTACCTAAAATCACAGATTTCCATTCTTAAAACTTTGTCTGAAATGTCATAATGTCTGGGCATGGGTCTGTGACTACAAGAGTCCTCTGTGGATGCCACAGGTCCACAACAAATAAGGCACAGGCTGCAGTGTTCCCCATCCATGTGCTCTAATGGAACATACAACTGGTGATCAAGGCTCCAGACTTTTCCACTTGCTGACTTGGGAACTTTGATACTAGAAGTGCATATGAACTTCTAAAAGTTATTCAAAAGAGTGAGGTATCTATGGCCTAGGTCTGCTTTTTTTTAAAAAACACAGATTTTACATTGGCAATAAAATCTTTCTTCTAGAGGATTTTTTTAAGATAAAAACATAGTTAAATTATCAAATACTAAACCACATCTGTAAATACTCTCAAATATTCTTTTTTTCCCGTTCTCTCTCTGCTTGCTTGAATTATTCTCACAAATGATCCTTAGCTTAATAACATCCAAATAGTTGAAACAAGTCTCAAAGTCAGGGGGAAAATGTTTGTAGTTTTAAGAGCTAAAATGTGATTGCTTCACCAGAGGGAAAATATGCACATGATCATACACATGCAGTGAACTCTGACATGTAAATGCCTACTTAGATGTGTGCTGGTTGCCCCTCAGGGGTTTTGTTTGTTTGTTTGCTTTTGGTTTTTTACTTTTCCTTTTGGTGGGCTTGTTTTTTGTTTGTTATTTAGCAGAATGAGGCCTAGAAGTTTGAACAATTAAACTATTAGTATAGGTTTACCTGGGAAATTACCTGTCTTCATAATAGGATTGGAGATGGCCTATTTGGAAGTGCCATTACTTGCATAATTTTTTGGGGTTTTTCAGCACAGCTGGTAGAATGTGGTCTTTGTGAGGAATTTAGAAGTTGTTTTTCTGCTTGTGGTTAATTAAATCTTAGCTGTCCTTGACAGTAAGGCAAAAATTAGGGCAGATATATAAGGAGCACAGAGAGACTTGTTAGATATCTTTTTTTTCATCTCAAGAATTAGGTTTTTATAGTACCTGAGGAAGAAAAGTACCAGTTTTATTATCTGGCTTCTTGGGAATAGAAAAAATTACATTAGTTTCCTACTGCTGTCTTTAGTGAATCAAAATACTCTTTAACTGTTCTGGGGGCTAGAGGTTGTCGATTTCTTTCAATGTCTATAGGTGAAGCTAATTTTCAGTGATGTTGTTTGCTACACTCCTAGATAAGTTTTTAGATAGGTGAAGCTAATTTTCAGTGATGTTTGCTACACTCCTAGATAAGTTTTTAGGAGCAGATGACACCCCTTCTAATCAGTAGGATAGCATGTTTGAGTCCTTCTCCAACAGTCTTGATTCTGTTGAGCACAGAGGGGACATTTCAAAAGGCTACCCTAATGTACAGCAACTTGTGACATTCTGAGGTTCATCTGAAAGAAAAATAATCTCTAAACTCACTGACACAAGCAATACATTTCCTTACGTGTAACTAGTATTTCATAATTCAAGTGTTTCACATCCATCTCACACAAGAAAACTTATTTCTCATCAGGTACCCAGAAGGGTTCAACACTGCAGCTCAGTGATACACCCTGCCCACAGCTTAGCTCAGATCCACCAGTAAAATTAATGAGCATTCACATGCATTTAAATTGCTGGCTCAGATCTTTAGGCCAGACGTATAGATGTATCTCAAAAAATCAAGATGCAATGATGAAATGTCTTTATTGAGTTATATTGATAATACTGCTTTTTAAAAAGTGGATAATACTGTTAAAAGAAGAGATTAAAATACAATGAGGCTGTTGAAGAACAACTACTTGGTGTTGTTTCATTTATTTTGAAGTGTCCGGATATTTTTAAGAAGTTGCTTTGAGAAGTTTTTTCTGCTGTCAGAGTTGCTAAAATTTAAAAAACAGTCAAATTGAATCAAAATATGCTCCTAATTTTAAGATAACCAAATCAAAACTCCATTTTAACAAAAACTATGTGACTAGGAAGAATACCAAATTTGTTTCAGCTTTACAAACCAGGAAATCATGGTGCAGTGTAAGGGATACGTATATTAAGAAACATAAAATTAACTTGGCAAGCAGATACCCTCAAAACCAAATGCTAGTATTTCAAAACAAAATTAATTTCTATCTCACTTTGCTAACAAAACTCTTATTCTAGTGGCTGAAGTAGTGACACCTAATATTGGTTTGCCTTATTATTTCACATAACATCACAAAAGACTTATCAGATCCCACCTAACAAAACAGAGTAGCATATATTGGGTGATGTAATAAGGGTAGAAGTAATAAAGTGGGATCATGGGCGCTGAAACAAGGGGCTTTTGGATGCCTTATGCTGAGAAAAGCCATGCTAAGGACTTTCATAATAAGGTGTGAAATTGTCACTCTGGCAGTCTAGTAAGCTGTGTTTGACACTGGGAGAGTGCTACCTGTCCAGAAACAGCAGGACATATAAAGAGTTCCTGTACTACAAACAAGGAGAATATAAACAAAGTCTTCTTCCTATACAACTCTTAAAGAAATATGATATTTACGCAACTCTTCAGGGGTCTGAGGTGGGAAAGACTACTTAGTCAAAGAAAAAAAAGTCATAATTTTAAGGTCATTTGGATAAATACTGTGGGAGTCAACACTACCTGTGAGCTGCCTGATAGGCTCTGTGTTGGACAAAATGCAAGGCACATCCAAGACCCACCGTGAAGATACAGCATATCCCAAATACCACACACATCTTCCAGTAGAGACAGTGATATAGGGAGGTGATTTCTGGCAAAAGAAAAATTCTTCTTTTCTGCAATCATCTCCCTTTAGAGAAATCACATTTAAATTATAAAAAGTGCCCAACTTCTATGGTTCTTAGTCTTTGGGGATACAGAGAGATGACTTGCTGTGGAGATGTTTAAATCTCTATTGAATATAGGCTTTTAAAAGAAGAACTCTGCATATGCCAATGCATTCACTACCCACAAAAGAGATTATGCATGTGAATTTAACTCAGTGAATGGTTCCCCTTGTTAGAAACCCCAGAAACTACTGTGAGACTGGAAGCAGAGTCCTAGGATGCCTTCTGGTGCTGTGACAATTTCCTAGTCCCCTTAGCAGCAAACTGGCATACCAAACAGCTCACCTTTCTTTGGTTTTCATTTCAAATGATGATTTTTTTCGAGCTTCAGGGATGGGTTGTGTGGCACAGTATTGATCCCCTCCTTAAGGACCCGGAGAAGGAGCAGTGAGCGCTGCCTCTGAGCTCCCAGCGGAGCCGCCCTCTTTCGGCAGGAAACCTCCCAACACCACCGCTCGTTCCCCTCACAAACCCTGCCTGAGCCAAAGAGCTTTGTAAGCACCAAATTATACTGCACTAATAAACATAGATTTCTTGGCAAAGTACCTGATTTGGCTCCATCTAGTTCGATGAAAAGTGGTTTATTAAATTAATTTGCTTACCTAAAATTTGCTGAACATGTTACTGCATCGCCACATGTCGAATGTCCTTCTAAAGGCTTGTGCAAGAACATCTGTGAACCTCCTGTGTCAGAAACATCTCATCAACTGTATTAATCCCTTACTGAAAAGCAAATATTATTTCTCTTGGATTGGTGTGGAATCTAGCAATATTGAAGCTGAATTAGAAATAAATTATGAGGAAAATCTTGCACACAAAAATCATTCTCTACAAGGGAACAGCAATTCTAGACCCAATAGAGGATGTGAACAAAAACAAATTAATCAATTAACATTTGAAATTAGCAAACGGCTGATTTAGGAAGTGTCAGCTTCTCCTGGCTTTACAGAGGCAAACTGGTAGCAATAATCAGCCACAAATGACCTCCCTAGCACAACCAGAAATGATCAGCCTGCATTTCCAGACCTGTATAAAATTGAGCTGATCTGTACCCACTTGGGTCAGAGAACGAGAGGAGCAGCTGACTGTTTGGAAATATTCACCTGCTTTTCCGGCAGGCTGACCTCCTCCAGCTGCCAACTGGAAGAGACCAGGAGATATACTGATGCTCTCTACCACTCCTGGCTGGCAATTTTTCTACACTGCAGAAAACCAAAGCATTTTGTGAACTTTTCTTGTCCCACAGCAACCCTAAAAGAGCCGAGGTGCTAAAGTATTTATTAATATAATTGATTTTCAGGGGTTTGAACACTAAAATTTAAAAGGCAGAAACCTGTAAATTCATTTTAACACCGAGGTAGGTAAAAACCTACCAATGAGCCTTTTCAGTGTTTTTCTGCTCCTTATACATGTGTACTTGCAGCACCTAACTGCAATGTGATCATATCTAGGATGAAAAAACGGGCACACTATTAAGACTATTTAATTGCCTAGCTGAAAGTGCTAGGAAATCGTGGCTCCTTCTATGTTCTATCTACTTCTAGCTGGCTGACACCTCATATAACACAGCAGAGAGAAAACAGTCCAGGAAGTTCCTGAAGCGTGTGGAAGAAAACTTCCTGACACAGCTGGTGAGGAAGCCAACCAAGGAAGGCACTCTAGTTGTTTGTGAACAGAGAAGGACTGTTGGGGGATGTTAGAGGGGCATGATGGTTAGAGGCCACCTGGCACACAGCGATAATGAAATGACAGTTTTCAATTCTCAGAGAAATAAGGGAGCAGGTGGCAGAGCAGAGGAGAGGTTTGTCAGAACTGTCACCTTCAACATTGGGAAGGCAGACTTTGGCCTGTTCAGAAGTCCTGGTTGACAATCTCTTTGGAGGCAGTCCTGAAGGGCAAAGAAGGCCAGAAAAACTAGACGTCCTTCAAGACGGGTCTCAAGAAAAGTTTAATAAGGAGCAGCTGAGGGAACTGGGGGTATTTAGCCTGGAGAAAAGTGGGCTCAGCAGGGGAACCTCATTACTCTCTACAACCATCTGAAAGGAGCTTGTAGTGAGGTGGGAAGCAGTCTCTTCTCCCAAGTAACAAACAGGACAAGAGGAAATGGCCTCAAGTTTTGCCAGGGGAGCTTCAGATTGGACATTAGGAGAATATTCTTCACCAAAAGAGTTGTCAAACATTGGAACAGGCTACCAAGGGAAGTGGTGGAGTCACCATTCCTGGAGGTATTTGAAATGTAACATCTATGATTCTAAGAATCACAGCCCTTGGGTACTCACAGCTTTTAATAGCTAAGCTGCTTCTTCAAACATAGAAAGTCTTTTTGACCTGTGAGAGCAGCTGTGACTTCAGCATTTGTTGAAGGCGTACAAGGGTGCAGCTGCAGCTCCAGAGATACCCAGAGGTTCTCTCCTTTTTCCTTCGCTGTTTTGCATGCCCCAGATAATGGAGCTCTGCACTAGCACTGATGGTGGGGAATCACACAGAGGCATCAGGTGGAGGGAGGAAGAAGGGAGATAGAATGGCAGTTGCTGAAGGGAAGGACTGTAAAGATGACCATCAAGCAACACCCTGAAGAAAAATAAATTTCCATCTGCTCACCCACACACTAGCAGACTTCACAGTCACTCTGCAAGGCTGATGGGAGTGAAATATTTATTCCATAAATTCCAGTAGTGCTCAGGTCAGAACAAACAGTCCATCAGCACTGTCAGCATCAAAGTGCAAGGTAGAACATAAAGCACCAGGTACTTCTAATATCAAACTGTCTGGCATCCACAGGCTCTAGATGTCTAAACACCAAGACAGACAACAGGTGTAGATCCTTAAGGGTCTGTTCATTTTAAATCTGAGAGTCAAAGTGGTTCTTCAATCCTGTATAGGACCAGCCCAAGACCTTGAACTGTCATCTTTAACTTAAGAACTACTGTAGTTGTTTGACAGTCAAATGGAAGAATACTAAAACACAGTATTTCTTAGACTATCAGTAACACCTGTTCAAATCCACTCAGCATCAGGAAACATAGAGCTGGAGTTCTGAAGACTGATATTGCAGGATATGGCAAATTCATAGTGCACCCCCCAACTTAAGAATTTATCCTCTTATCTCCATTCCATCCTTTTGTTACTTACGCATTGAAGCAAGCATTGTATGACTAACATAGCCCAATGCAGCAACTTCATTTGATTCCACTATTTAACAAAAATCAGGAGAAAATGTCACCCTACTTGTCATATGCAACCACATTCACTTCACCAGCTGCATGAAACTCTAAGCAGTCCTTGGTGGCAGTTAAGTCCACATTTGAGGGCAAGAAAAAATTTTAGATTCACATGCAATACAATAACAAAATATTTCTGTGAAAATGCTGTAAAATCTTTTTTTGACAAAACAGTTGGCATCTTTTATCATCAATTAAAGCATTTGGATTCTTCAAAGACTTATGTCTGCAAGCTTGAACTGATGGCCTCTATTTCTGCTAAAGTGTAATGTTGTCATACAGCTGTGAACTGCTTTTACTGTATTTAGTCAGTACCTCATTTCTATCTTGAGCATAATCTTTTTTGTCATTACACATCACCTTATATTACAATTGTCTTCTGTTTTCAAAGACACTAGATCAATTTTGTTGTATCCTGAATTTTGTTGTGTTCTGCCAAAGTCTCTTGATATAAGGGACTGTTTGCATTGCATAGCTGTTTATTGAAGTAAAATAGGTAAAGAGGTAGCTCCAAGGGTAGCGGGACTTTTAAGAGTGAGTAATGATTGGAAGAATAGTGCTGAAAATCCTCAAAAAAAGGATTTTGAGATAGAAATCATCAAAGTAGAAACCTAAAGGATGGAGAAAAATTACTTATTCAAAAATCTGATTGTTTGAGTTACTACATATGATATCATGTATGTAGTAAAAAATATACTAAAGTTTTAAGAACCCACTGCATTTAGCTAGTATAAATGCAGTACTTCCCTCTTCTTCTTCATATCAAATAGGCTGTAATAAAAATTTAAAAATTCTGAAGTGGTGTGCTTGTTTTACTTTTTACTACTTCAATCCTTACCAAACTATTTCCTCCAGTTGCCTCAGATTCTTCCAAGAGAAAAAAAAAGCCTGCAATAGTGTACTATTTTTCCAATCTTTTTTCACACTATGATTACTTTTTTCATGGCTATTTCTGAAGACCAACTCTAAAGATGCAGATACTTTTAACCTAAGGGCTGTCTACAAAAGCATTAGAGCAGAATAACATTTTATACTGTAAATTCATCCTGCCTGTTCTGCAGAAGTTTTAGCAAAATCTTGTTATGCCCTTGATTGCAAGCACAGAAGTTTTATTGGGTGAAGACCATGAAAGAGACTCAGAGCCACAGCAGATGCAACTTCCTGCCTTTCAAAAGCTTCAAATAAACCCAAAAAAATTTTCAGGACTCTAGAGCTAGATAACTTACTTCTAACATCTTCAAGAGCACAGACTCATTCCAACTGTGGCAGCAGCTAACTCCCAGAGCCAGACAAAGGCCTTGCACTGTAGGGTAATGGGAAAAATGAGATGGTAAAAGTGTACAGATGTGAGTCTGGATATTCACCTAGTGCTGCTCTGTGCCCAGCTGTGATCAAATGACCACTGTGAAAAAAAAAAATATTCTTTCAAGGACCCTAATCCAAAGCTTCCCAGGCTGCACAGAAACCTCCTGTTTCCCAGCAGTGATTTAGACTCTTGTCCTCTTCAGTTTATAGTGTAGAGACAGCACCAATCTTTCCTTTCTCCTGCATGAATTCTGCTACCTCTGTGGGAAGAGCCCAAAAGAGCTTGAAAGGGCCAGTAGTGGGTGGAGTGCTGCTGTTTTCAGTCTGTTGTGCAACAGCACCATCCAGCTGTCAAACAAAAAAGTTATCAAACGTTCATGCTACTATCCAGATTTTGTCCTTGTACCACAAACAAAATGAGTAATTATACCTATTAAAAAACCCCCAAAAACTAAAAAAAAAAACCAAACAAAAAAACCCCAAACCCAACCAACCAACCAAAAAAAACCAAAACAAACCAAAACCAAAAAACCCCCAAAAACCAAAATAAAACCCACAACCAAACCACAGGTCCTTCCTTGCTTCTGAATTAATTATATTGATCCATTGTGTTATTTTTTCTATGTTAGTATACAAAAGTGTGCTTTAGCAAACTAAGAATTCAGCCCAGTTTACTTCTGCCCAGTAAGACTGGCAGGCTACAGCTTACCTCGGTGTTTCAATGAAGTGTGGAATATAAGCTCTCAGGTATGAGGAAAAGACCATTATCTTTGGCTCACAACCAAAGACAGTTAATCACACTACAGAAATTAATGGAAAAAACTCAACCATTTCATACATAAGAGCCTATGTTTTAGCTATCATAATTTACCACTTGAGCTTCAGTAATGAAAGCAAGAACAGCAACCTCCAGTGAGGGAGAAAAATGATGAAAAGTCATACTCAACTAACAGATCACTCTTGAGAGACATTATAACACAAGGAAGAAAACTTCTTGCTCTCCAAGATTTTTCATAAACTTTGTGTTACTTAACAGTAACTATAAGGCATATGCAATGGAAATAAGTGGCATTCCCTACAACAGATGACTGATCACCTGAATTAAATCTACAAGTTCACTGCTTAAATTGCCCTGAGTTCTACACTAAACTCATTTTTGTTGTAACACCCACAGACAGCTTACCATGTGTGTCCACTGATGATCAGGAAGTCTAATATTAGACTGTTGTTCTTTCATTACATATGCCTTAGCCTAACCTGTGATCCCACATTCTTGTAATGATACTTGAAAGCAGGGAATGCATCTCCTTTTCTGACTTTCTGAAGTCCAGCACTAGTTCTTTACCAACACTTTGCAAAGCAGTACAGGGTACCTATCAAAGTCTAAAGATAAGTCAGTTAACCTTCAAAAGAAAAGAACACTAGTGGAAACTTTCCAAGTAAATACTGGCAGGGGAAAAAAAAAAAGTAAATGCAACAGTTCACCTAGGAAAAAGAATTTCTATACTTGAAAAAAACCTGAAAGGAAAACCTAGGATAAATAAGATGACTTTAAAACCCTAAGCTTATGAGAATATATGAATGAGCATAACCACATCAAGAAGAGATGCTGTTTTTCTTTTGTATAAAATCTAATATATGTTTTAATTAATGTGAGCCCAGAGTGTAAGAGCACAGCAGAAGAAAAACAGCAAGCACTAGAATAGTAGCTAAAGCCATAGGAGCAAAAAACATGCCCAAAGATACGGCAGAGGTGCCAAATGACAAACCTGTGCCAAGTAGGAGAGAAGGCGCCCTTAGGCAAGCAAGGCAGCAAAACCAGGAGTCCAGAGAGACACAGTCCTAAGGAAAAGTGGACAATAGCTCCACCAAAATTGCAGCTGAGAGAGGCATGGCCAATAAGGAGGTATTATGGCTAAGTCTGACTAATGAAAGCAAGGAGTTCTTTCACTATGACAAGAACAGAACACAAGACCTTGAAAAGGAGATGTATTAGAACATCATTGCAACACTACATCATCAGATCAGAGACAGAACAATGGTGATAGAAAAAAGATGGAATAAGAACAGACCAAAATATTCAAATCAGTAAAAAAAAGAATTGGTGCCAAATGGGAAAAAAAAAGACTGGTATGTAGGAGGGTATTGGAAGAAGGCAGCAAGGAAGCAGTGGACAAAAGCAAGCCCTTGAATCTAGAATGAAAACTTCTTGTCTGTTCCACACTAGGAAAAAAAAGTAAAATGTTAAAGTTTGCATTTAAGTGCAGAGAAAGTACTTTGAAATTAAGAATCTCATGATCTTGATTGAAGAAAGTCCATTTTCCTTGCCAGGAACTGACAAGAGAACTTGTGACATGGCTTAGAGGCTGCACAGCTATGCTCAGAGAATTGCATACTCAAAAGGCATAGAGTTACACACTTATTCCAATAACAGAAAGAGTAGGATCAATCCATTTCAAAACTCAGATGTAGTGGAGAACAGAAAGGAAGAGCAAAAGCAGATTTTTTTATAGTTATTAGTCAGATCAAATACGGGGGAAGATGGAAACAGCATAAAAATCCCAGCAAGCATAGAAATAGGCCTCCACTGGAAAGAAACAAGGTAAGCCAGACAGGGGAAAAAGGAAGCCATGAAGTCTTTCCAAAACAGTCTAAATAGAGACAACACTTTTACACCATCCTCCACGAGGTCAGCCAGAGTTCTGCCAACTTGATCGCAGTAAGTACTGAAGGATTTCACATGGAACCTGAGCTTGTGATAGTAGTTCTTCTGTTTTGCCACAGGGTTCAAGCTTTTAAGCCACGACATCAGGAGGCAAAAGGTAAGAAGACACTATTTCCACTGGACAGCAACCTGTTTACACTTATTAGTTGTTCCGTTTAGTTAAGGAATCAATCCTACTTAAGATTACAGTACCTGTTCAAACTGAGCTTGTAGCCTTGTATGAGTAAGCATTTCCAAACCCAGAGCTTCAGCTGTCCAGAGAGTCTTAGATAGATGTACTATAGTTAAACCTGCCATGTCACTCAGAGTATATGTTTACATGTCTGCAAGTCCCCCCCACCTGCCCACCAGCGAAGTATCTATTTACTATCCACAGAAAGTACTATTCAGAACTGAATTCCTCAGGTCTGAACTATCTTCATCAACCTCTCTAACCTTGTAACAAGCAAAGCTTACAGATCTGATTTATTGCAAGCTTCTGCTGTCACTGACAAGTACAGTGGCAGACCTAACAACGAGCTCACTGCATTTAGGATTTTAGTTTATGAACAGTCTTATTTAAACTCGGGACACAGAATTTGACACACGTGGAAATAGTGATAAGATCACACATGGTAAATCCATACTGTTGGGCAGAATAGCTGGGTGCACGAAACACGTTGCATGTACCAGGTTCTCAACCTGCTCCAGTCTTAGAACCACACTGCAACACTCATCACCCCCTCTTTTTACTCAGACTTTCTGCAGGTCCTGTTAATTTTATATTTAGCATTTCAAAGCAAGTTAGTTTCTACTTCCAAAAGTATCTAGACATAAGTTGTGGTGATATTCATGTCTTCCAGTAAAAGGTCAAGTTCCCATGACAGGAAGTATGAATCAAACCAGGAAGTTCTATCCTAGAAAGCTCACACATTTCAAAACTTAAGATCTTATTTTAATCCAAGATATGACAACCGTAGAGTTCAGTTCATAAAACAGTAACTTGCTGCTGGTAAATCTTCATATGTACAGAGAAAACAGTCAATTCAAGTTTCTAGTCAGTAAGGCTTCCCCATTGACTCCAAGATTTTCTTTCTCTCGTCTGCTGAGGGCATCTCTGGTTTCACACCATTTCTTCTCCTTTGCATCATAATGCCATGCTGAAAATAGAATAAAATGACCATGAGAACAGATTTCTCAGAATCTCTGCTTCGGAGCGCCAAATGAACAAGATTCTTTAATAGAAAAACTCTAAATATATCAAGAACCAGATACTCTAAGTCTGATTGGCTGATAACTAAGCTTACTAGTACTTAATTGAAGATACCTGAAGATACAGTTCACATATCTACATATCTACGTTTAAAAGAAAACTTATTACTAGAAATATCTGACTCAAAATCAGAGGGAAACATCAGGTACTGCAGGAACACACAACCTAGGAGGGTAAACTTAGCAGAATTGAGTGAAGTGCTTTGATGTGCATCTGCTTAAGTCTTCCAGCAACACATACTGAGACTACTTGGACCTTTAAGTTACCATAAAAACAGCAGCAGTCAGCATTAGCTAAGTCCGAAGGGTTCAGAAAGCAGTATGTCAGAAATAATGTACTTAAAGCAAAACAGGGAGTAAAAATTAGAAAGTCTACTGTGCTTACCCAGAATTTTCTGCAGTTTTTGTACTTCAAAAAATAAGCAGTACACATATCCTTCTTATAGTTGTTTTCATCCAGACATTTTGTAGTGGCATCTGTTTCCTTTAATAGGGGAAAATATACTTCAGAGCTGAGGGAAGTTATTGTACTCAGTGTTTAAATATTTCAACAAGTCCCAGAATATCTATGAAGATAGGAGGCAGCTTCTCAGATGAAAGAATACTATCAAAGAGAGCAAAAGAACATCTATCACAAAGGATAATCAGTACTTCCAAGTAGTGACTTCATTTGGAGGTAACAGACATTAGTACTCTTTAAACAGTAAGGATAGAGTCCACAGAATAATTGTTTACAATGATGCTTAGTATAACTCATAAAAGACTTTTAAAAAACAACCAAGCTGGTCTAACCAGGATTTCAGGCTCTGGTTTTAAGGACAGAAAATTAAAAGAGATTGCTATCAGTTGTATCACTCCTATTTATTGGGAATTACTCATTATTTCACGCTTACTATAATGGATGATTTTCAGTTCTTCCATCTTCAGAGTCTTAAGAAACTCTTTATGCAAAACGCTATAATGTAAGAGTGGTATTCCTGAAAAAGGCCTCTAGAAATTGTATTATTTAACATCAAAACATAAAAACAGAAATCCTAATTTGATCATCTTACCGCTACACATGGATTTATATCGTGATCTCTAAGCTTTTGTGCATGCCTGGACATTCTAGACAGACACCTTGGATAGAAACAGAAAATAAACAGGTTAAGTATCTACTTTTAATAGTAACTCAGGATTAAGTCTGAACTTCAACATGTAATAAAGGCCTTGTAATAACACACAGAGTTTGGTTGTCTTTAAAAAAAAACAAACAAAAACCAAACCACTACCAAACTTCTTTTGCAAAAATGTTATTTCAAAAGCAGTAACAGCAAGAAAACTCAGGCAAGTTTAGCCCACCACCAAGACTGCTTACTCCCTGATGAATTTCTGCAGAGAATGGAGTCACTGCAGTAACTCTCACACTAGCCCGTGATACCACAAAGGAAGTGACTGCGTTTAGGAGAAACAGCTCCATAGAAACTGTTCACAGCCAACACACTGTAGGCACTTCAATTAATAGTGTGTGGGAGGAATGTACAAGTAAACTTTTCCAGATTTGTGCCTACTCCTTAGCTGGATCACATCTGTATCTTCACTGAGCTTTCCCAGGTACAAGTGCCCAACTACCTCCTCTGATGCTCTATCAAATATTTAATAGAAAGAGAAATGGTTTCCCCGCAAGGTGGGACCAGACGCACTTACACTTGTGTGACAGCTTGAATCACATTTTTCAACACTTTTGTAGTTTGACACTGACTCTAGGAACTGTAAGCTTAAGAGACAGAGTTCAGTGCCAAGAACCTACACTGATCCAAGATGATGACATCAAGATGAAGAGCAGACTCTCTTTCCCTTTACAACTTCCTATACATTGCCTCTGGCACACATATGGCCATGCAGGTATTTGTTCCAAACAAATACTAAATCTAACAAAAAATAAATTAATGTTGACCAGATGACTGTTTGAGGCAATGTAAGTAGGAACAGGACTGAGGGAGCAAGTACTGCTGATGAAGGAAACTGAGCTGCATCTTTCATTTTTTTATTTTCCCTAAAAGTTCTAAACTTAAATTTGTTTCTGTCTGCATTAGGGAAAGATAATGCAAGTCTGCAGTAAAAAGCCAGTTTTGCTTAATACCAGCAAACAAAAATCAAATGCTGTTCTTTGTAACTCACAGACAGAAAACAGTGTTTTAGATGGGGTTTCTTCTTTGGGAAAAAGTAAGCCATTCTCGGCAAACAAGCCCTAGATTTTACATCCCGTGCATATATACTCTCCTGATGCTTAGAGTTCTCTCTGCGTTCCACACGATAGTCTTCTGCAAATGGGCCTTTCAATGAACAGCGTCGGGAAACCCTTCAACTTGCCTTTGAGAACTATCCAGTGCTTAAGTTAACTTTACCAGCTAAGTAAATGTTTGCCTTTTTTTGTGAGTGCAAGACCATTTTTGATCCAGCACTTCCAACTCAAATGGAAACACAAGCAGGTATACTAGTATCACCCCAGACTTCAAGAAAGGAGGAGGGAGAGGAAAAGAAGCAGAAAGCAAAAGCAGCATATAACAATGCCTCACCTAAGTCAGCATAAAAAACACAGCATTTTTAGATGTTCGTTTGTGTCTGTGTTATAACTCTGCATTTCATTGATATTACCACCTAAGCAGACATGCCTCAAGGTGTACAGTATTAGCTTGACTTCAGACTTACTCTCTGAAAGAGTGTTTGTGACTCATAGGATCCGTTGTCATAATCAGCGTTCATTATACAAACTGCACTTAACGCTTTCAGTTTGATTACACTACCAGAGTCTGCAACCTTGCCCGGTTTAAGGAACAACGCACACAATGCAATAAATACCTACTAATGAACAGGCAGTTCAGGTTCTCACGAAGCTGCTTAGCTCAGAGCAGACAAGTGCTTAAACATTCTTAGTACTACCAAAAAGGTCTGATAGTTCCTGCGCGTGTTCCTCTCTCCCCCTCTCCGAAGTACTTCAGGACCTGAAACATTATCAGCTGGAAGGGCAGGCGGGTCACGCCGAAATGCTGCTGTGCGACTGCATGAGCAGTTGGGCAGGAAGCGAGCTTCCCCCTCCTCCCGGGTTTTGCATATGCACAGGCTTCCCTTCCTGCTTTCAGATCACAGGTCAGAACCCAACCACAACCAAAGGCCTGTCTATTCCGCAGTTCATAATTATGTTTTAACACATTAACAGTTGTTAACTGTACCACAGAGAACCAGGGCTGTTGCTGGCACTCTTTAGCCCTTGGGCTTTTTCAGTTCATAAACCCATCAGGGCACTTCTCCACAGACTCCCTCCCATTGAAAAGCGCTTGGTCTGTTCTAAATGCACATATATGCATGCAAAATCGCTAATTTTGCCGCAATACAGAGTAGCTTATTAAACTTTGAACCCTGAAGCCAAGGCCGTATTAAAAACCCTACGGCTTTTACCGCTGTTGCGGCGGAGGGGGGCGGGAGGCGGCAGCCTGCAGACCCGGGCGCACAACCCCGCGGAGCTGCCGCCTGGCCGAACTCGGCCTCCCAGGGGGGCCGGGGGCCATCCAGGTGCCCACTGCCCAGCCCCTGCCGTCCCCCGCCCCCGGCGGAGCGGCCGGAGGCTCCCGGCGCCACCTTCCCCTGGCCCGGGTCGGTCCCCGCGGTCGGTCCCGCTGCCACCCCCCGGCACCACCTGCCGTCAGGGAGCGGTGCCCGGGCCGCGCCGCCGCCGGGCCTGAGCGGAGCTGCCCCGGCCCGCGGGAAGAAAAGGGCGAGCGAGCCTCCCCTCCGCCGGCCGGGAAGGGGAAGCGGCGGCAGGCACAGCGCGGGTCGCCGCCGGCGGCACTCACCTCTCCGTCCCCGGCCGTGTCCGCGGGAGCGCGGGGCGGGAGGGGGACAGCCCGTCTCCAATTCGAAAGACGTCAGCGGCTCGGGCAGCGCGCTTAAGTACGGGCGCAGCCTACCCCGCTCCCGGCCCCGCGGCTCCCCCCGGCCCCGCGCCGCCGCCGCCCACGCCCCGGCGGTGCTGAGTGGCACGGCCGGGCCGCCAATGGCGGCGGCGCCGCGCCCGCCCCGGCCGTGAGCGGCGCCTCCTTCCACCAACGGGGCGGGCGGCGCGGCCCGCAGGCGCCGGCGGCGGGGCGCGGCCGCGGCCCTGACTGACTGGGGGAGGCGTCCAACCCGCGGTGCGTGTGGGCGGCGGGCGGTGTGGGCGCGGCGTGTGCGGCAGGCTGGGCTGCACCGCAGCGCATACACTACAATGGCTGCTGGAAAGACGGGAAAGCAAACAATTTCCAGGCCCGCCGCGTCCAGCCCGAAATATGGGGAAAAAATTACAGAAAAATCGGAGAACACTGTAAAGGGTGGAAACGGGGCGCAGAGGGGATGCTGAGGCTCCCGCGGTGAGTCTGCTGCGGGTTTGGGGGGCAGGCGCCGGGGTTTAGCAGGGAAATATCAGGGTTATTTAAATTATGAAGGGGGAGGAGGAGAAGGAGGGGGGAGAGGAGAGAGGAGCAGCGAGCAGTGAGGAAAAGTTTGTGTTAACCATCCCTCCCTTCCATCCTTCTCCCCGCCATCTCCCGCAGCCCCCCGCCACCCCGCGTCGGACCCCCCCCACGAGGGGAAAAGCAGGGGAGGGGAGGCGAGGCGAGCGGTGCCCCCCCCTTCCCCTCCCTCGCGGGGAGAAAGAGATGATTTTCAGAAAAACCTCTCTCAGGAGTTTCCTCCACTCCTCCCCTCCCTCCCCGCGGCGCTATGTTGGTTCGCGAGCGAGCGGGCGAGGCGGCGAGGCTGCCCGGGGGACGACAGGAGGGCGCGGGGTGCCCGCCGCCGACCCCCGCGCCGGGCCGGGGCCGGGGCCGCGGGGCAGGGGCAGGGGCAGGAGCTGCGCGGCCGCCCCCTCCCCTCCTCGCCTCTCCGGAGCCTGTGCTGTGAATGCAGTGACAGCGGCGAGAGCGGCGAGAGAGGGAGCGGAAGACATTAGAGACCGCGGTGCCGAAAAATGAGGGAAAAAATTAATATAAATTCGCCCACCGCCTCAAACCGGACAAATTTCGCACAGAAATTTCCCCCGTGGACCCGGCTATCCGTGGGGTGTCCCCCGGACCTGGCGGCTGCGGCTTTGGGGGGATCCGGAGTGACTTTGGGGCACTCGACCCCCCTTTCCCGTCGTTTTTTGGACAAAAGTTTTTTTTTTCGTAATAAAGAAACGAATTTGCCTGCTCTCTCCCTCCGAGTGGCCCAGGAGCTTTTCCCTTCCCCATCGGTATGTGTTTAGAGAAAAGTGTGAACCCAAGTAAGTGCTGAGTCGTGTTTCATTGGGGAGGGGGGTTTTGCTAACTGAAAGCAGGAGAGATCCGGAGAGAGAGAGAGAGAGAGCAGGGACAGCTTGTTGTCAGTATCATAAACAACCAAAATGGAGGGAGAACTGAGGCATATAACAAAATAAAAATCAGAAAAAAATGCCAAAAAATACCTAAAAATCGGAGCTGCTCCCCCTTTTCTTCCTCAAGGTAACAGAATAAAACCCGTGTCTTCCCGAGACCGTTTTAAGGTTTCAGGGAGCAAGGAGTTAATATTTATTATTTTTTTTTTGTTGATGAATTCTTTGGAAAGGCAAAAGCCTCTTATAACTCGCCACCGACAATGAGAAAACGTGAAAATCCCTTTCAGGAGAGAGAGGTAGGGGGAGATGATGGTGCAGAAAGTGTGTAACTTGGGGGTAATGTGGAGTGATCCTAGATAAGATAAATGCTTTATGTGCTGCTTTATAACTTCCTTTTTTAATGCTTTTTTGGTATGTTTGGGGGGGTTTGGGGAGATGGGGGCTCCTTTCTTTGCCTCTGTCTTTTTCTTTCCCTTTTTTTTTTTTCGGACCGGAATGTAATGCCTTTGTAGTGTCACTTTCCTGATCTAATTAGGATGTGTGAGGCAAAGAGTAAACCTTTCCGGTTTATAAAGTGCATTTTCGTTGTCTTTGAATTTCAAGTTTTCCTGGTAGCTCCCTCCTCTATTTAAACTGGTTTCTTCAGAGTAGTGTGGGGTTGAGGTAATGCTCCATAGGGAAAGAAGAGAGGGCTCAGGGGCAGGGCACCTCTTCTACGGATGGTTGCTGATTTCCCTGGCACGTTCAGTTCACCTGTTTGTCTCCTACAAAGAATGTATTCTGCAGTCTCCTCGTTTCATTTATATAAAATAATGATGCCTCATCTCACCTCACATTGAAGTTAATGCGAAAGTGCTGCTGATGTTGGTTCCACGTGGGATCAGGGACATAGCAGGGCATTTTAAAGAGACAGCTTCTCTTTTCCTAGGGTTATCATCACCTCTGCAGCACCTCTGCCTTTAGCAAAGGGATGGTTCGTTGTTGGCTTTTTTTAATGGAAAGCTATCAAGTCGGCCCTGGTCTGATAAATTAAGGCAGGATAACAGGGAAAAACGTGCAGATTCGTTGGGATCAAAGCAATTCTTTTGTGTGTAGCAGGTCTTTAGGGGAGTTTTCTTCGTGTGTTAATTGAGATGCTGTGTTTTGGAGAGTGTTTTTTGGAATGCATGTTGCAGAAATGAAATAGTCTCAGATTGTTTAATATTAAGACCTAGTGCTGTTTTGCTAGCTGTGAATTCCCTGGGAGGAGATGAATTCCCTATGCGTGTAGGGCAATTTCATAGACATTTTATAAAAGTTGTGAAGTGCATTATTTTTACTTTGGATATATTCAGTTTTGTTGGGAACACCTGAGTTTGTTGAAAAGCTTGTTCTGTATTTGAATCTCCTGAATAGTCCCCAAAGGTTTTGAAAATAGTGAAAGTAACTGTAGGTTTTAATTGGCCAAAGTAGGGGCTCTTTATAAGGACACCTTAGCTGTGTAGTTATAACATCCCTTGGAAGAATTGCCTCTGGCATTGTTTAAAGAAAGAAAAATCATCCTAACTGTGGTCTAGTTTCATGTATATGTGTGCATATGTGTGCGCATGCATGCTTTTAGCATGGGTTCTGGCTGATATAGTTTTTTGCTTGATTTTTAACTTGAAGATGTTTAACTGTAATGATGTGAAATGCTCTGCTTATCCCTATTATCTCCTATGTATTTTAATTTTCAGTGAAATATCCTATTTAAAAAAATTAACATCACCTCTTAACATGGTAATTTTATATCTTTATGAGAGTTACAATGTTTCCTTTACATTTGCTTTGGTTTTTTTAGTCTTTGTATTTAATTCTGGATTGAAAGTTGAATACAGGTATGTGGTTCTTGAGAGCAAAGCTGAAGTACTGAACTTGTAGGCAGGCTATTTCAACAAATGTTTTCTTTGAATTTGTGGAAGTTGAGTATCAGTTGTGATAGCCCTCTGTGTTCAATAGCATGTGCTCGCAAATGATCTGTACCTTTGCTACAAGGGTGACCAAAGAAGCTTGTTGTCTAGATAGCCTGGTGGTTAAAAATTTGGGAAGAAATCTCAGAGTTTTCCAGTGACTCACAGTTGTGAAAATGAAATCACATTAACTACTTTTAGGCTAGAAAAAAAGGCTCATTAAGGAAGAAAGATTAATCAGTTTGTATAAAGGAATGAACTTTAACATTTTTCCAAAACTGCCTTTTATGGTTTAGAGATTCAGACTTAAAAGTTCCTTTCTGAGTATTTCTTCACCTGATCTATTATTTTTATTGACTGAAGTAACATTACCCTGGAACGCATAGAAATTTGATAAATTAATAGCAGTACACCATGTGTTGGTGGTTTTAATGTACCAGGGTAGACAGACAGATAGTAGTAGATGTGCAGAACTAACTTAAATAAACTAGTTAATGGTATTGAGAACAGTATTTAAGAACTCTTCAAATGCTGTATCTGTGACCATCAGTATGAAGTATTTAATATGTTACTATATTTTTACCTAATTAAGAACTTCTTAATCATTAATATTGTAATGCTGAAAATAGGTATAGGCACTGGTAATAACAATATGAAAGAAGCACATGTAGTGCAGTATCCTTCTTGACTTACAACTATGTATTACAAATTAAATTCAGTGTATCCAACCGTAGTACAAAATTCAGGACATAGGGAGGAGAAAGAGGAAAGGGTGTTCTCACAGAATTTGATGCTGTTCTAAACTGGGTTTAATTGAAGGTATAGTCCAGATGGTGATCATAATAGCAGAAAATAAATGTTGTTTAGGATTATTTTTTTACAAACTTACTCTCTTTTGTAGAAAACTGAATTTTTCTTAGAGTGATGAAGTGTTTTTTTAGTAAAAATAGAAACTAACTTTCAAAGCTTCCTTAGTTCTAAGAGTTAAGATAATCTCCTGTATTATGAGTTGGTCTGATTCTATACATGATACAGTATGATTTTTTCAAGATTTTCTAAAATTAAAACACCTGAAGAAACAAATGCTATGGGCTGTTGTTGGTAAAGTTACCCTACTTTTTGTAGGTAAACTGGAGAGCTGTAAATGTGTTAAAATCCTTCTTAGATACTTATCATTCCTATTCAATACTGTTTAAAAGTTAATAATTGCAGTATTCTACAACAGTACAAGCAAATACAGGAATCTAAATTGATATGCATTCAGCTTTCCTTGAATGCTTAGTTCAAATGTGTCTCTTGGTGTGTACTTTTAATTTAGTAATTATCCTGAAAAAATTAGTTTCCCAACATAGAACTTTTGAGATTTAAATTAAGAAACCTTTAAAAAGTTTGTGTATTCCAAAAGGCACTGCATACTAAGCACAGACTCTTCTAATGGTTGTCCATCTCTGCAGCTAGTTAGTCAAAATGGTGCCCTTAAGTCTCCTCATTTCAGGGTATTACATGTGTTTTAAAATTAATGGGTTAAAGAGGGTACTGCTCATGTTCTAAATAAACCACTGTTTGCAACTGTTCAAGGTTATTTTGTTAAAATAGATGTTTTACTTCAGAGTCTAAAACATAAGTTTAAAAAATTTTTTATAAAATTGTTTATAACCTCTTATGTTGTTAAAACCAGATTTTGTGAACAAATGCTTTTTAGGAGGGTTCTTGAACAACTTTATCTGTTTACCAAGGGGAGATATTCTGGAAAACATGAAATATGTTAGAGCACTTAGACAGTTCTCAAATCAGTGTAGAGTTAAAAGGAGCTAGCAGTCATCACCACTGAAGTGATAGAGCGCTTGCTTTCATGGAGATGTTCTCCAAATATCTGCTACTAGAAAAGATTTAGCTTGCAGAGCTTTTGAAAAAAATGTGCAGTATTTATCCACTGAACTCCTAAGCATCTTTAACCAATTACCAAATGTTTAGGTAGCCTTAAAAAACTATTTAAAAATAATTCAAATATTAGACCAAAGTAACATTTGTATTGATCAAATATAAAATGTTTAAATTTTTGAAGTGTAGGGGTTTTTTTTGCATTTATCTGAGCATTTTGATAGTAGAGAATTGTGTATTTTTCCTGCTAATCAAAAAAACCCCCACATCTAGAATTTAATTTAATTTATATTGATTTTTAAATTGTGTGATCTTGTAATTTGAATGTAAAACATTGATTAACTCTCAATATAATCACTTATACATATGCTTATAGTTTTAATTTTTCAAGAAATATTTATCTGAAATTGCATAGATTGCAGTTACTAATGCATTTTAAATGAATAGTTTTCCACCAAATATCAAATGCAAGAAATTCTAATTGTATGCAACTAAAGAAAACATAATATTTAGCAGAACTGGTCACCATTGCTGCAGGTTCAGCTTTACTTTTATTTAGATTGGCTTGTTAAAGTGTTTTTTATCTACTTCAGTATCAGTGTTCACCTGTTATTGTATCATCTTAAGACAAATAGCAAAAATGAACAGAATGAGAGGGTTTTTTAAAAATTTTTGACAAGATATAAAAAGCTTTTTAAAGTAGTTATGTGCTAACAGTTTTAAAGTATGGGGCCTTCTCATAGGATATATTAAAATTGTTAATATTTTAATGGACCCTGCATGTCTAGTAAGCAGTTACTGTAGGATCATGGCATTAAAATTAACCCCCGTACATAGCAGGGTTTGAGGTGACTGACTAAGTACATACTTGACAGTGAGGAGTGGAAAAGGATGTGTAGTTATTCTCATGTTGAAGAAATAAATCAGTTTCTGTTATAGTCTTCTCTGTAATAACTTCTGTCCCCTTCCTAGTTCATTGTCTTTCCAGACTGTAAAAATACCTTGTTAAATACGTTGAAATACCTGTCCAGAGCAATGGGCTATTTTTTCATGCTCAACCCTTGTGGTTTTGATAGACTTACAAGAGGGCATGGGGAGAGTAGCATGTGGCCCAGTGTGCATAATTTTATTTTATTTGTTTAGAGGAAAGGAAAGAGGAAAAGAAAAAACAGGTCTGAACTGGTATAAAACCAAAAAGTGAGATAGATGAAACGAATATAGACAAGTGTGGCTATAATACACAGAACAGTAACTTAAAACTCTGAAGTAAACCAGCTCAAATCAGATTTGAGAAAGTCAAGTGGGAATGAGCAAAGTAAAACCTAAGAATTGCCATCAGATGTAATTAAGAAATAACTATGTAAAGGAACTTGGAAAAATGCAAAAAGTGTCTGTTACAGTAAACTGAATTGCTATAATCTTCTTTTGCACTTAATGTGCTAAATTCCTCTCTCAAGGAGAATATCCCTAGAAATCAGATTAGAAGGTGTTTAAAGGGAATTATTTGTCAAAGTTGTTTTTTCACTAAAGTTAGGATAACTAATAATAATCTCTTCCATATTGCTGTAATAATACTTTATTTGATATCATTTAACCATGCAGATTGCACATAGACTTACTTATGTATTGTACAGGTAATTTACCTAGTAGCCTGACACTGTATTACTAACCATAAGAGCTTTTCTTTATGGTTGTGAGTCACATCAGATTTGGCAGTCTGCAAAGCATGAACTATTTCATATGAAATAAGATGTAGATGGTTGATTTTGCCTTATGCACATTTACTGTGAATTGCCAAGTAATCAGAAAGGAAAGAGAATGTCAGAAAACTTACCTTCCCTCTTCATGTGTTGAGTATGTATTTGTGTACTACAGGGTATCAGGTTTGCTAGTGCATGAGTTTTCTAAAAAGCCCTGCAAATCATCTGATTCTGAATTAATGAGATCTCATTACACTAAGTGTTTGAACAGCAGAAAGACCCTGTGTATGCAAATCAGATTTTACTGTCCCAAGTGCTTGTCACTTCTAATAAAACTCTTTACTGTGTGGTATATGTATTTATCATGAATGTTACATTTATATGTAATAGATACACAGACACATTTTAAGGAAACATCTGGCTGTTCAGATAGAATATAATGTCTTATGAATCAGTTGTGATATAGGAATATTTTTTTAAAAGAGACCTTTTTGAAGAAAAGGCAAAAAGAGAGATTCTGGCAGCTTGCTATTAAATTTCAATCAAGCCAGTATAGTTAGTAATAAAACATTTACAAGTTTGTAAATGTTAAGTTTCTTCAAACTCTTACTGTCATGTGTGGAATTTTCATTTATACTAGTTGTGCATTTACTGCAGCTGCCTACATGCAAGGCTTAGTAGTACTGCATTTATCCCATGCAAGTATAGATACAGTATAAATATGTAAAAGTAGAAATTGCCTGCAGCTGTTCTTATGTTTTCATAAGACGATACACTACAAAGGTGTAAATTTATGGTGTTAGCTACCTGCTATCAGTTACTGGTGCTCTTCTCCTCACAAGTACTTTAAGAAGAGTGAGTATTAAACTAAAATAAAACAAATATAAAATCCTGCCAGGGTTTCATGGTCTGTTTAAAAGCTAAACATAGACATTGTTCAAGCTTATTTTGTTCACTGGAAGTTACTGTGGTTGATACTCGCATAATTTGTTTCATCTAGGACACTAGGAAACAGTGAACCACGTAGCTTAGAGAAGAGCTTAGACATAGATGATCACAATAGATGCCAGTTAATTTAAATATTTGGATTTTTTTTTTCCTCTGTGACTTGACAGTTTTCTTTTATTCTTTTGAATACTAGGATTGTGTTTAGACTAAACCACTTCTAATTATGCCCCAGCACAAACATATAGCTTATGGCTATATTTTAATCAGTTTCAGAAAAAGTAATAAAAATATTATTGCATCTGTCAAAGGATGGTGTTGCTACATGCTATTTTAAATGGTGTTTAAGTACAGTTATAAGCATACCAGTACAATGAAATCAGCTCTATTCCTAAACAACAAAGTTACATTATTTTTTACTTAAAAAGTTAACCCAGAATCCTAATATGTTAATTATCCTAATTATTCAGGCTGGTTTTAATATGTGTTGAAATTACTTTAAAACGTATATATGAAATATTTATATCAAACTCGTTTAATTTCTCATTACTTGTAAAAGGTAATGTTTTCCCAGTTATAATTTTAAAGGGTTTTTGTCTTAGCTGCACGAGAGTATCTTTTCTTCTGGATACACTCTTTTCTGAACCCAGCAGTAATTTCACTTACTTAAAGCTCTTTTGTTCTCTTGGAATGAATTTGTGTCTCATTAAGTTTTGATATTGATCATTTTTGTACTACAAAAATTGTGCTGAGGAGTACTGTGTAATTAACTTGAGCTGGTGATGCTACAAGTATAAAAATTGTGTGTAGGGTAACATGGGAAACTTAATCATAATGGTGTTTGGATGAATAGACCCCAACTGGACAAATGTTAAAGTAACTTAGGAGGAAAAGATGTCAGTTTTTGTAGCCTTGGAGCATTAGTCAAATGTGTACTATACCTATTTCTCATAAGAATTACTCAAAAACACTCCTAGTATGAATTGCTGTAGAAGGCAAACAGAAGTCTAGATTATACTTTCAGTATTGTTAAATGCTGAGATGAGTTTCTTGGAACAAAAAATAGTTTTAGAGGTCTCCCCTGCAGTATAATATTATTTCACCTTTGAAAACTTGACCACTTCAGAATATTTGAGAACAAGTAAGTTAAGTTCATCTTGAGTAATACATTTTGGTTTCTAGTACAGTTTTATCTCTGCATTATGTAAAACAAACTTCTTGCTTTTCATTATACTTAAATATTTGTACTGAAAGGAAAGTTCATTTAAGCAGTTTTTAGCTGCATTGGTTGCTCATCCATTTAATTGGAGTAGCAAGGTGCTTTAGTTTTGGGAGGTTGAATAGGTATTATTATTTTAATTTTTTCTATAGTTTGACTAATAAAAATACTGAACATAAAACGAGACTGAATTTTTCTTGAAACCTTGAATGAAAAGGGAGGTTTGATCAAGAAGGGGCTCTGGTAACTTAAATCACTGCCTCTCAGTCCTTTATTTGTGATATCAGACACAGTAATGTTGCAACCTTGAAACTCATAATATATTCAGTTAGCTTGAGATGAACTCTGTAATTCTTCATTAGGCAGATTAAATTTCCTAAAGGTTATGTCTGAATAAGTACTTGAGTATTGTGCTATTTATTCTGGTTTTTAATAGGAACCAAGCAATAGAAAGTCTCTCAACTCTGAGCAGACCCTCAAAGATTTAATGGATGCCCTAAACTTAATGGACTTAAGACTTAATGGATGTCCCCTATTCTTGTCATAGTTTTAGTTGTTAAATTGTGGTTGAAGGTCAAATAATCCATTCTGCTAAGATCTTAATCATAAAGGAGGTAGTTTGGTATTTGAAGGTAGTTTTAGCATAAAAGTTTTATGTAGGTAGCTTAACAAAAAAACAAAAAGGCAGGCAGAAATATGTTGTCAGGTTGCAAGTGCTCTGTAACTGTTCTGTGAATTAGTACTTAAATCTCATTTCTTACATTGAGATAGTGAGACTCATAGTTTGAAGAAGACAGAGTGTAACTGATTTGTTAATTCTTCCTTCCCAAATACATGTTAAATTTGCCACCACTTTGGCTGACAACAGCCTCTGGAGAGGGATTTTTTTTTATAAGGGCGTGTAGTGATATGACAAGAGGTAAAACTGACAGAGGACTGGATTTGATTTTAGGAAGAAATTCTTTACTGTGAGGGTGGTGAGGCACTGAAACGCATTGCCCACAGATGTGTTGTGGGTGCCCTATCCCTGGAAGTGTTCAAGGCCTTTGAGCAACCTGGTCTAGTGGAAGGTGTCCCTGCCCATGACAGGGGGATTGGAACTGGATGATTTTAAGGTCCCTTCCAACCCAAACCATTCTACAGTTCTGTAATATATCCAAATTTTTTGTAACTTAGGCCTTTGTAGGAAGGTTGTAAGGTCTACTGGGCAAAGATCATATTGCATTTGTATCCCTCTAATGAATTAACTGTTACTTAACAACTTTGTAATTTTGTGTTTGGGGGTGCATCTGAGAGCGAATGTTGTCAAAATTACTTCAACTCCCCTCCCAGTGCATGGCAGAATTCTGGCCTGAAGAGCAAGTGTTCTATCCTCTTTCTTTGGGTATTTTTAGACTGGTTATGTGGAGGTAAAAAATTAATCCTTTGGTTTATTTCACCTCAACTTATTTCATTTGTCAGTTGCTTAGGAAGTCTGTTTCTTGGTATTTTTTTTAATGTGTTGCAGTGGCTGGCAAAGTTATTAAATGATATGAACTACAGAATTTTTTGGTGGAAGAGGGAGATTTTTTCCTGTCTGATCTTGACCAGATTATTTGAAAGTTTCCTTTGCCTTTTCAGCAGTGCTTTGCTATAAAAGAAAACAAATTAAATTGAACAAGCTGTCAATAAAAATCCATGTCCCAGGTTCCTCTGACAAAGCTTATCAAAATCCAGTTGGATGCTAACAATTCTTTTCACTGTGACCTTCAAGATGTGAAGGTTCTGTTTCATGCTTTCCAAATGTCACTATTTCCATCTATCAAATTCTGGGTAGGTCATTAGTAACTATAAAATAGTAACTGTATGGTCTGTAATGCTAACATATTAAACATGTCTTAGAATGAGAGATCTATGTTAAAGCTGAAGTGCTGCTCAAGGAGCGAGTGGTATTTCCCCATGAGCTTTTTTTTTTTTAATATTGCAACATGCATTTGAGATTGTTTCAGGTAGCACTCATGAAAAGGGGTGATCTTTAAGGTTGTCCAGAATCAAGCTGTTCAGCAGGTTTTTTTGCAGGTTAAAACCAGTATTTTTTCAGGTTCATTCGGAAGTTGGTGGTCATTGAGGGTACATCATGGAACAGTAGAGTCATGTGCTTCTCGGCAGGGGATGCTGCTTAATGATGGAACTGCAGTGTCCTGAATGTGGAAGGAGCAGACCAGCAGTGAAGGACTCGTTGCTTTCTAGAGTAGGAACAGGGAACTGCTTTACTCTGGCTTTTACAAATAAATTAATTATTTGGAATAAGATCCTTCCTTCACTCACTGTCATTTTGATTTTTTCCTCCAGTATCAGAAATGGACACTTCAGGATGATTTTACAAGTCTCTTAACTTGAAAGGGCAATTAATGTAACCACATATGAAGTTAGAGAGTTTGAAAAATATTTAACTGTCTTGAAAGCAAAGAAAAATAACTACTATACTCATCTGGTGATATTTTTCAACAAATTAAATAATACTTAGATGTCATAAAAGATGCATTGAGCAATAGCTTGGATCCCTCAATAAGGGAATGTGTGCTATATGAGTATATTTATTAAAATAATATATAATATACATTTAGAAGAATGTAGTTTTCAATAACAAAACCTTCAAAACTTGACCAAAGAAAAAAATTAAACATTGTGTCCATGTGCATCCATAGCTTTTTCTTTTGAGATGAAAAGGTTAGGTACCTAGACATGTATAGGTATTCAGAATCTTCCATGATGATTTTTGGGAGCTGTACAAACACAAAGCTCTTCTGCTACATTCAGATGGTGCATGATAAAGTGCTTTCTAAGGTTAGTGAGTTTGTTGATTTTGTGGGTCTGAATTCAGAATTAAAAGTGATACATAGAAAAGTGATACTGTGCTGACTTAGTAGCACACAGTATTTTAGTCAAGTGTTGAAAGTGCATATTATAAAACCTGTATGTGAATGTTATATGGCTCTGGAGTTGACTCTGTAGAAAAGTGGATTTTACCTAGGAAAACAAGTGTTTTGTTTTGCCAGAATTACAGTTTTCCTCTGGTGTATTTGCCCTTAACTGAATTCTGGTGTGTGATTATTTTTTTTCTTGTTATTTGCACAGAATTGTGCTCATGCTTTTTCCTACAAAAAAATACAAATAGCATTGCACTCCTGCTGTGATTATTATGCATAACACCTCTGACTCAGCAGATCAAAAGTTATGTTTACTGGAAAACAGAATTAACATTTTATACTCTTTTTTAAGAACCCTTAAAAATAGCTGTGTCAAAAGAGATTATGCTTTTAACATGCTCATCCACTAAGACATCATACATCATTCTGTAGGCAATGTTTTTATCCTAAGCAGCTACCTCTTACTAGAGCCCATCTGAAAGATTTCAGGACATCCCAGAAATACACCCATGAAGTTGAATTCTTAAGCAGAGAAACTTCTTTAATAGAATGTGTAATACGTTCATTATCAAATTGCAGACTTTTTTCCAAGAATTGTTTTATACGTCAGCATGTTTTGGCCAGCTTTAAGGCATTCTGGCTATTCAAGACAAATTGATGATTAAAACTGGCATATGCCAAAACCTTTTCGCAGCGTGAGGGGGTAGCAATTCCTAATTCTGATGTAGATTATTATGTTGTGATAGTGAAATACCTGAATAGAATGCTATACCGATTAGGGGAAAGATAAAGGGGTGTGAGAATCTATGCCAGCTGGATTGGAGACACTGAGATTCATCTGGATTAGTTGTTTCAATTGCTAATCTTGCCCCATGTCCCTCTGCCACTTTGTTTTCTGAAGTTGTCTTTTCAATGTTTGTAATAGTATACTGTTGCTGAGTAAAGAGTCACACAGACGTGGGAAACCGAAATACTGACTTGGCAGAAAATTCTGTAAAGTGCAAAAATACAACAAAAAAATAGTTCTGCCTTATCTTTTGACTTCAGAAATCTTAGATGTTGCTTGTAAGAACAGTATATATATGGATGTTAATCTGAAATTTGACTGGAGGTTGACTGGGAGCATGTACATCAGTGACTAGAATTTTTTAGGTAATAAATACCAATACAAGGAACTTGCTTGTATTTAGTTAAATTACAGTGCGAAGTTTGCTGAAACAACATAGAAATAATAATTTTAATTTATTTTTTAAAATGCTAATTCAGAATGATACAACATGAATGAAAAGTTTAGTTAGTTGTTACTACTTGATACTCTATTCTGGCTAGTTATGGAGCTCTATTTAATGTTATCTGACAGATTAGAGTATTTAACTTGAAAATGTGCTGCAGCTTGACTGGCAAGCTATGACATTGCCTACTGTGATTTCCTACTGGCAAGAAATCTGTAAGGATTGTTTCAAGGCAAGCTTGGCCATAATTGAAACAAACAGAGTTAGGTAAGGTTTGATACACTGCTTTCTTCTTTAGGCCGACTGAAACATCTTTTGGAATTTGTGCCAGTGTATTTTTGGACTGTAGAAGTGTGTTTCGTATAATCTAAAAGACTCCTCGGGTTTGGTGGGAAGTGGGAGAGGATATTACGTGATACAGAGTAAAATGAAACATCCTCAGGCCTACACTGAGGATGCAGCAACAGCCCAAAGAACTGTCTCCTCACAGTGTTTTGCTGTAAGGCAGTGTACCAAACAGTATGAGATAGCACTTCCTACGTAGCACCTGTAGATTATGTTAATAAATAGAGTATTTTCCACAAGGAGTTATATGTATTAGTAGACTAAAGTGCTACATGGAAGTAGCTATGACAGTCTTTATGTAAATTGTTTTTAAATAGACTGTTGAATAAGGTGGTGTTCCAAACAGTCGCAGTTTAAAATCCTGATAAGGCAGGAATTGTTGTAAAGTGTTTTGTTTCAGAGCTGTATACTGAATCGTCCTGGCAGACAGAGTTCTTCATTCTTCCGGGACTGGATTTTCACTGAACAATTAGATGAGGTTACCTACATTTGAAATGATTCCTGAAGTTAGCCTAACTGGTGTGAGAATGATAATGCTGGAAAGTGGTACATAAATCACTTTGTAGAGCTGAGTGGTTAACTGTGTTAGTAAGAAATGCACTCTTTGACTCACTGATTTAAATATAAAAAACCCAACAACAAACACCTAGTGAGTTTTGTGTGTGGTTAGGATAGGGTATTACTCAGTTGACATGTATGGTCAGTGCAGAAACATAGAATGTCTCTAAATTCAGCAAGTGGTGTGTGTTGCTCTAAAGGCAGCAAGTGACTCATGTGACTGTCTTAGCAGCTGGGCAGCAAGATTAGAGCGCTACTATGTACACATTCCCTTACTGAGGGGTCCAAGCTATTGCTAAATTAAATTGTATTACTGCCAACAAGTGAATAACAGGCATAAGAAAATATAATAAATAAGTGTGTCATCAGGTTAGTGCAGTAGTTAGTTCAGACAGTCGTTAAAGTAAAGGAAAAAAAGAGCCCTAACTTTTCCAAGATTCATATTTAAAAGATTTTTGACCTTTTTTTTCAGACTAACTTCATATAAGATTACATGTTAAGTGTTCCTTTCAATTTACAGATTTGCAAAAGTCATCTTGAAATGGCTGTTTCTGACACTGCAGGGGAAAAAATGGGAATGTTAATGAGTTAAGAATCTTATTCCAAAGAACTCATTTATTTGTAAAAGTACTAAAAATATGCTTGTATCATGAAGTATTTTGATTTGAACTGAAATTGGCAAAGTGTATACTTCTTGGTCACTTGCTAATTTGAAGACTTATTCATGATGTTATTCCTCATGTATTTCCTAATTGTAAGAATTTGTGAAGTTTGTTCCAAATTGTCTTTAAGTTTTCCTGGCATGCCAGTATGGATTAGTGGAATATGTATTCTTTTTATTTTTTTTGTGTTTCCCTAATCTAATTTGGGGCTTTTTTGCTCAGATACTTGCTTTTCTTAAGAAAGTTGCTAAACATTTTTGACTGCTTTGTTCTTTATATGTAATGTGTTTGCAGTTACACATTGAATTTCAACTATTATTCATGGATTTAAACTGAAAAGCATCACCCTGTCAAACATTGCTTTAGGACTAATGCTCAGAACTCCTTTGAGTCTTGAGGACCAGAGGACATATGCATGACTGTTGCAATCAAGTAAATTGATACAGAAATCAAGAAGACGTGAATACGAAGCTCCTTCATGCTATTTTTAGTGTCAACTTTCAGACGATAATTATGTTTTAAAGATGAGAATGTATTTACCGAAGGGGAACTTTTATATTTAAAAAGCTAAGTCAGACAAGAGGTCAAACCCGGGATAAATTCCTTATAGTAAAAGAGGACCAGGAGAATACGTGTTCCTGGTTATCCATGTCCCACTGTCCTCAACAAGGTTAAACTGTTTGTTTGTTATTTTGCTTCAGGTTTTCCAGGTTTCTGCTTTCTGTCTTTTCCTGTCTAGTAATGACTTTTCTCATCTTGTTATTCTTTCATGTTTATTCCAAGTTTCAGCAGCTTTCTTCAACAGTGGTTTTCATTTATATCTCCAAGAAAACATGGAGAGCATAAAATAAGATTGTCCAGAGTAGTCAGTGCATCTAGAAACTACCTTCTCCAGGTGGACCATCATTTTAATAATACTTCAAAACACCTTGTTGATCTGGCCCTTTTATTTTTGCATGTTAATATTTTTCATAATCAAGTATCTCATTGTTCAGTATTTTGAAATGTTCGATTTAAAGGAAAAGTTCAGTTTGGGTTTTGTTTTGATTCATTCTTTCCTGAATGCTTCATTACTACTTTTTTAAATGTACTGTTTTTCTGTACCAGGTTGCTTTTCTGTTCTGCTTTCATCCCATATTACTCATCAGTTGCAAAAGAAAAATGTTTGTGTGCTTATTTCTGCACCACTTGTTCCGATGGTACTCTGTGACATAGGATCACTAGGAGACAGGATTATTTGTGTATTGATAAGTAATTTTTAGATAAAGCACTAGCAGATTGTGACCCAGGATATACATACCTGCAAAATATGTTGATCCTCTGACTACTTGAATGCTTCAGTGGATTCTTGTGTGCAATTCTTAACACATTCCTTGAGATGAACTATCTGAAATGTCCATCTGCCAGCAGGGTTTCAGGTCCTGGGTCTTGCTACTCTGTGTTCTGTGCCACAGCAACTTCTTGGGCTTGGACTTCTTGCCCCTGCCCCCTCTCCTCCCCAGGGAAGAACTCTGCCATAGTGCGGATTGTGTTGAGCTACTGCGCCTTCTTCTGCAATGTGCTCTGCTTTTTAAGAGCACCTTTTGCACAGCTGGAAGAATTATATAAAATAAACAGCTGCCCTGAGAGGATATTTGCGTGAACTTGGACGTCGGCTTGTTTGTTTGTACCTTTCAGAATTAACACCCGAAATCTCTTAGCCGCAAGTTTGTGCTGCTCCACTGAACTGAAGAGGAATTCTCATGGATTCTAAGGAGGAAGCACTTAGTCTGCCTTTAACCAAAAATACAGTATTGTCTTTAATAAATTTGGTATCCAAATGTCCAAGGACAAACAGCTGAGCAAGATCAGACAAAAATATCTTGTATTTGTGTAAGATTGCCTCTTGTAAGCAGTCATGGCTTACGAAAGGAATGGGATAGATTCTTTCTTCATATAGTCCTTCTTCTCCTGCTCCCTCATGCTATTCCATTCTTAGGATAGGAAATTATCATGGTATTTGCTTCTCAGGGCTGTTAGAAAATTGTGGATATTTGGAAGGAAGTTGGGATGGTGTTTCTGATACTATTTGTATCCTTCCGGTGAGAGTTTCACACTGTCAACTGTGTGTACCACCTGCCCAGTATGCTTTCCTTTGGCAGGAAGGCCTACAAATAAGAAGAAAAATGGTTTGGGGGAAGTTAGTAACTCTTTTTTTTCTTTTTTTTTTTTTTAAAAAGCTCAACCTGTGCTCTCTGATAGCATTTCTTAGGGCTAGAGTTGCAGTCTCACCTCTTTCCTTGCGCTGGGGAGGGCCTGGCAAGGTTCTGGAAGTTGTAAGCTGATCAGAAGTGACTCTTCAGCTCTTCAGTTTCAGATGTGATCTTTGTATTTGATTCTCTTAGGGATTGATGAGCTTCCTGGTGATGAGAGTGAATTTCAGTAGCTGCCGTTGGAAAGAGAGAAATCTTGGTTCTGGTATCCTCTGAGAAAGCAGAGGAAAGCAGAGGATCCTTCTGGGAAAAGCCAAAAAGTGAAGCATGGGAAGGATTGGAGCCTAGATAACTGAAGCACTCCTCTCCAGTAACTATAGATACTGAGGTCTTTCACAGGAGAGCAGTGGACAGGAAGAATGTTTGTTTCTAAGCACTGATGACCGGGTAAGAATAAATGGAACTAAAGGAGGCTTTAGGATTTGTGTTGCTTTGTTCATGTCTTAGAAAAAAGAAAAGTAACATCCATTTTTAGGATTCAGTGTACTAGAGGCTGTAAAGGAAAACACAGCAGGCATCTGTCCTTCCCCTGACAAGCTTACAGTGTTACTCGAAGGAGGAGAACTGAGACATGTGGAAAAGAAAGGGAAGAATGCAGTTTGAGTACTTGTGGTTGCATGTATGCACCCTGTTTAATTTTGTGTGTTAATTTAACAACAGTGGCTGACACTACTGTTTTTAAATCAAATAGTAAATTCAGCTGTCCCTCATTTACACAAAGCCAAACTATGTTCCTCTCAATCATTGCCATGGGCACTCCTATGCTATCCTGTTTTACAGGCCCTGAATCACTGAAGGCAAATATCCAGTGGGGTGCTAGTTCTCAGAGCTGTATGTATCCTGCAGATGGGAGTTCATAAGCCAGTTTTCTGGCTGGAAACTTATGCATGGATCTTGACAATGGAACATATTTATACAGAGTTCTGGTATGCTCTCTAGCACGTTTGATGTTTTGCTTCAGGCTCTGGATACTGTGAGAAAACCTGCCCTACAGCCAGAAAACCTGCCCTACAGCCACAGTCCGTAGCCTGGTGAAACACTGAGCTGCTTGTATGTTGTTTCTGACTCTTGTGATAGAGAGACACCTCTTGCCCAACCTGCATCATGATACTTGTACTGTAAAGCACCTTGATACAAAAGGAGGAGAGCCTGTGTTGCATGCACAGGATAAAATGCAGAGTGAGAATAAAGTAAATTACTCTTGTGGCTTTTTTTCTTAGACTTGTTTTTTTAAGAATCAAACTTCTGTGGCATTTTTTGGAAGAACCTGTTCTGAGATTACTAGGCTGAGTTTTTCAAAACCATTGTCTTCATAATCTGTTTAGAATGCAGCTTTCACTGCCTCCCAGTGCAGCTTCAGGCACTAAGTATTTCTGCAAATCACTCCTTGTAGACACACACTAAGGACCGAGAAAATTAATGACCTTCTCTGTAGCATTTAGTTTAAATGACACAGAAATTTCTAATAGAATCAGAGCCCTTCTAGGACAGCTTTCTGACTCAAAACATTGATTTCTGAATACTAAAGGGCTTGTGGAATAAGTAATCAAAAATTGGCTAAATTTGGGTAGAGTTCTCAGGAATGACAGCTCTACCACTATCTCTGTCTAATTTCAAGTCTCCATTGCAAAGGACAGGGGTTCAAAACACTAGGAAAAGTAGGAGAAGTCTGCCAGAATCTTTTGACCCAGACAAAACTATTTTATATTAACCTTTGTTTTTGAAATGGCTGCACTGTTTTAAATGAATAAAAAGTGAAGAAACAAAACAGGGTAGCAGACTAATTTGTAAAATTTCAGCCAAAACAATGGCAGTTTGGCAAAGTTGTCTTATATAGAGGAGTTTGTCTTATAATGGCAAGTGTTTGGCAGCATGGTGAAATGTGACCCTACTAATTCTGCCAATAGTAAAATATGCTGGATTTGAGTTCATGTTTGTACCTAGTGAAAGCAATGTCAGTTGCTGTGTACATTAACAGAGGAATTGTCCTGCTATTAAATCAAGAGTTGTAAGAGAACTGTTACCACAGGCCTTTGCAGCCCCATCAAAGCCTGAGATGATAGCACTTTTATTTAACCTGATAAATGCTGATCAAATTCTATGTTTGCATTTTTTTTAGGAAGAATAATTATACTTGTGTGCATATCAAAGCCTGGTGTTCTGTTTCTGACACTGACAAAACCAAAAGTGTTGTGAAAGTTAGAGGAGTAGGGATGGCTTTCCCAGAGTTTTATCCTGTTCTTCAATTATCCACTTGTCAAAGGCTTCCTGAACCAAACACGATGGGTTTGTATTTACTAACCCTTACTGGACTTTTTCCATAACTTTTTCCTGTGACCTCTTGAGCCTTTGTAAATTCTAAAGTGTCTAGAGACCCTGTTGCCAGGAGTTACGCAGCAGAAATGTGTGAAAAGCAGGTACATTTCCTTCTCAAGCCTGTGTCCTTTCATTTAATTTCATATCTCTATCCCTTTTATTGGAAGAAGCAGTAGCTACCAGTCTGTTCAGCTTTGTCTCTCTCCAGCCACTTCAGTGCAGGCATACCTGTGTATTGATTCCTTCAGAGAGCTCCCTTGCTTCATGGAGCTTGACTTCCTTTTCTAAGGAAGAGGTGTTGCCTCTTCACCAATATATTGTATTTGCTCATGTATCCTCCCACCCCCCAGTTGTTATTCAAGTTTATCCTGACCTGCCTGGCTTTTAGACATCAAGCTTACTGTAGTACTTTGATGGATTTTTGGATATTAATTGTTAGGAAAGAAATCAAACAGGCAGCAATCTGTGGTGTGTCTGTCTCCTCAGTACTGTACAAAAGATATGTAGCATGGCAAAAATACAGGACAAGGTGATGAATGTGAAAAAGGAAGGCCTAAGTTGGCTTAGACTTTTCAGCCTGGAATGAGACTACAAAAGGGAGAGTACTGAAAATAGAGATTTCATATCACAGGCAGAATCATAAAGGAACCATGAATGGCATTGATGGGATGAAGGGGAGCAAAATCATTAGCTAAAAGAAAAGAGAAATGGTGGGAAATGGGTTCAGAACAAGCTAAAAGAAAGCAGTTGTTAATAAAATGTGAAATTAAGCTGTGGAACTCCTTGCCATGGGATGTTGTCAGTACAAAGGCTTACATGAGCACAAGAGAGGGCTGCCAAAATAGTGGGAAAGAGGGGTATTAAATCTATCTAGCTCAGTAAGTCGCTAAATCACAAATGGTGAAATTCCCGAAAATACTTGTCTTCTCCATGGTCTGCTGTTGGCTGTTATTGGAGCAAGGCTGCTGGGCTGGATGGACTTTTGCTCTGGCCCACTAGGACCATCATTGTGTTTTGATGAATATTCAGGGACCCCGAACCGGAACAAATCACCCAGAACTGTAACAAATCACTCTGGCTGAGCCAGATGCCTTGCTGTCACAGAAACCATGTCTGTCTCTGTGAACCTATAGAGAACCACTTGCGAACTAGTGAAGTTTTTTCCATGTAAACTTAAAGCCAGTGTTTTATTGTCTAGAAAGCCTTTTAATTTCCAGCCTAAATTTACTTTTGATAAGCTTACACTTATTATTTGCTCCAGCCCTGTGGATTGTCTCTTTGGTGTACTTATTAAGAACTGTAGGCTTTTTTTTTTTGTCAGATGTTTTGTTGTGCTATCCCAGATAAATTTTTTTGTGAATTTGTATTACCAAATTTATACATGGTGCTCCCAGCAAGATCTTGGTAGTAGCATCTGTATGTCCCTTTCTGCTCTGAAAATATAGCTTTTTTTCAGTCATTATATTTTCTTTCTTCTGAACCAGCTTGTTTTAGTGATTTGTACTAGCTGCTTATAGGAAGGTTATACACAAGTTTTTTCCTTTTCTACTGCTTCCAACTAACAGTTCATCACTTCTCAGCAGAAACTAGTAGTCTCTAAGTGTGTTACTCTGTTCTCTGTTGTTACTTTTCATCCTATTTCTGTCCTTAAGATTTGTTACCATTTTTCTTGTGTGTTGTTTCAGTCTGCACTGTACTTCTGCCACCTTCTAGTTTCATATTTTCTACACATTTTGGTAGTGCTCACTTAAAGACATTAAAAAAAATTCTGAATAAAAATGTTGAATCAAAAAATACTGAAGACCAGTCTTGGCAGAAGTCCATAACTAAAATCCTTCCACCTTTTTCTGAAAGAAATCTGTTGTTATCTCCTCTTGATCTGCTGCTTTTCCTGCCATACTATTCTCGAACTAACCCCTCTCTTCTCAACTCGACAAACTACTGCTCAGGTGGTAGTATAGCAGATTTCTTACTGAGTGAGACTAGAGCTGTTGTGCTTCTTTTGTATAAAGACTATTTGTAATGGTGAAGAAAAGTTGAGTGTTTGATGTGGTTCAACTTTTAAGAATCATGGAACATTTTATTTGATTTTTCTCTTTACCTTTATGTTTTCATTCTTTCTTTGAAAACACGCTCCAAGCAAGAGGCTATGCTATCATCATTAATTGCATGTCCAGATAACTTTTTTCCACCTTTCCTCAATATTGAAGTGAGGCAAAAAGTTTGTACTTGCATTTGATGCTGTTCTGAGACACTTCCATATCATCACAGCCTTGCTTACTGTGAAATCAGAAGATAGTATTTCAATAAGAAAGATTATATAGGTATAGTAGACATTTTTTTAAAATTCACCTTTCAGAAGCTCCTGTGTTGCTGTCTGTGGTTGACATCCATCTCTGGTGCAGAGGACTCTAAAATTCTACATTATTTTCACTCTACTAGGAATAGTGAGTTCTGACAGTTGCCCAGTGCTTTCTCTGTTGTGATTGTAGATGTTTGGCAGGCTTAGTTCTAACCAAGTTTATTCAAGGAGACATATGCACCACCAATAATATGAACTTAGTTGTTTAGTACCTTTCATCACCCTGGCTAAGGTGAGAGCCTCTCACAGTGTCATGATACTGCGTTAGTCTGTTGTGCTCAGTTCTGCTAGGTTGGTTCTTCTTGGATGTTGGGTCTGCAAGGCAGAGATGGTGCCAAATCCCCTTGTCTAGAAGGATGCTGAAATTTCTGACATTCCTGACTCTGAATGGCTACTCAATACAGTTAGTACCAAGAGACCACAGGAAATTGTGAGTGCAGGGAGGGCTAGGCATGTGGGAATCCCAAACTGCTCATCCGTGTTCATGAGGTGGCTCTTCTCTGCCTCCTCTTGTGCTGGCACTAAGCCCCTCCAAAGACTTAGACTGCACATAAATGGTTAACATTTTTTCTGTAGGGTTAATTTGACTGTTTTAGCTCTTTAGGGTTAACTTGAATGTTTTAGATCTCTGGCCTGGTATACTGTGTGGCCAGACAAGCACCAGTGTGAGAAGGAAAGGGAGGGAGGAAGAAGCACTGTACCTTGAACTGTTTCAGTGTGGGGGCATGCTGAAAATAACTAAGTTCTGGACGTGCTAACAGAGTGCTGTCCTGTGTTCTCTTCAGCATGACAGCTGGACAGATGTGTCCATCTCCAATCCTAAAGCATTAGCCAAGACACTGTACCAGATCTGTGACCCCTGCCTCTGAGCTGCTCATGGATGCTTTTGCCACACAGCCTGGTGTCCATCAAGAAGGTGGCTTGTGTCTGGCCAGCTTGGGGTGTTGGCTGAGCATGATCACCTCTGCCTGTGGCTGACCCAGTAAACAAAGTGCTTACTTGGGTGGAATTATCTAGTTCTGGAGATAGATGCTTTGCTTTTGGGCTTGGATCCAGAGATGAGAAGGTAACTGCTAAACTTGCTTGCCAAGGCAGATATCAAATCTGATGAAGGATCAGGCCTTGAGGTTAACTGACGGCAATTATCTGTACCATAGCTATATACTGAGTGATTCTTCTGTGTTTTGTTTTGTGTTCTGTTTTGTTTTGAAAAGGTGATGTCTCACAGTGCTAGTTTGTGTGTAATTCAAGGGAAATACCAGCCCTCCTCTTGGCAAGTACAGCAAAGTACAGCCTTTTCTGTACAAAAACCTTGATGTTTTGGTGACAACTATGGTAACAATGAGAAATTAAAATGTAAATGTCTGATACATTCTCACATTCTTATTCGGGATAGAGGCTCCTCCAAAAGCAACCCCTGCTTTGGTAAGGAAACAAGTGATTTCAAAAACGAGCGTGTTGAAATCATCGGGCCATTGTACCTGTTTTGATAGTCTATCTTTTTTTCTTAGCCATTCGTTTGCATAGCCCTAACTCTTTTCAACCATTTTGTTCCCTTTTCATTAGAAGATGCTTCCCCTCAGCACTAGTCATGGTGGCAGCTTGTGCACAGTGACAGGGCTGGGTGTGTCTGGGGAGAGGGATGGAAGGTTGTCATTGCCACAGGTCATAAATAAGTGTATTGTGTGCGGTTGATAATATGTAACAAGTGTGGTTTAGTAAGATGAGCTCCCAGCCCTTCCTGCAGAAGGGGGTACATACCTTCCTTTACTCTGGCAGATTTCTGAGATATGATAGGAGGCAGGAAAGAAATGTAACTTCGACAGCCAAGTTTCTGTGTGTTACACTTTCATGTGTTCTTAATGATAGAAAGCTGGGGTGGGTGCCGTGCTGTCAGACTGCTGTCAGCGTTAGTTGGTTATGAATCCGCACTTCATATTTGCACGTATTTCTTTTTTCTTAAAGGCTACTAATTTGTGCAGTTACACACAAATGGCATGGGCATGAGTCTCTGCATCTCTCTTCTCTCCCTCTAGTACTCAGATTTGGGTAATCAGGGCAGTTACAGTTTGAAATTTGCAATTGTAACATTATCTGTTAGAAGTAAAGAAGAAAAAAAAACCTGCTAAAATCAGTAGTGTAGAACATACTAGAACAACTAGAAAATACTAGATTGCTTCAGATAAGCCTGACCATTATCGTGTGCAATTAGACCAAGTGTTTTAAAGGATTAATAAATATTATATTTTGAGAGATTGGTTAGTGGTAGGAAGTAAGGCTGCCAGTGAATTTTTTTTTAGAGTCCAAATGGGAAGATCTCTTATTAAAATTTATCCAATTGTTTAGCTTTTCTTAACAGAAGGTTCATAGGCCATAGAAACAAGTGTGATATGAAATTTCAAGCTCAATAGTTACCTGCTTTTAAAGAAAAATAGTAATATTCCATAATTTCAGAAAACAATGCATTAAGTGCTTTTTGCTGTCAACATATGCCCCTGTTTTTTTACATTTGTTTGTACTCTAAACTGGTTTGATTTTTGTTTTGTTAATTTTGTTCTTAGTTGTAGAAGCCCTTATAGGCTCCCAAGGATTTAACTGGCTTGCTTTCTACCCACTTTTTCCTAAACGGCGACCATAACAAGGGTGTGAAAAATCCTTTCCCGAGCATTGCCTTGTGATTTGTTAACACTGCTGATTTGCCTCTGCTTGGCTTCATTTCACTCTTTAGGCCTCCTTCTCCTCTTCACGGCATTCTCTGTTTTGAGGAATTTTTTACCAACTTGTCATCTGCCAGATAAAGGGAGGGATGAATGGAAAAGAGTGCTTTCTTATACCTGTTTCATTAAGAGAGCCTTGTTGTTCCTAATCGGCCTCTAATTTATCTCTGTTTCTTCTTACTTAATCTCATTTTGCCCCTATCTCCAAACTTCCTCACCCTCATCTTCATGACTCCTCCCTCCCTGATCTTTGGTTTGGATGAAGCCAGGAGGAGTGGTTAGATGCCAGAATAGCTCAGTTATTACTTACACAGGGAAACTTCATCCTGTCTGACAAGCATACTATTCGTAGCCTTGAGGGATATACCTGAAGGGCACAGAGTTTCCACTCAAAATTTAAGTAGATTAGATTATGTGTACATATTTGTTGTGACTTGGCAGGTATCCCAGTGCCTGAGGTCTTAAAACATATACTTTGCTATACTCGAGGCAAGCTCAACTGCATGTTTCAAAAGATGCTCTGGAGAGATGGGAGGCTGCTGTTTGGAGTTCACAAAAGTGTTATCCTCTCTAGATCTGATACAACACAGGAATTCTGACTACTGTTCTGTCTAGTCCTGTATTTTGTCTTAATATGAGGTGCTATTAGATGCTTCAAGGGGTGGTATAACTGTAAGATACAAAGGAAAAGATCCTCTCTTTTTTAACTCTGTGCTGGTTTGTATTTTGCCCTGGAAAAAGAGGGTTGGCATTATTTTTTCCTGAAGCCATCTTGAAATCGTATTAATTCTGGATGATCCAGTTATTTATGTAAATCTTGTCTGTCTAATTGTATGCTATCTTCTGGCAGCAACAGGCTAATATTTTGCTGTTTAAAAATAAAGTTTTGGTGTTTATTAGTTTAAAATTTGCTATGCTGTTTTATTGAGTATCTCTGTCATAGGAACAGATGAAACCATCTGAACAAGTTAATTCTACTGCCAATAGTTTTATCTTGTCATCTTGTTAGAAAAAAAACCCTAAAACAATCAAACATAAAAATGCAGCCCCAAAATTCAGGTGCTGCAGATACACTGGAGGGAACCGTAAAGTTAAAACAGCTGTATTTTATGAAATTCTGTTTGGTATGGCATTTTTCCTTATAAGGACCAATGACCAATTGTTTTGATTATTTAGAAGGAAAAAATTCCATGAGAACTGTTACTGAAAATTACTAACTTGGCATTAGTGATCTGTCGCTCTCTTACAGCATTTGATGCAACGCTGAAGTTAAGATCCAGTGCTTCAGCTGTTCCTGTGTGACCCATTTATTATATTTTCTTGTAAATTGCTAATGATATCTGTAAATAAATACTCCTCCTGTTTGTAGTGGTGTCTTCTTAACATCCAGGCCTTTGTAAATAACGAACGGCCTGTGAATCTAACGGAAAGCTCCAACGCTTGATTTGTGGTGCACAGTGACCTACAGGCTTTTTCACCGAGGAGCCGAAGTGATTCCTCAGGTTTTGCCATTAGAGCAGTGAAGCCTTGGAAGCAGGAGTGTGGCTCTGCAACTGCTCGTGGCCAGTGGAGGCTCTGCAAGACCAGAGTGGCTAGGGCTGCACTCTAGAAACTAGGGGTGGTTGGATCAGGTTGCAAGAGGAGGGCAGACTTGACAGAGAGGTATGCTGGGTTTGGTTAAGTAGTTTTGTTTCTTTTTTTAAGCAAAGTTTGGAAGTTGATAAAAACGTGTATATTGATATGCCTTAGATGTGAGCTGCTTTTGCTCATAATTGCAGAGGGGTATGTGAGAGAGATGAGACCAGGACTTAGCAGATCTGAAATATATATATCCATCTGACCCATTCTTTTGGTATCTTAGTGGCTTAGAGATGATCTGCTTGAAAACAGTTACTACAAACCATTTTGTCTTATCTACTGCAGTAGTCTCCTAAAGGTAGAGGATAAGGAATAACCTATTGTGGGGAATTTTTTTTCTTTGCATTATACATGATATTCTTTCTGTATGTTGAAAAAGAGATTCTCTCTACCAAACAGAAACTGCATGCAAAATTTAGTGCACTTTCTGTTCTTTACTTCTATTTTGTTTCTCAAAGTGTGGAAACATAGGATTCACTCAAGCAGACAATAGGTAGAATTGTCCCTTTGTGAACTTTAAAATAGATGAAGTGAGAAAGAATGTCTTGGCTGATAATTGCTGGGAAATAATTAGTAAAATCAATTTACTATGGCTTAGTCCACAGTAAGATGTTACCTTGGACACACTTCAGGTCCTTTACAGCATCATGTGTCCATGCTGAACTTAATTCTCAATGATGCATCACAAAGGACTACTTACTTTAGTAAATGCTTGTTGTGGTGAGTTAGTTTCCACTTTAAGGTTTCTTTGGGTTAATTGCTTATAATATACTGGAGTTTGTATTTGGAGTTTGTTTTCCTACCTGGCTCACTACCCATGTCCTTGTTTACTCCAGGATCATCCTGAGGGGATGCTCCATACGTTTTGACAGGTAGGCAAGAGTGCTGCTCTTTGTGGTGGAGGTTGTAAGCAAGTTGCTTGGAATAATCAATTAGTTTTGAAGAGTCTGCCAAGGCTCTGGGTGGCCTCCAGTTCATATATGACTGACCCTACTCAGATATGAATCGTTATGGGATAGACAGGCACAGGTCACTGCCCCCATAAGTGAAAGAGAGAAAGCACACCTGGACCTGGCCTTGGGGATGAATCAGCAGAAGGGATCACAAAAGATGTAGCAGAAGACAGAGGCACAACAGGATTCTTGATCAGTGCCCTCATACGTGCTCTGGGCTGTGGTTTTGGAAGTGACGTTGCCACCAAATCCACCAGCAATTTATTTTTTTTCTCTCGGATGGTGCACAATGCCACAGCCTGAGGTAACTGGGTAAAAACCTGGCAAGAAAAGGTCAATAACCTCACCTGTGCCATAGTGTCTATCTGGGCCTGGGCCTGCTGCAAAGCTCTGTGTTTCATCAACTGTGAACAATACCCAAGAAACGGCTACAGGATCCTGCAGAGGCTGGAGGAGGAAACTAATCTGGTAAGTATTGCATGCCCAATTGCACAGTAACTTGACAGGAGGGTTTAAACTACTTTTTCTGGAGCGGAGCTCTACCGCTCAGGTAGCAGACTTTCCCTGGACATTTAACTTAGCTGTTCTCAGACTTAGATCAGACTTCTGTTTTATTTATTTTGTGTGGGCTCCTCATCCACACAGATGCACTGTGTGCATCGCTGGCCACCTCCAAACTTTTGCACTCCAGCTACTGTCCCTCCATCCTGTCATTTCTCTTACACTCTCACCCAGAGTATCAACTTTTACTGTTAGTATCCCCTACCCCTATCCCTGGTCTTTGCTCAGCTAACCTTGCCTATGTATCAGTCCAGCTGTACCGAAGGACTTTTCGGAAACTTTACACTGTCAGCTCCCTGGTACCTCCATGGTACCTCCTTCCCCTCATTCTCTGTACTCTCTGCCCTCAATGTAAAAGACCCATTCCATGAGGAATAACATCAAGTTATCTTCTCTGCCCAAATCAGTTGTTTTCACTGTCCAGATCTTTGCAACTCTGTCCCGTACCTACCTTGCCCTATTTGGAAAGCCTGGCTGGAAATCTCCAGGAGGAGAGCGGTGACCCTGCTCTTGGTGCTGATGTCACCATGGAACACACTGCTCGCTCCCTGCCTTTGGGGGTCCCTGGGGCTGTGGGGAAGGCATGAAGCAGCCCAGCCCAGCTAGACACAGCAAGGAGCTGCCTGTGTTAGCTGAGCTGAAGCCATGGTGTGGCTCACATCCACCTCCCTGGAGCTCTGCTCCTCATATAGGTGCAGGGGGAAATAGTTTGAAGGCTGGAGGGAACCATGTGTACGGAGGCATGCACAGACATAGAAAGTTGATGGTGTTACATGGGACTGTGTTTCCTCCTGCCACTGCCTACACCCCTGCCCAGGTAACATCCTTCAGTTTCTCCAATACCCGACTCTACAAATACGGGAGCTCTTGATCACACTTTTTGGTGCTTTTGCGTTTTTTTTCTTTGCTCTCAGTCCCCTCACTGAAATGTCATCTTCTCATCAGTCTTACTTTAAAGCTTTAATGATATATTTCTTTGCTTTGCCAAGTCCCAAACATGAGTTGCACTTTTCTACCTCCTTTTGCAGCTGATTTGATCTCCTCTCATTTCTTCCTCACTAATCACAGCCTTCCCCAGCTTTGGTTATGCTGCCCCCCTGCTCCAGACCTTAGTCATGCTCAGAGTGTTTATACATCTTAATGCAGTCTCAAGTATGAAGCTGTGCTATCATGGAGTTTCATTAGTGTGCTCAATCTTCACTCAGGGTGAAGTACAAAAAGAATTTTGAACTGTGTTGCTGTTCTAAAACTTTTATTTAGTACAGTGAGCTTGTGTAGATCTAACAATGTCTACAGAATTTTCTTACCTTTGTGTAATTTTTAGGAGCCATAAGAAGCATGAAAAAGTGTGTGGGAGGGAGGTTTGACACAAAAAGTGCAGGTAAAGGAGGTGTTGGGTTGTTGGGGTTTCTTTTCCCTTTAAAGAAATGCTCTGCTAGCACTGCTGGATGAGCTTGTCAATAGGTAACCTTGCAGTGCATTATCACAAGTTTGCCTGTTGTCTTTATAAATGAGATCCTTAAGTCTCCCAGGAATTTTCTAGGGAGTAATATCCTCTAGGATAAGGACAGCTAGTTGTGCATGTATGCAATTAAATATGTAATGCCTACTAGTTTTTTCTTAAAAAAAAAACAAAATCAAAAACAAACAAACCAAAAAAACCCCAACCAAAAGCAGAACCCTTCATACTCAAATGCCTATCCAACAGTCTCTGACTATTTCAATTTTTGAAACAATAGCAACCAACTTACCCCATTATGTGTGTCCCAGAAAAACCTACAACAGCATATGTAGTATGTGGAAGTAATTTGGAAGGCATCCTGCAGTTTTGAAGGGCACACGGTGAAAAGAAAAGTTGGGAGAAAATAATCTAAATGTGGTCATGAAGGAAGAAACTAGTTAGCAGTATTAAAATAGAGTTTGTAATGAGTGGGTTGACTAGTAACATCTTTATTTTTTTTCTGATTTCTCTTAGCACATAAAAAAGCTGCAGCCCATATGAAGAGGGGAATTAGTAGCTAAAAGATAGCCATCAGATTTCAGAAGATAAACAAAAGGTGGATCTGAACCTTGAAATTGTCAGCTCAGCAAAGGCAGAGTGGTGGAAGGAGGGTTTCCTGGAGAATACCCAGAAGATTGTGATGGAATATGCATTTCTGGAAGGGGACGAGAAACAGGCAATACAAAGGTGCTAAACATAAACAGTTGTAACAAAACATGGTTCAAGCATTTTATCTCCAACACCCTGCAAAACATAGAAGATGTTCCATATTGAGACCACTGTGTCAGTTGAACTGAAGTGCTTCCTGACTCTTCTGATTCTTGCGTACATCATCTAGAGGAGCACTCTGTGCATGACCTGCTTTGTTTTTGAGGTCATTATTTTTCATTGAAAAAAATTCACTGTCAGCTAAATCAGTAAATAAATCAATTTTACTAAACACCCATCTGAAAAATAAATGGAACACATGACTATTGTAAAACTCATCTCCTCACAACTTTTTAAAAATAAAATTAAACTAAACATATCTTTTCGATTGCAAATTTTTTGCTAGCCTACAGCTACTTTCCCACAGTGTGAAAGGAGCTCAAGCGTCTTGTTGGAGAGCACTTTTAGAGGAACACATTCTACAGGATTCACAAAAGCGTTTCCATTTCATGTTTCCATCTGCCCTCCAGGATTTCTTCCCATAACATGCATGAAACATTGATGCATACCATACATCCTAAGACTATTTTTATTCCATCTTTTTTGTCACCATCTTCCTTCCACCTTTCTGGAAGCCTGTTGCACTGGCAGTCTGCAGCTGTTTAAGGCAACATCTTGCATGTGTTTTTCTCCCATTACCTGATGTAGGATTGAAAATCAAGGAAGCAGAGTCTACTAAGTTGCTTTAAAAAAAAAAGAGGAGAGATCATAAATGTCCTGGTGTCTGTGGAGAATAAAAATTACTTTTCAGGACATGGGTCTTTTGTTGTAGATCACGCATTATTAGTATTGGTGAATGCTTAATGTGGTAAACTGTGTCCAGCAAGATGTGTAGGAATATGCCAGTGTATTGACAAAGTCTTCAGCCTGTACATGTGGGAGGTGGAGCTGGGATAGAGTAGTGCAACAGGTATGTGTTTCACAACCTGTGGGAGCAGGGAACCCTATTGCTATGCCTTGACATGACATGGAGAAACCCTCGTGTGCTACTATCAGCCTTCCTGGATGTGTTGCCCTGCCAGTAATGAGGTGATTACCTTGTGATTTAATAGTAGAGTTGTTTGGTGATCACACTGTTATGACATTTCATCAGGCTGACAGGAGCGCCCAAAATGGTTTTACGGTGGTGCAGCTCCAGGGCAGAATCTGCATGGACTTCTAGCAGGTTCTGGCTTTGCTGCCTGAAACTGATCCAGTAGTTGCTGCTGGTCACCTGAATCCAAATATTGTAATCCAGGTGACTATTCTGGATACTAACTGGCTGGCTTATCTCCCTCTGCTGTGTTCAGTCATGTAGCTCTAAGTTATGCATGACTGCTTTTAGTTGTTCGCTAATCTGGCATCAATCTCAGAATTCTTATAGATACAAATGTGCATCCCAAAATGACATGCATAGCATCACAGTGCTCTGGAGCAGAATGTTCAACATACTGAATGGGAGATGGGAACAAATGCAGAGCTACGTATTTACCTCATTCACAAGGATGCTCTCATAGCAAAATGGCATGAGGGACTCTGTGAAGTCACTCTAGTGACTTTTAGGTGTATGCTTACATCATTGTGTAGACAAAGCTGGTGCATGAACAAGAGTCAGAAATACATTCATCGTCTCTGCTGTGCAGCTTCAGAAAGGCTGGTTGATTACAGCTTTGAAGAGGGATTTGCTTTGTTGTTATCCTAAATATTCCGCATCTTCAGTTATCCTTCCCTAAGGCTTTTGTGTTTTAGCTCATCAGGTCATTGATACAATCATCCAACATCACAGCTGTAGCAGTAGCAAAAGCAGTCATGGCTTCTTTTCATGTAGAACAGCAGTTCCTTGACTCTAGACTCTAGTGGAAGTTAGGGGCTGCTTAGAAACTGGGCACTCTTTCTTACTTGTTGCCTTTTTATGAGGGCTGGGATAAGGTGCAGAGGAAACAGGGCAACCAGAATCAGCATTTTAATTTTAATGGCTCCAATAAATAATATGAAAATCAGAGGTTACGAAAAAGCACTGCTAAACCCTGTCACAGCTATTGCACCCAGGCAATGCTGCTCAGGCAGTGGGACTCAGGCCAGGACTGGGCTTCTGCTGCAGGGTTTGGACTACTGCATAGCTACCACGTACAGCCAGGATGCAGTGTATGTACTGGGGAGACTACCCTGTCTCTCAGTCGCTTTATTTCTGTCCTTCACGAGTTGTCTTTTTGTTCCCAACCATCTAGTGTAACATCATGAAGGAAGCTATCTCCCATGAAAGGCCTTGTCCTAGTACAGTCCTTGCAGCTTCTGTGTGGTATTGTGATTTTTTTTCAGCCACTGCCTTGCCCCCCTTATTTGAGCTTGTGTTAGCTAGCAGGACTAGAACACCAGAAACCATTTACCTGACTGACAGCTGAAACTGTTAAAAACATCTTGAATTACCATTTAAATTAGATGACTGTCTCAAAAAGCAAAACTTGGAACTTCATATCCTCTGTGTGCTCTGCAACCTAATTATGCTGTTTAAATGGTACATGCTAAAGTGTTCAGGTTCATTGTGGAGAACAATGGAAGGATGTTAAAGTGCTGAGGATGTTTGTGCAATAAAATGGGTGATAAAATTCAGTGTAGATAAATGAGGATAACTGAGAAGGATAACTAGGCAGAACAATCCCAATTATATATTAGGTTATGAGTTTGACCTGGGTATTACCATTGAGGAGTAAGATTTGGGGATTGTGATTGGGGATCCTATTAGATGAGCTCATTGGTCACCAAAACACAACCCAAATGTCAGAGTAAAGAAATACAGAGTAAATTTGAAAATGTCATTACGACAGTGTATGGTCCGGTTGCCTTCTGAGTGCTGTGTGTACTTCTGGAGCTTTCAAAGGTTTATTAGAACTAGAACAGGCTTAGAGAAGGTTGGCAAGGATGATGAGCTAGATGGAGTGCCTTCCATTTAAGAACATTTCTGTAAACTAGGACGTTGGTCTAGGATAAGAATGACTTGAGGGCAATGTCGTGGAGATCTGCAGAGAAGGAAGATGAAGACAACTTCCTTTGAAAACAAAAGCATACACAGGAAGAAAGACAGCTTCAGAGCCTTCAAAAAGAAGAGGTTCTCCATGACATCAGTAGTGGAGAGACCTGTGGGATGACTTGTCAAACATATGCAGTAGATATTATAAACTGATACGGTTTCCAGGGGAAGCGTGGACTACTGCTTGGAAGGGTGATGTGCTGAAAGTTGCTAAGCTAACAGAAATAACATATGGTTCAGGAAGTTCCTGACATCAAAGTAGTTGGTGGTCAGAAGAGTGTCAATGAGAATTGTCACACATCTGTGACCTCTTCTGAACTTTTGGCTATTACTGAAGACGGAATACTGGCCGAGATGTACCGCTAATCTAGCCCACACGTCCAGTCTCACTTTAAGGTGTCTTGTGACAAAGGACAATATTGTTACTTACAAACATCAATTAATTCCTGATCATATTGGTGTATAATCTCATATACACCTTGAGGTTGGGTGTTTATGCTTACTTGTACATCTACAGGATTTGCTTTTGACTAGCCTTTACTATAAAAATGACATGGTCCTATATGCAGATTAAATAGTAACCAAAGTTTGTTTTCACGGAAGCATCATCACTTTAAAAATGGATGCAGATTATTCTTGAGAAGGGGCGGGGGTCGTGGTGTCATTCCAAAGCACATGAGAACACTTCTGCAGGTTTTAAAAAATTCTAACAGTATTTACATTAACAATGTTATTTGTATCACAGCCTCTCCAAAGCTTTTAGAAAAACATTGATGCAGTGCCATAGAGATTCTTAAAAAGCCCATAAAACCACAATCATCATATGGGTTAACTCTAGACAGCTCTTGTTTCCTTCAATTTAGTATTTAACCAGGAATCCTTTGGAACATTTAGTAACCAAAACTGAGCTCTCAAGATTTAAAGTGGACCTAAGTAATCTGAAACATGGAAAGCCCACAAAGAGATGCTAGATGGTATTGTGATTTTTTTTTCCTTTAAACTACAGACTATTAGGTCATGCTAAAATAAACACTGGTAAGTTCATGTTCTACTTTTCCAGAAAATTAACAGGAAAAAAAAAAGGGCAGGCATGATAGAATTTTTCTTCTACATTCTGAAGAAAAAGTTATGTAATGCTCTTTCTACTGTAAGATTCTATTATAAGAATTAGTTACTTTCTAAAATTAAAAAGCTGGTTGTCCAAATTTCGTGACTATAGTATGGATTTCAAGAATTGCATGGTCTTATGATCGTGAAAAAAAAACGTATTGAACTTAATAGTCAAATCTATAGAAATACCTATTTTTGTATGATGGTTACTGTCTCACAGGAACCTAGTGCATTTTTTCCTTCAAGTGCTTGCTTTATTAATTAATAAAAGATAAGTATATTTAACAAACATTTTCTAGTGGAATCTGTGTATTTACTGCTCACAAGAAAAGAAATGGGTTTAATGATTTTATGCATTTGTTTCCATTGCTACCCAATTTTCAGACTAATTTGAAAGGACTGGGATTTTTTCCTGCTCAACTTCATGCAATTTCAGTAGGTTTCTCTGTTTTGTGGATGTTTAAAAAAAAAACAACAAAACAACAAAGAATTAAATTTTTATATTGATGGATCTTGTATTTTTCTACGTTCTATATTCTTTGCAGCATAATCATCGCTCTGCACACAGCAGTTATTAGTGATGTGCTGTCACTAACAGTAGACTACAAAGATTGCCTGGTTTTAGTTTCAGTGCTTATGTGATTTCATTGTTTTCTAGATGTTAGGCTGTTTCCCTGAGGGGTGAAGTCTTATGTGTTATTATCTCTAAGTCATTCTTATGTTTATACCTAAGATTGCTGGAGAGATATTTTCACTGTTTTGCCCACATCATTTCATTTTCCTGCAGCACCTTTCACAGGCATTTCTCCTGATGCATGCTTGGATTTGGTTGTGTCTTCCTGCAGCCTGGGCATGCTCTCAACTGCTGTCCTACCACGCTTCCTCAGCCACCCCTGTACACTGTAGGCTACAGCTTGAATTCATGGAACAGAATTTCTCTGAATTCAGCTGCCTGCTATAAGAAGTTGTGAAGTTCAAGATAAGATAAGATAAATACAACCTTGTATGTATTTAAAAAACCAAACAGCTAACTATCTGTTCTTACATGAAACACTGCTGTACAGCAGGGCCACTGCCTACATCTTTGAATGGTTATTTACAGTAACTGTTGTCTCAAAATGCAGAAGGCCAAGTGGCATCACCCACCTCTCTGTAACATCTTGTCCCCCTGGGACCTCAGTGTTGGACCCCTTTGTCTTTTCACATCTCTCTGTCAGCTTCTGAGAGGAGCTGTAAACCCCTGGCTGATTCCCAGCTGCTGTCAGGTAGAGTACTTGCCAGCTCTCTCCCCCTCCCTGCCTGCCATACAAAAGGGGCAGGGGGCTCTGGGGGTAAGATCTGTCTCTCCTGCCGTTTGGCAGTGCTGTGTTTATAGACAGTCGTGCCAGGCGTCTTCATTGATTAGGGTAGAAACACGTCAATACATGGTGCTTGCTGTTCAGATCTCTTCCAAATTACACAATAAAACAGGTGAAAAATTAAATTTCACTTTCTAAAAGTGTAGGTGTGAGCCCCTCCTGGCCTAGGGAGACTTTGTGATCAAACCCACCTTCTGGTTGCCTCACCCCAGCAATGCCCATTCTTCTTCCTTCCTGTCCTCTAGCATCAATGTCTCAGCTTGAGCTTACAGATGATGTAGGAGAACTCAGGCCGCAGAGGGACACCTCCCCTTTTTTGCCCCCTTCCCTCTCCAGGCCCATCCAGACAAGAACAAGTAGGAGAGGATCAGCACCTTCCTACCAAAGATAGGATTCTTCTTCTAAATATGGGCAAAGGTGGGCAGGTTTCCCTGGCTGCCTCCTTTAAAGAGTGACATGCTGTTCAAATAGATGCGGATCAAATGGCCTGCCTCGCAAAAACAGTGATGTAGACCCCTACATCAGCCAGAAGACTGATTTTAATTCTACATGGAGAAAGGCACCCCTGAAGTCATCAGTGCTTCAACATCTTTGCTAATTAAGCATGAATTTTTCTTACCTGTTTGACTGTTTCCATTGGTAGGATCAGCTTCTCCATTTGAGATCTTCCCTTACTGAAAGTTAATTCTCTGTAAGAGGGACCTCTGAAAGTCACGGGTTGGCAACTAGATCTTCTGCTATCTGCAGCTACTCTGAGGTAAAGCTTCTGCTGCAAAAAGTCTAGTATTTTTCTTCAAAGCCAGTCAGACCTTCTGCTCTCTCTCTGAGATCTGTACAAGTGTGCAATAGGCACGTTGATCCTTGTTGATCCAGGGAGGGTGTCTGAGCCTTGCAGGGCTGCAGGTCCCAACATGCTGTCCTGGAGCAGTGCAGGCACTTTGCCACTTATGCCCTCAGCCCCTTCCAACGGCTTTATCAGCAGAGGTGTCTGAAGGAAGGAGAATTAAATCTGCATCTCTACAAATGGAACTGCCTAGTGAGAGTCTTGTGTGTAAGTCCACAGCACAAGGAAAGCCAGAGGAGGCTAAATGGTGCTCCTTCTTCAGTTGCCTGAGCATGGGGTTAGGTTCCTTCATCTTCAGGAGCTCTGGAGACATTTGTGCCATTTTAACAGCCCCGACTGAGGCAGACATGATGAGATTTGTAGTTGGAATCATAGATTGGGTTGTGTTGGAAGGGACGTTGAAGATTGTCTAATTCCAATTTTCATGCCACAGGCAGGGACACCTTCCACTAGACCACTAGTTGCTCAAAGCCGCATCCAACCTAGTCTGGAACACTCCCAGGGATGGGGCATCTGATTTCTCTGGGCAACGTGTTCCAGAGTCTGCCACTCTGTAAATGGAGGTGCTGTCTGTCACTTTGGCTCTTCTGAGCCACAGTAAGTGGCTACATCAGCTGTCTCTTGCTGATTCTTTCACCAGCTCAGCTTCCCCAGCTATCCCTGACTGCTCAGGCACAGCAGGTGTCCTCTGTCAGTACTTTTTATGGTCAGGTGACTGCTAGTCAGTACTTTTTAGACTATTAGCCACCTGATACAGAAAAGAAGAAAAATCATTACTTATGCTGCAGTAATGGTGGCTCTTCCAGATACATTTGCAATAGAGGCACCGCAACTCATCTAATGTCCTTCACTCTGAAATGAGTCTTTACTGTTGGCAAACCTGAGAGAGGTTTGACTGGAGCATCCTGAGCTTTGTTTGCTCCATTACTACCCTGAGCAGCAGCAACTCCTTGCTGTCTTGGGCTGCATTTTTTCATCCTTCTTCCTAAACCAGAATGCCAGTCTGTGTTTCAGCTTTCCAAACCTCTCACCACACTTCCAACTAGGATATCAACTTTTGCCCACATGTTTCTCTCCTGTGACCTTTCATCAGCCATAACAAACCTTACCAGCTCAATTCCCATCAGCACCTGACCCCCTGAGATGGGAGCACAGGCTTGGGAGCAGCAGGACTACAGCAGCCACAGAAGAGGGAGGTTGCCAGTTCCCAAGGCAGCACAGTGATGGCAGTAGTGTCTGTGATTGGCTTTTGCCCCATGGTGTGAGTGAAGAGCAGAGTGGGAGCTGCCACTGCTGCAGGGCGCGTTGGGGGGTGCGATGGTGTGTGTGGCACTGGTGGGGAGTCCTTAGCCTTACTCCACTGCCTGGATGGACATAATGTCTTCAGAGGACTTGATCCTGTCCATGTGAGTACGTGCTCACCTGGGATCTGTGCGGACAGCACTTCTTAAAGAATCACAGTTTTCATAGGGTAAGTAACCGCTTTTCTTTTTGTTTCCTTAAAGAAATATTTAAACCCTGGGATGACTCTGTAACACTATTAAATCCTTATTGAGTTCCACAATTATTATGACTCTAATATTTCTAGGATCCTTCCTCTGGTTTAAAACTGATCGATTTCAGGAATTGAAACTAGATTTGCTGTTTTATATAAAAGGCAAAATGACAGATACTGCATTCTCAGTACTGTGTTCTCATTATTGCTCTTTTATTTTGAAAGAAAATAACCATGAAACTTGCTTTCCTTTACTGTGCTTGAACACTCTTATGTATGATATGCAAGTTAGGAGGAGGCTTATTGGTTATATTTGTGTAATGTCTTCATTATCCTTTTAGCTGAGATATCAAATGTTTTAAAAAATTTTCAAGTGCAGCTATTTTCTCAGATTTTTAAATATGATCTGTGAATTTTGAAAGAAGGTTACTTTTTATTATTAAAAACAATAAATTATTTTATATTTATATTTTATATTATCTATCATCTTTCTTAGGGTTTTGGGGCTTTTTGTTTTCACTCCTTATATGGTAGAAATTCAAATATTGTCTAACCTGGAATTATCTGGGTGTTTGGAAAGTTAGCAAAATTAGTGCCTCACAGATACTGGAAGTTCTGGTAAATTCTAAGAATTCTGATAAATTATGGAAGTCATATTTTGTTACTAGTACCTAAGTGAGCTTTGGGTATGTGCATGTGACAATGCATTTTGGAGTGTGATGCTTCTCTGCTTCATGTGGAGAATAATCTGAGTTTTGTTATTCATTAAAAATTCTTCCTACCTCATCTAATTGAGAAGAAGCTTAGAACAGTATGACTATAAGCAGTGACAAGGAGAATCGTACATCTTTGTCCAGTATTCTGCCTCAGAGATTTTCTAACACCAAAAGCTTCTGAGAAAGGTGGTCTAAAATGAGCATTATCATGGACAGCTTTTGTATTCTGTGCATAAGGAAAGATTTTTTCTCCAATAGCATATTTATCGTTGCAAAGCATAGGAATTATGTTATTTTATCTTTTCACTTAATCCTGTCAAATGTAGTAAATGTTTTCATTATTCATACAAACTTACCCCCTTTTATGTGTATGTTGTTAAGCTCTTTACCTACTAATGGTCTTGTAGAAGTTGAGATCCCAGCTAATGTAGGTATAGCATTACTCTCATCTGGATCCTCTGCATTGTGATTTTACTGTATTTGTAAGGTAATAAATAAGAGTACCTGACTGTCCTCCTTCATTCTCTTCAGCATTTTTGCTACATCTGATGTTTATCTTGCTTATTTATTTGTTCCAATTGCTTTGGTTTCCCCTGATTCAGTAGTCTTTCCATGCCTCTAGTGGCCTGTTTCTGAGAACCTGTGCTTTTTGCTAGAGTAACTTTAGATGTATGGTGAACATTGAGGACTACAAGCATTTAAGAGAAAATGTTAAATGCTGTTTAGAGGGCTTTATAATATTTTAGATAGGATTTGTTTGGTTTTTTGTTGTTTTTTTTTTCCCTGAATAGAAAATAGTCTGCAAATAGAAATAGTGTATTTGTATTATGTTCTCCATGAGAACTTAGTGCATTACATTTATGTGGCTGTCTTAAATATTGTCTCCTTATTGTGAACTACATTAGCAGAAACATCTGGGGAATGAAGCTCTTCCTTTCTGCTGTGATAGTGGAAGATGTTGAGATAGGCATTGCAGAGTAACTGATTTATAAGGGTCTTGCTGAGAGAGGGGGTCAGTATTTTCTCCCTTAAACAAGGTGATTTGGGAACTCCCAAAAGAGGAGGTGAGGGTTGTGCTTATTAGTTAAAAACAGAACTTCTGCTTTTTCTTTGGGTACTGGAGCTGTTTCTGCCTCTTACCTGTGTGTACAAAGCCCCGGATAAATGCTCCTTGGCTGTCAGAGAGCTTCAGTTGGTCGCTCTGAAGCACTTTTGACATTAATAGGTGTTCAAGGACACCTGTTTGCTCATGTTCATTCTTACCAACAGACGAGGCTGGGGCTGTGCGAAGCTGAACTTGGTATCAAAAGGAAGAATGCTTTCTGGAATGAATGGGAAGCAAGAAGGGAAAATGGCTTGTCTGTGGGGAAATGTTACATTACTCTGGGGCTCCTGCCAAATAACTTCAGCCTGCTATGCCACGTGGGGTATGTGCACTGTATAGGGCTTCGCCCTTATATGTCTGGAAGAGCTGGACAGGATAAACTTCCCCAATACAATGAGGCACTGAACATGTTGTATGCGTATACCTGTGTCATTCAGGAGGCCTACTAGCAAGAAAAGGAAGACCTGCTGCAAATTTACAAAATTATGGTGGCAGGGAAAAGGGAGCTGTACGGGAAATTCCAGAAAAGCCCTCTTGGTTTGCTCAGGCATACCTAGACTTGCCCTCTGTTGGGATTTACCTGTAGCATGTACATCATTAAGAGGTTTTATTATTATTTTTAAAATTAATTTTATTTTCCTTTGCAGGTCACCTTTTAAGCTGCTATTTCCTGTGTAATTAAGCAGAATGAAGGCATTAGGTTCTAGTAAAGTTGGGCCTAATCCAGAATCTTCTCTTACTCAGTCCTTTCTGAGTGAGAAACTCAAGTCTGGGCCCAGCATTTTATGGTTTTTGCTGTTACTTCTAAATTATTTGTGATCTGTGGATTATTTTTTGTTTTGTTTTAACTTCATGACAACTCCTTTGCTTTTGTCTAATTTTATCTCTTTATGTGTCACTGTCCAGCATAGCGTTAGTTGAAATTATGTAAGTATACTGCAAATTGAAGTGCATATTTGCTACTGATAATGCGAGAATGATTCCTACAGTTTATAATTAACAGTATATAATGTTCTATGCATGGGTTGGATCTATCCCTTTTAACTTTTCCTTTCCGGTTCTTTCCAATTCCTGGTCTTGTCACATCCCAGCCCTTATGAACATACTGGTTTCGCTGGAGTCTAGTCCATTCTTCCTTTTGTTTTTCAGACCAGTAAAAATGGGAAGTACTGGATTCTGGTTTCCTCCAAGAAGAGTCAGCGGAACTGGTTAAGAGCAAAATCTGAGGACTTTAGTGGGCAAACATCAGGTGTGCATTGAACAGAGGCTGCTTTAATCCTGCTTTAAGTATATGCTTATTTAAAAATAGTATTATATATGAGCTTTTGTGTAATGTGTTTGTTATTTGATACTGCATATAATCATTCATCCTGCAGTTGTGAAAACACCAGTAAGAATGGGGATTTTAAGTGATAATATGTTGAGGCACAAACAGGCAATATTACTCATAAAATTCTTTCAGCTGGTCTTTGAAAAATTTAATATTTGAGGATCAGTGTTTTTTTAAGTTTTATCTCCATTGCTCAGTCTGTATATCCACACCAAAAAAAAATGGTTATTTGCTATTCAGAGATCAATACTGAAGTTTTTAATTGCTTCAACTGTTGAGAAATGGTACTGAGATAATAGTGCGTACATGGTTTTTAATAAAACACTGTCGTTGTCAAAGATTGGATCCACACTATATTTGTTCTAATGATGCATTTTTAAGGACACTAAACACAGTTCAAAGTCAGCTTAATTAGTTTTGATCATAGAGGAACAAAACCCAAATTCTTCATCCCTGTGAATGTTCTGACTTACTTCTGGTACAGCAGCTAGGTTACCTGAAGTTTTGAAGAAGAAAACAATAATGTTATATTGGCCTGAATATAGGATGGCCTCCAGCCTGAGGTGTGATCTTTGCATTGAGAAAAGAAGTGAGAAGTTGTCAGTTGTTAATTTTAACAGTTGAGCTTAATATGCTGTTCCACAACAAACACTGCTTTTGACCTCGCAACAGACCCTGCAGATCACCCTTCTGCGTGGCCTAATATCCTGCATCTCCCCAGCTTGATGCGCGTTAAGTTCCTCCTTACCAGCCCTCAGCATTACCAGCTCACCCCTATTCACATGTCCTTAGATATTCCCAACCCCTATGCAGGATTCCCTGTGCCTCCCTAGCCCCATAGCCCCATCCTGGCTCTGACCACTGTCCCTCCCTGCAGCAGCTCATCCTCCCTGCCTGTATCTTGCCTGCTGTACCTGCTTCCCTTGTCACTGGCTGGGCACAGAGTCCACTTGCTGCTGAGTTCTGGACCCAGCATGGTCAAAGTAGCCACACTCCCCTGCAGCAGCCTGTGGAGGCAGTTGCCTTGCCCTTTGAGGCAAATGCTGACTGTCCTATCTCAGGCTCGGTGTGGATTTGGCAGGGAGGCAAAAGGGGCCAGAGTGCCTTCTTAACCCTGTTGAGGCTGTAAGTGCCCTAGCTATGCAGTGAGGGCATGGCTGCTGTGCTGGCTCTGTGTGGTGGGTCTCATACAGGTGCCTGTTGGTATAAAAAAAGCCTGTGTGAGTGCAGATTGAGTTGAATTTTTTTCTCCCCCCTGAATTTCATAGGTCAGGAGAGATTAGGCTAAAACAAAATTTCATTCTACATTCAGGCCAATATGTGTTAAAGACCAGTGTTTTTGTTAACAAAAAAGCAAAATTAATTTTATTACCAGATTCTAATTAAAGCTTGTATTGAAAAAAAAGTGTCTTTCAGTCCACAAATATATCACAACTTTGATGTGAATCAGAACCTCCTTTTGATTATATTGGTGGCTTTTTTGAAGTATTTTGCAACTGGTCTTCATTTACTTTTATTGAAGAAAATTATTGCTCCCAAGTCTCCAAACAACTGTTTCACTTTTTCAGTTATGAACTAGATAGTTGATTATGAGACAGAAAATAAAATTAAGCTGATCCTTTGAAGACCTGTGCATGTTCCCACTCATGGAACTGATGTCTCCAGACTTCATCCCACGAGTGGGAATGAGTCCGAGACAAGTCTGAAATTATAAGAGTCCATAAAGAAACACCTTTTCTGTCACTGGGTATCTTTAAAGAGGTTAGTGTTTCCTTATAAAATTTGAGGGATTAAAGGTGGTTTTACAAAACTACTTGCTTAAACAAGGTAGCATAGTTTAACCTGTCATTCAAGGACTTCAGGGTTGAAAGGAAGCAGATTTTCATCTTGGTGTGCCAGTACTTCTCTCCTCTTCTAAAGACAAGGGAAAAGTTACAGGGAGGTGGGAGGAAAAGGCATAGATAAAGACATAGTCTGTGTACACATTTCCAGTGGAGATCTCAGTCTGAAGATTTCATAAAATGCAGACATTAAAGAGGCACATCCCCTTCTCCCTCTCCCTGCTCCTTCAGCCTTCCTGTCCTGGCATGCATTGAGGAAAACACAGGCTCTCCTTCCTTCTCGCTTTCTTCCAGGACCACGCTGGGGCTCTTGCAACGACCATGTAGTTTTGGCCCCGTGCAACTGGGCGCTGCTCTCCACTCCCCTCTTGAGCAGTTGACTCCCTCCATCTCTGCTGAGCCTCAGCAATGGAGAGAGGACAGCTAAGCCAGGCCCAGGCTCCCTCCCAGCTATCCATCCTCCCAGCAGGGAAGAGCCTGGTTCGTTTTTCAGGGAGGTGGTGCTGGGCTGGAGCAGCTGCAGCCTGATGGTGCCTGCCCAGCTCCCAGCTGCCCAGCTCCACCTGTCCCGGCAGCTGCGGCTTCCCCAGCCCTGCTGCTGGGGGCTGTGGCGGTGCCTGGCTGCCGTGCCCTGGCCGGGCCACGGCCTGGCCCTGGTGCCGCCCAGCCCGGCCGCTTCTCGCGCAGCTGCCCCGGCAGAGACCAGAGTGGGCAGCAGCTGCCAGCCCTGACACCGGGGCCAGGGGGTGGGTGGTGGCACTTTTGAGGGAGAGAGGCCAAATTTTGGGGCTTTCCAACCCTGCCAAACGCTTGCGTTGAGTGCTGTCCTCCTGCTGTCCTCCTTGCCCCTGCTGCTGCAGACCTCACGCTCCACCCTTACCACAACTGGTAGCACTGGGGTTTGGTATCTGTAGTAGCAGTTGTGCTCCGATGATGAGGAAAAGCTGTCAGCCACCACTGACAAAGGAGGCTGTTGAGTGCCCTGTGATGGCAGGTGCCCAGTTGCCACTATATGATACCAGATGATGAATTTAAAGTTGTTTACCCACAAGTCAGACACGAAGGTCACGTCATGCACCTCTTCACACTGAAAACCTCTGATTTAGTCCACAGTTTGCCATGCCACAGGGTCAGGACCAGGAGCTTCCATCCTGAGCTGGCCTAAGTCAGAACACTTAGAGCCCTCATGTCTCGCAGGATAGCATGAGGAGGGTGGGGGTCTCCAGTGCTGGCTGATAATCTGTCTCTAACCCATGGGATTTCTGTTGTCAATACATCAAGTCTGTTTGCAGAGGGCAAGTTTACAGGAGAATTTCATCTGGCGTTAGCCATCATTGGCAATGCGTGCATTTTGCTAGAGCGGGTGCATAGATGTCAGTGATCACAGGGGGGAGGTATGCCTGAGGGAGAACACAAGCTTTGTCCCCCATACTGTCAGCATGGGTACTGCTGTGTTTTGTGCAGGTTTTCAAACATTTTGAGGCTTACAGATTTTCACTTTGATAGCTGCGTGCATGTGTGTGTGCCTGCGTGCGGATGTCTGTATAAACACCACAGGCACGGCTGTAATTCCTTTGAAATCTGAAGCTGCCAAAAGGTGCCTGGGTAGGTAGGCTCTTTGCCTCATGCCTCCCTTAATCTGACAGAAACTTTGCTGTTCTCCATCAGTGTTTGAGGGAGAGGTGAGGTGTGATTTCAGGGCATATGTGGATCTGTTCATCCTGAGCAATGCGTTTTAAGAGTTGCAGCAAATAGCATAAAGAAACCTGCAGGTATTACATTAGACCAGCTGAACCTAATTTTATTTTTAAGTTTTATTCAGAAGCATCACATAGCAAGTAAACTTCAAAATCTAAGTTTAGTTACAAACTAGTTGTTTCTTATTTTTTTTTTCCAGTCCCCTTTTGCTTTCTTTTACGACCACATGAAACTTGAGAAGCCATCTAAAGCTAAATCATTTAGTGGAGTTGGGCAATTCCCAAGTGTCCAACAAGAAGGCCTGGTTTAGGCTGCGATGGCCACTGTCATTCCTGGTGATTTGTCAGAAGTAAGAGATACCCAGAAAGTCCCTTCAGGGAAACGTAAGCGTGGTGAAACCAAACCAAGAAAAAACTTTCCTTGCCAACTGTGTGACAAGGCCTTTAACAGTGTTGAGAAATTAAAGGTTCACTCATACTCTCACACAGGAGAGAGGCCCTACAAGTGCACACAACAAGACTGCACCAAGGCCTTTGTTTCTAAGTACAAATTACTAAGGTATTAAACTCTATTTATCTTTCAGATTATATTATCTATTTTATGTTGGCCGCGTTAAGCTGTGTAAAAGTATATATTTCTGTACGCCTTCAGCTGATTGCAGAGAGGATGTGTTAATTAAAGTAGCCATTGGATTGTTTCTAGAATTCTAAATTACCTAAGTTTGCAAGCTAATGTCTTTGATTTTGTTTCTTAATTTGTTTTCTGCTTTTGTTTTCTGTTTGTTTTTGTTTTGTTTTGTTTTGTTTTTAATGAGCGTAGAATTTTCCTTTGTGTAAGGAATTGTCACAAGAAAAAGAGTATGGACTGAAAGTTCTTTGGCTATGGACTTTTACACGAGTACTTTCATACTTGCCCATATACCCCTGTTACAGTAGCTAAAACCCACCAAACCTAAAGTGTCGATTTAAGAGAAATGGCTCGCGTTTTGCTATATTTAAATTTGTCAAAATGTCTTTGTAGTGTCATGCTTTCAGTTAAAAGGTTCTGTTGCAAAGCAGTCCTTAGTGTAGTATTTAGCTGCCATTAAAAAATGAGCACATGTTTTTTGATCAAAATAATTACTTACAGAATATATCTGTGTTTAAAGGCATATGGCTACTCATTCTCCTGAGAAAACCCACAAGTGTAATTATTGTGAGAAAATGTTTCACCGAAAAGATCACCTAAAGAATCACCTACATACACACAATCCCAACAAAGAGGCCTTTAAGTGTGAAGAATGTGGAAAGAACTACAATACCAAGCTTGGGTTCAAACGTCACCTGGCTTTGCATGCTGCAACAAGTGGTGACCTCACCTGTAAGGTATGTTTGCAGACTTTTGAAAGCACAGGAGTGCTGCTGGAGCACCTAAAAACTCATGCAGGCAAGTCATCGGGTGGAGTGAAGGAGAAAAAACACCAGTGTGAACACTGTGATCGTCGGTTCTACACCCGAAAGGATGTCCGCAGACACATGGTAGTGCACACTGGAAGAAAGGACTTCCTCTGTCAGTACTGTGCACAGAGATTTGGGCGGAAGGATCACCTCACGCGCCACATGAAGAAAAGTCACAACCAAGAACTTTTGAAGGTCAAAACAGAGCCAATGGACCTTCTAGATCCCTTTACCTGCAATGTTTCTGTGCCTATTAAGGATGAGCTGCTTCCAGTGATGTCTTTACCTTCCAGTGAACTGACATCAAAGCCATTTACAAACACTTTGCAATTAAATCTCTACAACACTCAGATTCAGTCCATGCAGAGTTCTGCATCTGCACACCAAATGGTTGCCACATCGTTACCATTGGGAATGCCTTGTCCAATAGATATGGAGTCTGTCCACCCTTCTCACCAGCTATCATTGAAATATCCGCTCGGTACTACCTCATACGCAATTTCTATGCCTGAAAAAGAACAGCCATTGAAAGGGGAAATTGAAAGTTACTTAATGGAGTTGCAAAGTGGTATGCCTTCTTCATCCCAGGATTCTCAAGCATCTTCATCAAAACTAGGGCTGGATCCACAAGTAGGGCCACTAGATGATGGGTCTGGGGAAGTTTCCCTTTCCAAGGGCTCTGTTCCTATTAGTGAACCTCTAAACGCCCCATCATTGGACTTTTCTCAGCTGTTCAACTTCATACCTGTAAATGGCCCTCCCTATACTCCTCCTGTTTCAGTGGGAAACCTCGGAATGAGTTATACGCAAGAAGAGGCACATTCTTCTATGACTCAGCTTCCACCGCAAACCCAGGATCCACAAGATCCTAGCAATAGTATAGGTCTTGGGTCTCTGCACTCATTGTCAGCAGCTTTCACAAGCAGTCTAAGCACAACCACCACCCTACCACGATTTCATCAAGCTTTCCAATAGGATGTACAAAGCTGGCTTGTTACTGTCTATTTGTAGAAATGCCTTAGGTGACCATTTTTAACTTAGTGCCTACTATAAGACATTATAAATTCTCTGCTTTTGTACAGTACCAATCTCATGAAGCCAGTAAGAAATTTAAATTAACTTTTTTTAAATGTTTTGAAAGTGTTTATTCTCAGCTGTGTTTACTTTGGTTTTTGTTTGTTTTTTTTTAAACAGTCTCATTGTATTGTTTTCATATTCACTGCCAATTTACACATTTAAAATGTTCAGTAGAAAGTCATCCCAAGCAAACTCTCAACACTCATACCTTTTTTTAAAAGTTTTTTAACCATACCAGCTATTCCATTTTGTTGATGTCAGTGGTAGAACTACCACTTTTAACTTTTAATATATTTTACTATTTGCAAATAATTCAGTTAAAATATGTATCACAAATATTCCTGAAGATATGGGAAAAAAAATCTCCAGTCCATTTCCAAACAAATCCTCTTCCCAAATGGTGACACATCTGACCTGTTCTATAATGACAAATCTAAATTTTTAAAATAAATATAGAATTCAGATTTTTCTGAAAACTTGTGTGTGTATATATAGAAGTCCATATATACACATGTACATTTATACAGCATTTTGACTTGTATTGAAGTCATTATAAAAGTTGTTAAGAATTTTGCCATTTTCTGGCTTAAATTTTTGTGGCCTGTTATGGATAACAGAAAAAAAATTACTTTAATTCTCTAAAATTATGGCTGAATAGAATTTCAACAGAGAATCTCTGCTTGCCTAGTTGACAAATGTTTCAAGTTGAATTTGGAACTGTGTTGTTGTGCTTTTATGACTCTGGTATAGGGAAACAGGCAAAATTAATGGCTGATCTTGAAATATAAAAGTGTTGTAATGTAGTAATGCAGAATATTTTGTCGCAGTTTTTTTTTTTTAATTCTTAACTTGCTGTTTTTTCTCTTTAGTAGCATAGAAAGATTACTGCATAGGAATCTTCCAGTAGTGTATTCACATTTGTAGGCATCAGTCTTCTCCCAGCTGCCACCACCAAAGGGTGGATCAAGTCCAGCCAGAAAGTGTGTATCTATTTTCAGTTCAAAACTAGTGTGCAGTCAGAGAGTGAATGTAAATTTGCAACTACCAGGTTTTTGTTTTGGATTTTTTTTTTATTGGAATGATCTTTTCAGTTGTGTTACATGGTGTGTTATGTCCTCCTAAGCAACAAGTTAGATGTTAATCACACTTTCTACACCTGGGTACTTGGTTAGGGACTTTTTGCCCGTTGCCAAGATTTAAAGACAGGACTCTTAGGAGTGAAGTAAAAGCATATTGCTTACACCACTTTTACCTAATGCAATATATTCTATTCCCCAACCCCTAATAACCAAAAGAGGAAAAAAAAAACTAAAAAAACAACCAACCCTGTGATGCATAAGAGCAAACTAGATTTGCTGTAATTCAACAATAACATTATTTTCCTTGTCATTTTTGTACAAGGAATTAAAAAATAGAAATCAAATACATTAGTATCTCTCAAACAATAATGAGGATTCGTACAAGGTTTTAAGTGGTTAAACTAAATATACTTCACAGAAACAAAAGTTGCTCCCATTTAAGGAGCTCGTGCTCCGGATGTTTTATCAGTAGCTCCTACTGTTTTTTTTTTTAATTCTAGGAGCAATATGCAGGTGTAGTTTTACTATTTTATACATATGTGTATTTAAATTTTATTACTGAAAGATAACATTTTTATAAATGTGTTTGTGTTCCAAAGGCATTAAAATAAGGATGTATTAATAAGGAAAATACCTTTTGAAATTCTGCAAACTACTCCTAGATTTTGGGGTTAGGAGCATGTTATCACAAAGTGGGCTTTTAGCTCTGCTTCACAACTGCTTCCTCTGGTTTCTGTGAAACAGATTGCTCACTTACTTACATCTTTAGTTGAATGATTTGTTCAATATTGCTTTTTTTCCCTTCACCTTTCTAAAGGAAAGAAAAAAACAGATGAACAGAGCACAAAGTGAATGCAACCGAATGTAACTCTAGTTTAAATGAGCAACTATAATGCATCTAGAAAAAACTTGGGTTTATTTTCAATCTTTTTAATCAATCTGAGATGAAGATAAATGGACTTAATTCCTCCATTGGGTTATGTCCCATGTGGAGCCAAGCATCTGCAACTCTCCCTGCAGCAGAGGAAAGCTGCAAGTGCTTGTCATCCTGCAGCTGGCCCAGCAGTGTGACCAGGCAGCACTGCCCATCCTGGGTAGCCTCTGGCTCACAAATTTCCAATCTGTAGCCACTGTTTATCAGTCTCAGTTGCCAAAAGACTTCATTAGAAAACAAAACCCAACAGACACTTTGCCAACACCTGTTTCTTAGTGTGTAGCCAGAACCCTTACTACTACTTCGTTTGTGCCTTAGCTTCCTGAAAAGGGATTGACATTTCCCTTTGGAGTTAGATGTACATTTCACTTGAGAAATAGGGACCTCAGACAAGATATTGAACCTCATTCAGTCAGGGTTTCAGTGGGTGGATGCACCCGGCATGTTTGCGGCTGAACTAGGATGTAGGGTAATGTGGAAGCAGACTGACCCTGTAAGCAATACCACCACCACCGGAGTGCTTTTGAGCATCACTTAGGCAGAGTCAATATTGGTCACTACTAAACCATCAGTTTTTAAACTCCGTTTTTTTGATTTCAGATGGATTCTTGGTGGGAGGGGGGAGGGCTGGCTGATCATGCACCACTCTTTGTGCAACTTCTAAACTTCTAGTAAGGTTGTTTTGGTTTTTGGTTTGTTTTTGTTTTTTTTTTTTAAATATATATATTTTTGTGTACTTGTTGCTTGTGCTTTATTTAGTAGTAAATTGTGGAATAGAGTGATTTATTGTTAATTTGGCAGTAGCGGTTTTTAAAAACCATATACTGACTGAAACATGAGCCAGAGCTGATTGCTTTATTAAGCTAATAATGAATGTTAAGAGTACATATTTTCAGGATCATTTGCCTAGTGAGCTAAACTTGTATTATAGGCCAATATTTTTTAAAATAAAGCTTGGTCAACCTCTATGTTACACATATTACAAGATATAGCACTTTCAAAAAGAAAACCTAAACCTTTTAAGAAAATTTCTTACAGGTTATGCTTTTTATTATAAAACCTTTTATTATAATTTGTTTCAAGTGCCATTAGATTACATATATGTAGGCCTTTGGTATAATGCTTTGTGTACAAAATGGTAGACATTGTAATTTTAAACAGGTACATTTTTACAGTGTTTTCTTATCAATTTGCTATATTGCACAGAACCAGTGTGTCTTTCTTAAGGGTTTTACAATGGTTTTTACTAGGTTTACATGTTTCAAACTACACTGTCTTCTACTGCCATTTTGAATACCAGTCAAAAACAAATAGGAGTTTGTCCTCTCCGTTTGCAAACTGTGTCCTCTGGAGTTCTGGATGATAAACTATGTCAAAAATGTTTAACATGCAGTATTTGATACAGATTTTTTTAATCATATCCTATCATTGCTATGCTGCTGTCTGAAGTTAACTTAGGGCCTGATCCTGCATCCATAAATGTCGAGGGCAGCAGGATTGCATCCTTTGTTATGTCTGTCTCATACACTGGTTTAGCAGCTTCTCCTGTATTCTTCTCAGTCTATAGATAAGCCTCTGAAATATATGTACTTCTCTGGTATGTAGTAAACCGTATAGGCTTAGCTGCCCATCCTGCATCCTCCCAGTGTACAGTTAAAACCACAGCTTACTTAGCATCATGCTCAACTTACAAGTAATGCCACAGTAGTTCAAAATGTGTTTGGGTAGTCCCAAAGCTTTTATGCAATAAGGGTGTCTTACTTTTGTTGGAAGGCAGTGTCTTTTGATAACAGTTATCTAGCCCTGGAAGTGACACAGAACTATTGCTAATCATATGTAAACACTTTTCAGTATAAGCTTCAGTGGTACAGTTGAACCAGAGTGAATGTTTATCTCCTCAGAAACACTCCTGCAATATTGTTATATTGGATCATGCTGCTAATGTAACTTGGGATACAACTCCTCTCATGGTGCTACAAACCTCCCTGTCTCATTCAGATGTATTTTTACCCATAGAAAAAGAGGACTATACTAGACCTATAGTTGTATGATATATTTTTATACTGTGACTTAATTTGTCATTAATGAACTTTGTGCAACACCACAATGTATTCATATGCACTTGCAAAAGTAAAATTTTGGACATGCAGATTTAAACGCTGACAAGCCTAGCTCTTGTTCACAAAAATAGGTGACTGCTAGTTAATGTTAAATGCGGGCTTTTTATATGGTGTGGAGTGAAGAACATACTATATATTATTAAAAGCCTTTGGATTTAGACAAAAACTGGGAAAAGTATATTGGGGAATGATGACACACCCTAACCTGAGTCGGATTGCTGAAATTATATTTTTAGCTAGTGGAAAAATTGTTTGGACTTGTATGCTAAAATGTTTTTAATGATAAAAGGTTTGAGTCAAAAAATAGAGAAAAAAAAAAAAGAACACAGAAAACCCTGCATTCCAGACTGAATTTGTATATGTTTCTTGCATTTAAAATTTGCTATCCTGTGATATGGGAAATTGAGTTGCTTATCATGTATATGTACTTTAAAATGTATTCACAAACTACTGTTGTATTTGTATAAAATATAGACAAAAAGATTGCATATATATTTTTGTGTATAAGCTCTGTAAAATAGCAATCACATTATGAAGCTGCAGCAGAACTTCATTTTAAACATTCACATCCAAAGAAACAGACTATTTATTGTCCACATACCCTGATTATAAAATATACCTTGCTGCTATTAAACAATAGTGCTGCAGCTTCTTGTGGCCTACAGTGTTATGTTTGCTGTACAAAAATATGTGAACTCCACAAAATATATCAATAAAATTACAGAATGGTTTTAGTTAATGAGTAACTTATGCCTGGCATTTCAATAGTTAATCTTGATCTGCATGTTTGGGATTACAGTAAGTAATTACAGAATACATCCAGTTTTGCTGGGTGTAGTTATTCTGAGTTTGCAAAAGCATAACTGTCTTTCCGATTTATGACTGGTAAATGTCAGTTTTTCAGAAAATATTAAAGCACAAATATCCGTGTTTCATGATTTCACCAAGGAACAAATGGGATGATGCTACTGTGTCTGTGACAAGACAGATCTGAACTGAAGGAAGCAATTGAATTTGCCATCAAATTGCACTTTGAAATGCTGTGAGACACTGGAAGGTGAGTGTGGGGTTTCTGTAGTGGGACCACTCATTTGGGAGACATAGGTGAGTGATTCTCTCTATCGTTTCAGATTAATGCAAATCATTTACATCGATTGTTATGGTTTACAGGACAGACTTTAAGGGTGTGGCATGTGCTAAGCACAGTATGTGGGTTTCTCTCTGCAGTATTTCCAGGAGAAACACCGTTGCTTTGATCCCATAGTTCTCCCGTCTGCCCATGGCAGTGCCGAAGAAGTCAGACTGTAATGCGTGGGGGAAGAGGTGCCTCGCAGCCAGACAAGCAACCTGCACACAACTGCAGAAAGTTGCCTCTCTGCTCATTCCATGCAGTTGTTCCCTAGCGTATACTGTCTGACAGGAAAGTAAAAGACTAGCATTTCACATTTCATTGCTTTTTGGAACATATTTTGTTAACATCTTCAGCATTGTCTGTGTTTCCCTGCTTTTGAATTCCCCTCTTTTCTAAGTCTTGACTTTTTAGATTTGTTGCTGTAACCCAGTATGAGAGAAATGATTGTAGAGAGAGTTGTTGGCTTTTACCTTCTCCATATGCAGACATCTTTCCTTTCTTGTAATCCCTACCTACCCACCCCTTTCCACTGAGCTGACTTATCACTTCTGTACCACAGGTGTCTAACTTGTTTGAGAGGGTTGGCCTTGTTATATTGAGGGTCAAGAGCTCTACAGATGCTCTACGATAATAAATGCTCTGCAAAACCATTTATAGCCACCCACAAACACACACACCCTCGCCCACAACCCCTCGAGAGAAAACCATCCCATCATAGCTGGTCTCACCCACCGTTACTGTTTAATCTGTCCTCCTTCCAAATGGACAGCCTCTGGAAACCCTCTAGAAACTCCGTCAGCCTCTGTAGTAAGTGGAATGTGATTGCACAGATGATATCTGTGTTATATCCAGAGATCTCTTGCTGCAGTCTTTCCAGAGTTTCTTTGTTAAATTCAGAGCCACAGGCATCTTCCCTTCTCTCTCTTGTGTAACCTCCCCTTTCCAAAACTCGCATAAGAAAGTACAGAACAATGGTCCTTCAGTATCCTCTATACCTGTCTCGGTGTCCTTCAGGAGTGGAAGAGTAAGACTATTCTAGTTTTCCCCTTCACCCTCCCTCACTTTTCATGCCTTCTTTTCCTTCCCACAGATAAGCATGCCCTAGGATAAAGACTGTTTTTTGACAGAGAAATCCAAAACTGTAGTGCAGAGCTACTGCTGAAATAGCAAGAACTGAGCAGCTACATGCTGTTGGCTTCCCCGCTTTGCAAATCAAAACATTGTATTAAATCGGATAGAAAGTAAGTTTTACAAAGTGGCAGCTGCCGTAGTTGGCACAGCAAGTGTTGGTGATCACAAACAGGCAGCAAATAGCACAGCAAGATAATCTCTATTGCAAAATTTAGTTTGAACTTAATAGTTTGAGAACTGTATTGGAAGATTAACTGCTGTGTGAGGTTTCAAGTTCCTGCTTATGTGCTATATTCCAGGTAATTCAGTATAAACTTCCTCTACTCCTAATAAAGGTGTAACATCTTGCCTGGTATTTTTATCTTTATATAATTCTGTTTATTTGTTGTAATGGCCTGTGTGTCCTTAGGAAATTAACATTTTCAGAGGAGTAAGTATTTGTAAAAAATACAATGAGCAGTTCTTAAGTGTCATCATTGCACAACCTTGTCTTGTTTGGGTATACTTGTATCATAAAACCACCAGCTATAAAGCTAGTTTGCCTCAGATGGAGCTGAAGAGGCATCAGCTATTGGCTGAGCAGTCTGAAAACAGGACTATGGTAATGCAGTCTGTGGCTGAGCTGGAAATCACTTGAATTGATCCCTTGATAGTTTACCCATGGGACTGATTCTTACTGTTGCACTGAAGTGCAGTGTAAGAAGAAGAATGGCTTAGTGTAATTTTCATATAAATCAGTCAGATCTCTGCTTGATGTGTGTTAAGTAACGCAGAGAACATGAATAGTCATAGTCTCTAAAAATCAGTACACTGCTTCAACTTTTGTGTATGTATGTGTGTGTGTATATATATATCTATCTACATTTGTGTGTACATGTAGCTATGTATGTGTGTATGCATGGGAAAGTATCAATGTAAGATGAAAAACTTGATAAATTATTTTGTTTTGGTTTACTTCAAAATGTTTAAAGTGTTTGTGTTTTACAAGTCCAAAGTGAATCATGCTGTTTGTTAAAGTATCCCCTAGTTAACAGTGTGTGGTTTCCCATGCAAGCTGGAAGAGTTTCTTCCAAATACTTGATTAATCTATGAGAGACAGCAATTTATCTAAGGGGTGCACAGACTCCCGCGAGGAAGGTGTTTGTCAGCTGTCCTTGTGTAGTACTAGATACAATTTCAGAAGAAAAGTTCTGTAGGCTGTGCCTCTGAAATTAAACTCAACTCTGGCTTACTGGGTTTTGGGTTAAACTGTTACACACATGGTCATGGGTCCTTAAGTTCCCTCACAAGTACTTACATTAAAAATAAAAATAAAATACAGGCTCTGTATGGTTAAGGGGCATGCCATAAGTGAGCAATGTCTGAGATGTAACATAGGAATATCAAATATCAAACATTCATGACAAATAAAAACAGATTAAACTCGCAAACTTTCTGAAGTCTGTCCTCGCCTGGAAATTGTCTCCTCTTATTTTGTCACTGTCTGGCTCATGCCAATAAAGTATTACAGGGTTGCCCCATAGTTTATGTGCTCTCTTCAGCTGAGGCATATTTTTCTTCAGCAGTATTTTTACAAGAAGCTTCTGCTTACTCACTGATGAAAATTTATGAATTGCAACAATGTACTTGAACTGTATAACTCATTTTAATCAGTCAGGTTTAAAACCCTTTAATTTACAGCAGCCTCTGAGAATCTGCTATGGCCCACCAGAGTAGCCAGGCCATCATTTCGGAGCCACCAAATTGGCTGATCCTCTTGCCCTTTCCCCTCTACAACTCTGCAAAGAGGTGGTATTTTCAGGAAGCCACCACATTTGCTATGGCAGTGTATTTAATATACAGTCACAGAGCTGGGCATGATCTGTGTTAATGGGATTGTGCAAGTTACTGGGAGAGACTGACCCCTTTGTGCATCAGTCCTAGGCCTCAGCATTAGATCTATGTACTTGGGAAGGCAGCAGCCTCCCAGCACTAGACTAGCACTAACAGTACCTCCTTGGGCCCTTTGCTGTATGTGATTAATTTTTCTCATTAAGCACTGAAGCTGTTTTCTAGTCCTTAAGCTACAAGTCTCATATTCCACCACTATATTTGGCATGTCCCTGTGACCCAGCAAAGTCAGCTTTGCTCCAGGGGCAAGACTGCAAAACCCATCTTGGACAATTTGGCTGAAAATACTGAAATTGCCTGCCACATGACAACAGTCAACTTGCCAGCATAGGTATCTGTCTTTGCATGGCCAGAAAATATTGCTATGGGTGAGAGCCTGTATTTCACATTTCATTGTCTTTATCCCTAAGTTTAGATTCTCTTAGCTGCTTGCAAGGTACTCTTTTGAAACTGTGATATTAATCTACGCAGCACATCCCAGATTGTTATCTCTGATCCACCTTGGTCACTGAGGCCCCAGTAAATTATCTGTGAAACCTCACCTGCCTTGCCAGTGTCTCCAGTTAAAACCTCGGTGTGTTCAGGTAAGGAGAGCCTTTGCTTCATGTTCTTGAATGCATGGAGTAACCTTTCTGTGAAGGAAAAAGAGCATCAAGCAGCTGTTTGGCAATGCGTGTTTGAAACTTGATCTTATTATTTATAAACTAGGGTTTAACCTTTTAAAATATTTATTATTATTATGTCTCAGCAGTAAAATAACATCACAGTTCTTGCAGATGTACTTTTTCTTTGCATTTGGGTTTACCTCTCACTGCTTTAAGGAAAACTTGCTTATATTTGCTGTTCCAAGGTGTCATTTGTCTCACCAAAACAGCCAAACTCTGAAACGTGAACTCAATTCTTTTCTGGCTTGTGCTTTTAGTGTTAAAAAAAAAAAAAAAGACGTGGTTAATCAGTGGCCTATCTTCAGAGAAAGCCTTGTAGGGACTGGCTTCAGATAATAGTATCACTTACACTTGTGCAATTGATAATATCAGAACTCCTTTCAGGCAACTCTGAATATCATTTGAGATCTATGAGTTGTGACTGGAAGCAGTGCTTGGACCATGAAACACTATGTGTGTAAGGAGAATGTAGGTTCATCATCAAATCCCAAACTGAGATCACAGGGACCGACAGTAAATGAAGGAAAAAGAAAACTTTTATTTGAAACAGAGAGGAAAACCTCTCAGAAGTCACGAAGGCACAGGCAAAGAAACTGTCTTTCTTTAAGTAGGACTGTAATTTAAGTCCTGAAGAGCTACATTTGGCTCCTTTAGCAAGATTACGAAGTACCTTATTAGAAACACAATGTATTGTAAAGTAGTTCTTAGGAGCCTTTGGACGGCCAAGCCTTCAAGGGTTTGTTATATGGTACACCACCAAATGTACAAAGAAATAAAGTAATGATTATGGAAAAGAATATATACTCCTAAACTCTCTGAAATCAGTTCCAATTCCCAGTTCTGTCCTTCACCTGTTTTAGACAAAACTTTGGCTGTTAACCACAAGAGTAATGCACCTCAATCAAATGACTGTTCATGATTTTTGGTATGTGTCCTGTGTTACAGCCGTATCAGCCCTTTAAAAAGGGCCCTTGGTATTGGGCCTGACTTCTTCTGTCCAGTGACCAGACAAACACCAGTAGTAACTAACAGCAGCAAACAAAGAGTTTCTATATTCCTGATAAACAAGTGAAATATAAATGGAGGAACTGAGCGAGACTGATTCTGTATACCTTCTCAGCCAGAAGCACAGATTAGGGTGGGCAGCTATTGCAGCACTGGATGCACAGGTATGTTTTACTTGAAGAAATACAACACAAGCTTGGAACAAAATCATTGCTGCTGCAGGTTATTGTAGCTGCGACATATTGCAGCCCATGGGACACAGACTGTGTGTTTCCCTCTTGTCACTTGTAAAAGTTCCTGTTGCATTTTCTGCTGATGACTTCTGGTTCCTACAGCTTCCTTTTTCCTTGTGGAAATAGCAGTGCAGTGGGAACAGTAGGTTGCTTGTAGGTTGCTGTGGGTTCCTTGGGGAAGAGCAGCTGGGAGGGAAGGGGCAGCTTGTCCCCAGCAGCTGGCTCCCTAGGCCTCACTGTGTTTCCCTACTCCAGCCTGTGGTAATGCTGGAGCTAAACGAGGCTGTGAAGCATAGCAAGGATTTCCTATAGCAGTTGTGTCTCCTGTGATGTCACTGGGCCAAGTCATTAATGGATTAGGGGAAAATAATCTTTATTCTTAATAAAAGCCTCCTTGCATTTTAATCTGATTTAATTGTGTTCACATTGAAAGACAGTGGATGTTCCCTTGCTTTGGTCCACAGCAATAAGTCTGAGACAAGACAGTAAGTTACATTAAGAGGGTTCCTGTTCAAAAATTCAGTGTATTCCCTAAGAACAATACAACATGTCTGCCATGACAGGGGCAAAACAGAAAGGTTTCTAACAGAAAAGGGTAACAGGAAAATTATCAACAAAGGGACAACTGAAAGAAGTGGACATAAAGTTTGGAAATAGTAATATGGAAGGTCTGGTATACCCTTCTGAATGAGATTTCAATCAAAGAAATTTGGAAACAACCCTAATTCTAACCCTTTGTTTTATGAACATAGATTTTACTTCTGTGTTCTATAGCATTCTGAATCATCAGATATGCTGCTACAGTTGTCAGCTTAACAGGTCTCTTCATCCATGCATCCTTCTACCTATGCCTCTCCCACAACCAACTTGCTCTTTGAACTTCAGTGCCAGCTTAACCTGGTGAAAACAGGCTTAAGTTCTTGGAGAATTCAGAGCAGAAATGTCTTTCTGGTGCTTTTATATGCTATTTGGCAGAGAAGCCCATTGAAGAATTGGAGCCCTAATAGTACTCAGAAAACAGGCATAAAAATCTTTCCTCTCTTCCATATAGTTTTGTCAGCTTTCTGCAGCTTTTTGTTTCCATCACAGCTCACCTGTGTAGAGAACATTCTCCGCAAAGATTGGAAGTGAAGACTTTTACTTACAAGTATAACATCACAGTGCTGCTCAGAAAAGGAAAGTAAATACACTAAAGATCCTCTGGTCCTCCCCCTACCCCCAAACAACCCTGTGTAACTGATGTTGAGCAGTGCTTCAAACCAGAGAGCTGCTCCAAGGAGCAGGCAGCAACAGGGTATTACCTGGCTGGCTTGTACTGTACAAAGAAAGCTCACAGGGTTTGATAGCACCTGAGGGGTCCAGGGGCGTCTTGAACTGTTAGACTCCCTTCTGGGAGGGGCCAGGAAAGAAGAGCCTTGTGCTGTCAGCCAGTCTCATCTGCAGGAACTGTCGTACCCAGGGCCACTGAGAGGCCTTTTGCCATCCTTAAGTCTTTGCACTCTCACTTGGTAACAACTATTAGCACCTGTTTATCCAGTTCTTTCACTGCCTGTCTGTTTCACACACTGCCAGGTGATAACCCAAATTCCCTATTCACACTCTGATCCAAGCTTGCTTCCCTGTGAATTGCTGTGACAAATTTCTCCTGATAGTCTCAGTACTAGGGAAGATCTCCATCACCAATTTACTACAGAATGAATTCACCCTCTAGAGTTCAAGTAGGATCAGAAGATGCCTTTTGGACATCAGGTTTGCCTGTTGAGGTGAGCAACTGAATCCATCTCAAGGTGGAGAACACAAGTTTTCCTTGCACATGTTCTGAGTACCCCTGAAACCTCCCTCGGTGACGTGCTGCATCTTATCCAGAGAAGCAAAAGAAAGAGAACAGAAAACACCAGGAAGACTGCAGGAACTGCCTGCAGAGCCAGTACTGCCCAGAGGTAAACTCTGGAGAAACAGGCACTGCCAATCTTTTTGGTCCCATGGCAGGATCCACACCAACAAAGCTGACATCCAGAGGAAGGTTCTGAAGGGTGAGGAGGTGGGAAATGAGGCCCAGTCTTTCCAAGATGCTTGTCAACATGTACAGAAAGTTACTTACTGGAATATTCAAAAGCCCTTAGCTGTATAGGTTCCATAAGTGTGCTCTGATACCTGGGCAGTACAGAAGGTACCAAACACTAGGGCAGTTAGAATGACCACTGTGAATATGTGAAAGCAGGGTCAAAATTCCAAAAGCCCCTGTGAAGAAACACCAAGGCGAAATTACATTTTTTTTTATTTCTGCCAGAACAGCTCTGTAAATTCAGCAGTAAGTTTTCAAAGGAGGATCCAGAAATAAAATACCTCTAGTAACTGCATGAGGTGTGATGGGAAGACTACCAAATACTTATATATAATTCTAGTTACTATATCCAAAGGATGATACAGAGCAATCATTTGTATTTATGCTGCTATTAAGGTTGCTGTCCTGCATGGGCAGAACTGAGCAGCCAAACCAGTCCCTTTGTCCCAGTCATGTTGAAGTGGTAGGTTTCTACAAACGCACTTTTATATTTAGTTATGCCTGCTGTAGCCCCATCAAATGTTAGCACTCACCATTTCAGTTACTTCCACTGACAAAGACTTTGAGCTGTTTAATGCACCTAATGCTGATCATTCCTGCCTGGAGTCATGGTGAAATGCATTCACTAGTCACTGCTTTATTAACTCCTGGGGCATTTTGCTAGAGGCTTTCAATGGGCAGAACATCTTTCTTTTTGAGATTAGAAATGATGTGAAATACTTATGAGTTATTAACTTTTTAGCTTTAAATCCATTTGCTTTGACTTTCTAGAGATTTGCTTCAGGGTTGGAGAAGAATGTTTCCAGGTGAGACTGATTTGGTTCAGCTAGTTGAGACAGATGCAGCTCATTTGGGGGTGGGAGGGAGAATGGTGAAGGGAGGATAAAAGGCTTTGAAAGGCAGTGTAGAGTCCTTTCTGTTGGGGAAATTTCTCTAGTCTTCTGTCTTATTAACTGCTTCTGGTTTTCTCCATCTTATTATGCCATCACCTCTTCCTCTTAATTGTTTTCTTTCTTTTGAGTATTCCCCATCTGCACATTTGCGCCCCTGCAGTAGCCCTTTAGTTATCCCTGGCAAAGACAGCAAAAGCTTTTTGGGGGGAACTCCTTCAGTCAGGACTCGCCGCTTGCCTCCACGCCTGGCCTGGTGCTCCATTGACTGGGAGCAACTCTGCCTCCTGCAGCCCATAGGCTCTGGGGGCTTTGGTTCTGTCTACAAAGCTACCTACCATGGTACAACTGTGGCTGTAAAGCAGGTGAAGAAAAGCAGCAAAAACCGGCTGGCATCGCGACAGAGCTTCTGGGCTGAGCTGAACGTAGCCTGGCTACAGCATGATAATGTGGTACGTGTGGTGGCTGCCAGCACGTGTGCCCCGGCCAGTGAGAACAGCCTGGGCACCATCATTATGGAGTATGTGGGCAGCATCACCCTGCACCATGTGATTTATGGCACTGGTGATGCGTGGAGACAGGGTGAAGATGATGAAGGAGGATGTGGAAGGAAGGCCCTGAGCATGGAAGAGACTGTGTGCTATTCTTGTGACATCATGACTGGCTTAGCCTTTCTCCACTCACAGGACATTGTGCACTTGGACCTGAAGCCTGCAAACATCTTCATCACTGAGCAGGGAGTGTGCAAGATTGGAGATTTTGGGTGCTCCCAGAAACTGGAGGAGAGCTTGTCCCACAGCCCCCATGTTTGCCAGCAAGGGGGCACATACACACACCGTGCCCCTGAGCTCCTCAAGGGGGAGAGGGTCACTGCCAAAGCAGACATCTACTCGTTTGCCATCACGCTCTGGCAAATTGTCATGCGGGAGCAGCCCTACCTGGGAGAGCGGCAGTACGTGCTCTATGCTGTGGTAGCCTACAACTTACGCCCTTCGCTGGCTGCTGCTGTTTTCCACGAGTCACCACTGGGCCAGAGACTCCAGAGTATTATTAGCTGCTGCTGGAATGCCAATGTAGAGGAGCGCCTGAGTGCAGCCCAGCTGCTTCCCAGCCTCAGGGCCCTCAAACAGAGTCTCTAGGAAAACTCAGGACACTTCAAATTTATTTTGTCAACTTTTCCTTAACCCTTTCTCTGAACATAATTAATTTAGCCCCTGTGTGTTCTAAAGGTTTTGTTGCTGTTTTTTTATACTAAAAAAAAAAACAACCCCAAACTGTTTTAAGAAGACTATAAATAAAGAGATTTAATAAAACTGTGGGCTTTTACCTTGGGGAGGGAATAGACACAAGGATCAAGACACTGGCAGATACAACTTCTTCAGGCTGATCTGTTGTGTGCTGTCTTGCTCAGGGAGAAACTGGAGAATGTGATGTGCAAAAAAAAATAGTTGGTTTTAAGTAAGTGAAGTACAAAAAAAGGGGCTAAGGAGCTTTTGGAAGGTTCTTTATATATAATACCTTTTGGTATTTTCAAAATGTCAGATATGAGTAGTTCTTCACTAACTAGGGTTGTGCATTTGAGCTTTTCCTCTCCATTTTCCAAGGAATGAGTAGGTATCGCAAATCAATGAATGCAGAAAAATAAATACAGAGTGTCAATGGGGTTTTTTTCCCTTGTTCTTGGATGTACTTAATTCCAGTAAGTATGCTGCTTTTGATATGGAAAATGTGAACTACTATAAGATATACATCTTGAAATAAGGAAACTTTTTGCCAGTCTAAGGCTATTAAGAGTAAGAAGATACATTAACAACCTGTACTTTTATAAGACCTCCCTGCTACGAAGGAGGTGTTAGTTTCAACTTGCTAGCTGGAACACTGCAAACTTTCATATCTGAAGCATTATAAGAGCATCTTGTGCAGAGCAGAAAGTTACCAAGTTTTTGAGGTACAGGGTGAGTTAGAAAAATAAAAAAATTGGGGAAAAAATTATTGGTAAAGGGAGGATTATTTGTGCTTCATAATGCATGGGTCAGTATTAGACAAGATACTGGAAGTACTGTAAAGGAAGTTTGCTTAAAGCAGTAATAATGATGCTCTGCTGGTACTCAAAGTGTTTGCTATTGAACTATCCTCTGCACTGCTTATGTCTTATCTACTATCTTTCCTAATCTGGCTGTAATGTGTCTGGGAAAGGAAGCGCTGTAGGCAATGCAGATGACAAAGAGCTCTGATCCATGATTTATCAGAACTGATAATTGTACATCTGAGCCCTTATCAGAGGCCAACTGCTGTAGCTGATATTGCCATTGTGCTCAAAGACTCTGCTTCTTTTTAAGACAGGAGAAAGAGTGATGTTTCGGTCAAATTGTTTTTCTTCTTTACCCTTCCTCCCCCTTGCTTCCATTCTGGAAAAAAAAATCCCCAAGGAATTGAGCCAGTTTCCTGATTTCTGACACACATCTGTTCTTAGCCCCGTGAAATCCTGGAAATGAGCAACTATGTGAATTTGAGATGATTCTGTAGGTCTTTATGGTATTTGGGTTGGTAATTGAAATTAATGGTTTATAAAGCATATCTAAGCTTAACTATTTCTTGGTCTTCTGTCCCCCTTAAGCAGAACTGTAAAATGCTGGCTGGAATCAAAAAACCTAAGGTGAATCCTGGAAAATATTTCCCATGTTTTCTCTGTCAAAATAATTACGCTATAGAACCAGAACTTTTTTTGTGTGTGTAGCATAACTTATTCTAATAAAGAAGTTATCTTAAAGAAGTTATTATGATAAGTCAGTTACCTTTTGAAATGATTAGCTGAGGGCATCTAAGATAAAATGTTAGATAAAGCCAATTGATGCCTCATCTTAACATCAAGCCTTAAATAAAAGTGCTTCTCCAGTTTTCAAAAGTATATAATAAAAAATGGAATTGAAGTTTGTTAGTAGTCCCTAGATGCTTATGTGTTGTATTTATTTTGCCAATCTAGGTAGCTGGTTGCTTATACTGCTAGAAAACTGCTATTTTTTCCTTAATGATCCTTCAGCATCAACAAGTGCTACTTGAGTCTCTGTGAGAAATCAAGCACCCTTCAAATTCTCTGTTGTACTTGACAGAATGATACTGGATGGCCAAGACCTACTCTTGAAGTATAATCAGCTCTGCAGATGTCTCTGTCAATTTTTCAGGGTTCTCTTTTGATAGCAAGTGAGAGAGAACTCTGTACAGCATTCAAGATGTAGGCACATCATACTCTGCTGTAATAATGATGGTCTCTAGTTTTTAGTAACTTCTAAGGTTTGATTTGTTTTGAGGGTTTTTTGATTGCTATTGAGCTCTGAGTTAATACTAATCAAGAAACATCTCAACCCTAATAGCTCAGAATCCCTGGTTCTATGTGATAAGGATAATTTTGCCTGCTTGCTTCACTTTATATATATATATAAATATATATATATATATACCTTGAATTGCTTTCTGCCAGTTTGTAGTTGGCCCTTGCAATTAATGTCCAAAATAACTCCACTATCAACAAATTTGTTTATCTTATGGCTCACTCTCTCGCACTTCATTTATGGATGTGCTGGGCAGCACAGCATCCCCTGAAACACCAGTGGACACTTTCTCTAGCTGAGAGAACTGACACTTTACCCCTGTGCCTATCTTTTGACTTATCCAGTGCAGGATTTTCTCTCCTAAATGTGGCTGCGTAATACCTTTCAAAAGTTTGCAGTGAAGGATTTTTCAAATACCTTTGGAAACCCTAAGGGAACATATCAATCAGTGCTTTATCTGCATGCTGTCAGTGCTCCTAAAGAATTCTAATACAATCCAACACAATTGTGAAGTGCAACTCCTTCCAGCCAAAGCAATATTGGCTCCTTCTAAACAAATCATGTCTATGTGTCTGTTATTTCCTTTAATATAGGATCTGCTAACGTATCTTATACAGATGTCAATCATGTAATCAGAAAACTTATTTTTTAAAGACTTCCTTGGGATATGATCCTGAAGAGGAGGGGCCAAGGACAGCTGGTTTGTCTTCAAAGATTGCCTTTTACAAGCTCAAGATTCAGTCCCCATAAGCAGGAAATCAGGCAAAGGTGGCAGGATGCCCCGAGGGATAAACAAGGAGCTCCTGATTAAACTCAAATGTAAATAATAAATATGCAAGAGTTGAGAGACCAGTGGGGGGGCTGAAGCAAGGAAGACTTACTGTTGGTAAAGAAGGATGAGGTTAGGGAACATTTAAACAAGACTTACAGAAGTTCAGAGGACCTGATGGGATGCACTCACAAATGCTGACAGAGCTTGCCAATATCATTGTGGGGCAACTCTTGACTACCTTTGAAAGGTCATGTGGTCAGGAGAGATTCCTGAGGTCTGGAAGAAAACAAATCTAACTCATGTCTGCAAGATGGCAAAAAGGAGGATGTAGAAAATTACAAGCCAGTCAGCCTCACCTAAATCCCTGGGAAACTGGTGGAATGCACCATTCTGGAAATCATTGCCAAATAAATGAAGGACAAAAAGGCGTTTGGGGGATCATAGGGGATTTGTCAAGAGGAAATCATGCTTGATCAACCTAGGAGCCTTCTGCAATGAGATTACTGGCTGCTGGAGAGCAGTGGTTGTTGCTTATTTTGACTTTAGTGATGTTTTTGATGCTGTTTCCCATTACATTCTCATAAAGAAACTGATGAAGCACTGACTAGATAGTGGAAACTGAAAATTAGCTGAGCTGCTGGGCTCAGTGTTGTGATCAATGGCATGAAGTCTAGTGGGAGATCAGTCACTAGTGGTGTATCCCAGAGATCAATACTGGACACAGTGCAGGTTAACACCTCCATTAAAGCCTTGGACGATGGGATGGTGTACCCTCCGCAATTTTGCAGTTGATACAGAATTGGATGGAGCAGTCAATACCTTGGATGGTTGTGCTGGTGTTCAGAGAGATCTTACCAAGCTGGAGAAATCCGCTGATGGGAACCGATGCAGGGGGCTGGGGGCCAACCGCTTGGAAAGAAGCTTTGCAGGGACCTGGGACACCAGGTTGAACATGAGCAAGCAATGCGCCCTTGTGGCAAAGGCGGCCAACAGCATCTGTGGTGCACTCCAAAGGGTGTTGCCAGCTCTTCTGGAGCGCTGCTAGAAGAGGTTATTCCCTGCTGTTCACTCAGCCCTGGTGAGACACATGTGGAGCTCTCTGGTCAGCTCAGGGCTCTGCCAGAACAAGAAAGTCATGGCTGTACTGGACCAGGAGTGGAGCAAAGGGCCATTAAGTTGATTACAGGAATTTTATCTTCTGTCTTAATCTTCATGCTCTTACTTAAGGTTCAGTGTCTTTGGTTCCCAAATAGAAATATCAACAGACATTTCAAAATAGGTTTTGAAAAAAGAAGCATAAGCTACAATTCAGATGCTACTCTCTTTATTTGGAGGTGGGGTGGAGTATTGCATGTAAACATACTTGACAATTAAGTGGGGAACCTTTATCTGTTTCTCTTTTACAGAGCTTCTGGCTTCCCATCAACCAGAAGCTTCTGTAACCCTGGTCCTGGCTTGTTCTGTTGTTTGCTCCTCTTTCCTTGGAGGCTTCTTTTTTTTTTTTCAGTATTAAGCTTTATCTCAACCCAGAAAGAAAGTGGTAACAACATCACTATCTTCAAATAATAAAAATACTATGTGACTTGGAGGTGGGCAGGTCCTCAGTACAGAATTAGGATGGGAAGCACAAAAACATAAGTGTGAAGATGTATGGGTTGCTTCTGTATTCTGTGGTAAGATATACCGCAGCAAAGAAAACAAAGACTGTTTTACACAATATAACACAAATATTTGTAAATTCAATGAGAATCAAGTGGATGTTTATTATTTGAATTGTATATCAACTTTTGCAGCATTAGCATTTGTGTTCATGAATTCATCCACTAGAACAAAGATGAAAACAGGGACAGAAAATGAATGGTTATTTTTAAAATTAACTGTATGTGGAAAATTTTACCTATTGTTTATTTTAGCCATTTATCTGCTGCAAATACCTTCATAAAGCACTCAAAGAGCCTCTTTCTATGCTTCAGTTAACCCAGCTGCCAAATATTTGTCTGCCTGTCAAATGAAAAGCCTTAAAACCAGTTAAAGAAGGAAAATGGAACAAAAAAGTCTACTGGCATCTATCCCAGTCTGCCATCAGCTAAAGATGCCATGGGACAGTTTGGCAGTAGAGGAACCACCATCCGCCCCTGGACTTCTCCAAGCGTGAGGCTGAGTTTTGCTCTCAACCCAGCCTGAGGTTCAATAGCTCAAGTGTTCAGCAGAGCAGGGAGGTGATTGCATTTGCCTTTGCAGGGTACCTGGGATAATAGGGTAATTCATAACTTAATAAATATTCTACTGCACATGTGCCAGGCTACAAAGAGCAAAGTAGGCTGCAAATTGGAAACGTAAATGTCTAGCTCTTTTCAAGTTACTCCCCCCACAAGGGTGGAGGGAAAATCAGTTTTATTTTCAAGCCATGTATTTTTCTCAACCACTTACTATGAAAATGGGAAAAGGATTTCGATTCAGATATGGCACAAATGAAGCTGCTCCCAGAGACAAGTAAAGAAAGTTGCACCTGAACAGAGACTGTAAAAAAGATAAATGTAAATAAGGGAACTGATAGGCTGGGGAAGCTGGGTTTTTTTTAATAGTAGTTAATACTACATATGATATAATACAGGAAGTTTAGGGAGATATCATATACTTTTTCCACATCCTTGTTTTTCTCTTATCTGACAGTTCTAATAAGATATTTTACAGATAACACAAAAGCCACGTGCAAAACTTTTGAAGGAATGTATCGTTGCACTGACATGCCAGTAGATGAATGTCATCCAGATTTCTCTTCGTTAAGAAAGTGACAGAACTCCAGACCTCCCTTAAAGTTATCAATCCTTGTATAGCTTTTGAGACTGAAATGAATGCTAGTAGATGTTTTCTGATTTAAAGGGGAAAAAAGGATATTCTTAAAGGGGAAAAAGGGTATTCCTAAAGTTTAATTAATCTTTTTTGCCAAAAGCTGACTTTCAGAGGAAATGTTAGTTTTTTTAAAAAACGTTTTCATACTTGCATAGTTTGTTTAAAAAGTTGTATACTGAATTGCAAACAGCATTTGAAAAAGTGTCCTGATCATAAAAATTAGCACTACCTGACCAATCATAGAAAAAGGGCCATTTGCACAGGGCAACAAGGGAGGTGGCTGGAGAAGGAAAGGAGTCAAGCCAGAAACAGGGAGAGGGGAGACACTCCAAATCCCAAACCTATTTGCTACAAGCATGTGAATCAGTGAAGCTCTCACTGAAAAATAACTTTATTCTGGCACGTGACTTTCTGTGTTGTATGCTAGAGATACCTGCCCACTGGGCTGTCAGAACCCTGTATGACTTAAACTAAGGTCTTGAACTAGTGCTTAAAATTAGCCAAGGCCACTGATTCAGTTCAGAGTGGTCACCCATTACCACCAGGTCGTAGTAGTCCCATTTAGTTAAAAGAAGCATAACCTTCCACTCTCAGCCCCAGCCCTCCAAAAACGCAAGTGCTCTTGAAAAACTGTCTAATTTTAAATGTTCTGCAAACCATTACCTGTCCCTAAACTGCCTGAGAGTGCTACACTTTAATAGCACCAATGACTTAGCAAAGTAGATTTCTTTGCTGGAAAAGAAATTTCCTTTATGTACAGAAGATTTTAAGAGTAAAAAGCTACACTTCCTTTATCAAAGGTGTATTGTTGGTTTTGTTTTGTTTGTGTTTAGGAAAGATGAGAATCAATCCCTAGGTATTAGCATAAGCATTTGTGCCCACCAGAACAAAGTTATTGGCTCTACCTTACACCAGGAATAAGAGTGTATGAGAATCAGTTGTTCCTTTAAATACATAAGGGACTCTCAAAAAGGAAATATACCTGCTCTGATGTGGTAAGGGGTTATTGATAGGATGAAGTACCTGCTGGGTGCTCTCAGAAACATCTTCCAACAGTCATTCATAATGAATATTTTTTTAACATGTGTGTTTTGTATTTAAAAGAAAACCATAATACTGAAAAAAATTACAGGTATTGATATTTCTGGAATTTTTTCAAGAGGCATGGCTACCATACTCAAACCCACGTTCTGTGTATACCATGATACTTATTTTTATTTGCCTAAAAACTGAATGCTTGAACATAACCCTCTTAAATGCTAATACTATTTTTTCCTTGGTTTTAAGCCTGTGGACAGTACTGCTTCCCTTGATCTGCATCTGGAAAACCTGTTGCTAGGGTTTTCACTGTGCACAGAGGCAGGAGTGTTGGAAGTGCACTTGTGTGCATTTACATATAATTGCTGTTACATCATTTAAGTGATTGTGGCAGGGGAAAAAGGCTTCTGTTTTATATAATTTCCAAAACTTATTCCACATTTACAACGATGTTATATAGTCTGGTGTGAAAGGACATGTACAAGCCCAGTTTTCATTACCAGTAAGAACTTCTGACATATATTTAGGTGAAAGACAAGTTTAATAGACTTGCTGTACTCTCCTAGTAAGTTATTCTCTTAAATAAAACTTCTGGGTCTTCCATGAGATGACATTACAGACTCTACTGTTGTTGATCCTGCTCCCCTACCACAACCTCAGAACTCCTATGCAGTAAGCCACAGCTGCCACTTTGCCATGTTAGCCTTTTAGAGAAGTTAGCAAACCCTTTGAAACCAAAACTTCTTCATATTTGATGCCTCTCGGATCATTTTCATGTTACACTGTGGATCTGACCAGCTGTTCTGAGCAATCACAGTGTAACGATTTCCTCAGTGGCTAACTCCTGTTTCTAAAGCACATCTTTAACACCAGAGTATCTCCTTTAGTTCCAGGTCCTAAGTTCTATGTTGTTATTCCTGTTTCTGTCAGGCTTTGAGTAATTTAACTTGCCTGGGTCATAGAGGGTCAGATCACAACAGAAGCATTACCGAATTGGCTTTAATCTTTCTTTACTGATGCCAGGGTTGGGAAGGGCACCTTTTCACAAGTCCCACAGAAGTTCAACACCTGGATGTAATCTAGATAAAATTGTGAGTTGCAACTAATATCTTGCTCTAATTGTACTGTAGCATGAAGATGGCGATCAACTCTTGCTTTAAGTCTCATCTTCATCTGTGGCAAGCATTTGCTAAATTTTGTGCTTGCAAACTTTCATCATCTGAAAACCAGTTGGATCAGGAAATGGACACTAATCTTAAAGAGATGAGGAAAAACTTCTCAGGAACAAAAAACCTACACATGATGCAGTGATGCATTACATATCAAGAGAAATTTTTCCTCTAGTCATAAGGCAGTGTGAGGTCAGGACCATTCCTCAAATTATCACTGTTCCATGATAGAGAAGCAGTACAAGCACCATGAAACAATTCCCTACTACTCTGTCTCGCCAAAGAATTAGATTAGATTAAACTGGGTTTTGGATGCAAAAAGCATGATCAGTGACTTCATGACTGGGCTCTACAAGAGAGGGCACGGGCAAACATATATGTGGGCTACATACACTGGTATACAGAATTGCTGTAAAGTTAAACAACATTTTCTTCCTCAAGGACAAACATCCAAACATACTAATATCCAGCTGCTGGCAGCTTCCCACGAAGTCTTTGCAGGAGGCAGACATAAGGAAAAAAGACAACTCCAAAGTTTTTACTAGCACAGTACTGTGAGAGTTTGTATGCACCAGCATACACTACTAGTTCCTAAACGCTACGAATACAAAGCATCCATAAAGAAGCCAACGAGGTAAGAGTAGCAAACAAACCTGTGTCCTGGAAGCCATTTCCAATTCTGTTGGTAACACAGCTTGCTATGTTCAACAAGTCTCATGGATATTATCTGAGCAGCAGCAAGTCTTCAACATATTCTACAAACTATTGCAGTCTTCCCAAACTGTCTATTTTTTCAAAGTAAAAGAGATTACAACAAACAGTGCCAAGCAGTGCTGCCTCAAGTAGACAAATCTGGAGAAAATTGTGTAGAGTTCATTTTTTTATACTTGATTAACCTTTCCACATATGAAGTCTTCTGAATTGATTTCCAAAATGAAAACTGGATGCAAAAACACAGTTCTGTTTGCATTTCCACTAGTTTTGCTTTCACTGGGCTGATGCTGGGGTTTTTTTGTACCAGAATTGCATGCCCCCTTTTGGTAACCTGGCCTGGATAACAACAGATGATATGGTAGGAATGCAAGTGTAAAGAGTGTGTGTGAACAGAGTACCCAGAATTGGCATGTTTTGAGAGGATGTTTGCCCAAAACCTGATAACACTAAGAGGAAATTAGCAGTAACAAAGCTTGCTTAAGACAATGAGCACCCAGATTAAACAGTAACCAGAGAATTAGATAACTGAGAGCCTTTTGAGAGAAGAAAAAAAAGGAAAAGTTAGCTTGAAAAGCAGCGCAAGAATCTGTGGTTAGTGGCAGAAACCTTGGGGTGGGAGAGCAGTACCAGAGCAGCAGGTGTGAACACTTCTGAGATCCTCCCCACTGGACACGGTATCTGCCATGCCACTCCCAGTACGGGCTGGGGGGCTGACAGGATGAGGCAGAGCAGTGGGGACCCACCTTTCAGGAGTGCATATGGAAACTCATAGAGTACGCTTTTGCTGGCATGTGGATTAGCTGCACAGGCTCCCTAGAGTGGGAGTGTGCATTTGTAACCCACACTTCTTGCATGGAAGTGCATATAAAAATGTGTGCATATGTAAATGGGGTCAGTTGTAGAAGGATATCTAAGAAATTTGTAGGTGTTTACTAATAGTTTGTAAGCCTCTAGTAATGTGATTTCTGTTGTATTGCTGATACTGATCCACCATGTATAGTTCACTGATTACCAGCAAATTACATGTTGCTAATCAATAAACAACCTTAGTTGCTGTCAAGACTATGTGAGTTGCACAATTATTCTCTGCAAAAAGATTTTTCATTATTACAAATTTGACAGAAGCATCACATCTGCAGAGCAAGGAGTGGAGAGGAAACAAACATTCTTCCAGACAAGGAGAGAAGACATAATTCATCAATTTGAAAAAAAAATAAAAATCTTAAGACTGAACCAGAGCAAGACAAATTCAAATAATTTCCTCCTGAAAGCAGCACAGATGGACAATCCTGTTTCAATCCCCAGGGTTTGAAGACATATTGTAGTGATGTATCACAGATTTGGTGTCACTAGAATGCTGTAGCATATCAGCAGCTATGTATGTTCGCCACTCTGATTTGTGTCAGAAGAACAAGCCAAAACAGGCTGACAAAGGAGAAGTTTTGCTCTAACCACATCAATGATATTAGAAGTCACATGTATTATCTGTCAGGCATAAAGCACAAATTTAGAAGGAAAGAGCTTGTGGTTATAACTATGAAGTTCACGTTGCCCACTTGAAAGAAAGACTCCTAATGATCAATATTTTCAGCAACATTTGTCAACAGTAAAGAACTCCATCAAAGCACAATTGCTTTTTTTCCAAGTCATGGACTTAGTTCATGTTTTCCATGCTTACATGAGAAACTTTTAAGGTAAAGAGAGCCTAGTATTTCAAGGGTGGGTTGCATTTTTATATGCTGAGCTTTACGCCAGAATTGGCATGAAAATTTAGAAAATGTAAAATGGACAGGCTAAGTGCAATATGAGAACTCCAGCTGCAGACTGGTGCTCATGCACTGTGCACTCTGTCCACCTGCTACCTGCAAAGACTACTGCCAATTAGCAACCCATCTACACAAATCAATCTTTTAAAAGGGAGTATTTTTAATTCAGTGGGTTTTATGAAGTTCCAATAGCTGAGGCATCTATAGATAAAGCTAACTGTGCAGCAAAGAACTTGGAGGAGAGTTCTGTGACATGATACAACTGAGTAACTTAACACAAGATAATCAGCAGATACATAAAATTAAGACCAAGCAGATGCTGTAGCCTTTCTTAAAAGGTTTGAAAATAGCTTTCATTGGATTTCTCCTGACTGGTTTAGATACTCCACCATCTACTGATGATTTCCTGAGAAGCCTCAGGTATGATACTGCTTCACAGGTATTTTATGACCAGAAGCTAAAACAAAACCCTTAAAAGTGTGTTCAGATCCCCAAGACCTTGGAAAAGCAAGTGATTTACAAGTAAATAGGAATATTTGGCAATATGTTAATTACTACTGGAAGTGAAGACTAGAGGTATTAAGCTGGCATAACAAAGACAGCTTCCAGGGAGCTGCCCACATCAAATAACCACTATGAAAAATGACAAAGCACATTGAAGAAAGCTAATGTGAGCCCTGCCAAAACCATTCACAGGCTACCTGTTTGAAATAATAATAAATCTACTCAAAAGAATAAATGGTGTTCACAACCCAAGTGGCAAAGCCTGAGGAATACACCTGTCCTTTGACCCAGCCAAAGATGCATCAGTTCAACATTCACCAGAAGACAACACAAGCCTTCATCTCACTAAGTTATTACAATACTTTAGAAGATGCTGAGTGACAATAGGCACATGCTCCCTCAGGTAACTCTTCTGTCACATAGACAGGTTCATCCCAGGATCTAGTCTTCTGAAGGACAAACTAGTCAAAAGAAGGGAGAAAAAAAGCCCCAGTAATCTATAGAACCCAAAATAAAAGTCAGAAAGTATAATGAATGCACATGGAATGATAATCTGCATGATAAAATTAAATTAGGTATTAAATTGTTTCTCCTACAGACTACTAAATCATGTTAAAAGCATGTCTTGCTTCTTAATCTTTTATCCTCTTAATTACTTGACATGAGGGAAAGACTCCTGAAAGCTTCATCTAAAAAGCACAGGCCAACAGGATATTATAAGTCACAGAATCACAATCTCATTACTAAAGTTATCATTGGCTGCGGAGAAAAACCTACATTAAAACCAGTATGTAACTGAAGGAAAACCAGGCATAATACAAAATATGAATCAGAAGCTAAGAATGGCAAAATACTCAGAAGATAAGCAAAAAGTTGTATTTAGAATGGCTATTTACTCATGTGAATAGCATGAAGGAGCACATATTTCAGAGAAAACAGGACGTTCAGATAAATTTCTGTTCTACATTTGTGGAGAAAAACAACATATATCAGAAAAGTCTAACAATAGCCATGGAAAGCCTTAAACATAGGAATAGAAGTAAGGCGGTTTTTAAATCAGCAGCTCTATATAGCTTGCATCCAAGAATTTTAAGAGCTGGCAAAGGAGACTTGTGTGCTGTTAATGTGGATTTTCCATAAGCTCTGAGAAATCTGGGGAAGCTCAGGAAAAAAGAAAAATCTCAAAGCAAGCTGAGGTTGTGCCAATACTAGAAAAATAAGTAAGAAAGGAACAAATTCAGGAACTTACGGTCAACCTCGCCTTAATTCCAGAAAAAAACCTCCAAACAATAAACCAACTTCTTGATCCAGGAACAAGAAATAAATGAGCAAATTTTACTTAAATTACACAGCTTAAACGTATGGAAAATGTATCTTTTTGGAATGACTTTTTTTCCTCATGCAATTACAGCATACATTTGGTAAATAACAGAAAAGTGTTGATGTAACACATTTGCACATTGACTTGTTAAGTAGAACACAGGGAAACTGGCACAGCTGTGGACATATAGCTTGTAGTAAGCAAATTAAAACTAAAGTTACAGGTCTGTGTCACCAATGAGGACTCAGTCAGACATATTTCTAATTGAATCCCACAGGAATTAGTTCTTGGCAGCAACCTACTCAGTATTTTATCTGGAAATAAAGTTCACTAAGAACATTCATAAAAGCTCTAAGTAAATAGTGTAACAAGACTGCTGGTTGGGAACCATCTGGATTACTGGAAAATTAAGTGTTTCAGCATGATCAGTGTGAGGTCATGTATTGAAGAATGATGGATATAAAACACTTATAGGTGGAAAACTTCCTCAGGAAGTAGTTGGAATAGCTGGTAACAGAGTAAACATGGGTTCCTTATGCATGAGTTCAAAAATAGTATATACATAATTGTTAAATGGCTCAGAAAACAAACCACCAGAACCAAATGCTGTTTTCATTGCAGGGAGGAAGAGACCAAAGAAACATGACTATCATCAAAACATTTTTCAAGTACTGATCTCCATTGGCAAAAGATATCGCTCCATTTCAGAAAGCAGCAACAGGATGACAACTTCTGTATCCATGTTTATTGGAACTGCTTTATCAGAATATAGCCTCTAGTCCTTTCAAAAAAGATATTAGTAAACTAGAAATTTCAAAGAGCAAGTACAAACAATCCAAGTGCAAACAAGCCTAAAAATTGAGCATCACAATGGAATAGCTGGCATATTAAAGTTAACTCCATCACCTGAGGTTTAAGGACAATATGAAGACCTATAATGCATTTGGTAGAGGAAAACTATATATTAAGAATAGTGTGATCACTGAAAGTAAGTTCATATTAAAACACCAAGCAAGCTTTTTTGAATAACTCTAGTAATCACTGAGCTTCCAGAGGTGGCAGTATTTTGCTAACATTATCCATGTCTATGATTCCTGGACTAAATCCCAAACTAGAATTAAAGTAATAATTTTAAAAGATAATCACAGTGACCAGTGACCTTACAATAGGCCATAATTTCATAATATCTGTTTCACCAGTGATGTAACTAGAAACAGACATATTTTCAGCAAAACACTTGGTTTGGGACTGGCAGTTACCACTGTCCAGGCCAAATCAGTGACTCTGCTCAGTAAAAAAAATCCCTCCAACACCCACTCTCAATAAATAATGGAACTTTCATAAATAAATTCATTTAAGTCCTTAAACGTAAGCATGAATGAAACCAGTACTTTTACTTAAAGCTTCTGCTCTCACACCTCCACTTTACCGAGTCACTGAATCATAGAATCAGCTGGGTTGAAAAACACCTCTAAGATCACTGACTCCAACCTATGACCAAAGACCATCATGTCAACTAGACCATGGCACTGAGTGCCACATCCAGCCTCTTCTTAAATACCTCCAGGGACAGTGATTCTACCACCTCCCAGGGCAGTCCATTCCAATGTCTAGTCATCCTTTCTATGAAGAAATTCCTGATGTCTAACCTAAACCTCCCCTGGCGCTGCTTAAGACTATGTCCTCTCGTGCTGTCGCTTCCAGTGACGAACGAAAATAACAAGACCCAAAGGCTCAGACGGGAGCGTGCTCGCTATCCCCGGAAGCGATAAGGCCTCGTTTGTGCGTCAACTCCCGGTGCTCCCCCCAGGAGAACGGCGAGATCCACTGTAAAAGGCAGGAGCGCAAGATGCTCACGGAGCCCGAGCGGGGAGGGCGCTGTGCCCCGCTGGGCGCGGCCGAGCCCGGTGTGGGGGGCACTGCAGCCCCCGGGCCCCTCTCCCTCTCGACTCGCCATCAGCCGAGACTACGGGGCGACCATCGGCGCAGGAAGCCGAGCCATCCCGGTCTCCCCGCCCCAGCGCTTCCGTACCCAGCGGTCGGGTGAAAGGTCCCACAGCGCCCGGATGGAGGCGGCGCCGCTCCACTATATAAGCGCCCGCCGCCGGCACCCCCGCCTCTCACCGCGCCGCCCGCCGCCGCCTCCTGGCTCACCGCTGTTCGCTGGGCCCCGCGCCGCCCCGAGCCCGGGAATAAGTCGGTCAGGAAGGCTCCGCTACCGCCATGGTGAGGCGGAGGAGCGTCGGGGACGGGGGGAAGGGGAAGGAGAGGAAGAGGGGCCGCCGCGCCGGCAGCGCCGCGTGGCCGCCGCGCTCGCCCAGGCCGTGCCGGCCCTCGGCCTGGGGAAAGGGCTGCGCGTCGCGGCGCTGCGCGGAGGGGCCCCGGCTGCTGGAGCGGCTCCCGGAGCCCACCTACGCCGGCATGTAGGGAGGGCGGCCTGAGAGCCCGGGAGTGCGTTTCGCTTCGGGAGCTCCCACGTGAACTCCTGTCGGGAGCGGCACCTCGGGGAGGCGGCGGGAGCGGGGCTGACACGGCCTCGTGTCTGTGCCCTCAGAGTCAGCTCATGTTGAGGGGGTGTGCGACAGTTAATGCGGCAGGTCATCGGTGTGTGACATCCATATTTCAGACTCGGTCAGGTTGGAAGGGACCACAGTGGGACATCAGGTCCAACCTTCCTGCTTAAGCAGGATCGTCCTACAGCACACTGTACAGGTTTGCATCCTGACGGTTGTTGAGTATCTCCAGTGAGGGAGTCTCCACAACCTCTCTGGGCAGTCTGTTCCAGTGCACGGTCACCCGCACAGTAAAGAAGTTTCTTCCTCATATTCAGGTGGAACTTCCTATGCATCAGTTTCTGCCCCTTGTCTCTTGTCTTATTGGTTGGCACCACAGAGAAGAGCCTGACTCCATCCTCTGGGCAACCCCCCTTTAGCTATTCATATTTATAGTTTTACATATATATATTTGTCTATATATCATCCATGTTTTTTCAAGATCTTTCTTCCTCCATATTTTTATTTCTGTTTTCATCAGCTCACTTAGCCTGCATTAATGCCCAATTATTTGCAAGCGCTTAATTGCATAAGCTTCTCAAATCAGTTTCCTGAGTGGCTGAATTAGTCTTTCTGGCCAGGTGCCCCTTTTTGTTCTTGCAGTGTGAGTTGTTGCAGTTTTGTTGATCAAGTCTTTGCTACTTAATTCGTGGTGAGGTTAAATGGTAAGATACATGAAGCCTTAAATGTATTTTTGAGGACAAGGAGTGTTTGTGCTAGCTGTATATAGGCAAACCAGGGAGGGATTTGCTTGCAGCTTCCCACCGTGAGATGCAGTTAGACGCTAAAAAATAGCTTTTCCTTAGAGTTACAACTTTGCTCTTTCATTCTTTTCCCACCACCATTCTTCTTCTGTGCCACCGTACCCTTCAGATATCTCTTCTACTGAGTAGAACAATGTAGTCCCATATCGAAATTGTTCTTTACACTCTTGAAATCTGTTTTTAAGAGGCTGTAGATAGTGTTGGTGTTCACTGTAGTGTCTGATATTTATAACTTCAATATTTTAGGCGTTTAAAGATACTGGCAAAGCACCTGTGGAACAAGAGGTAGCAATTCATCGTATTAGAATTACTTTGACAAGTCGCAATGTCAAATCACTGGAGAAGGGTGAGTAGTACTTTTTTGTTTACTTGGGTAGCTTGTCAAGTAATGAATATGTCACGTAATGCATTGCAAAATAAATGTATTGAAAACAGTTGTAATTAAAGATGTTAGCTTTTGCGTGCTTGGCTCACTGAGTCAACCCAAAGCGCTTCATACACTGACAAGTAAATTCTGATTTAATTCTTAATGAAAGCTAGTGTTTTGGGGGGTTTTATCCTGCTGAAAACTTATGTCATAATGACTAATGAAAGAGAGTGCAGCTTCTTCGCTTTAGTTCTCATGGGGGATTTTCAAATAGTTGTTATTCTTTGAATTTATAAGAACTGAAAGGCACCAGTTTCTCAATATTTTGTCACTCATGTTATGAAGAGTTTAGTATAACATTCTTTTAAGAAATTATTTATTCTTGTTTAGGAACTGGCCTTGCCAGTGTTTAATCATATAACATGTTATATAACAATCATAAATGTTGTAGAATCACCGTTTGCAGGATCTTCAGGCTGATAACAGCTTAAATACAGTTTAAACTTGTAGTAATGGCTTTTGTCTACTGTTGTAACCTGATTTTGCTCACCCAAGCATAACACTTCCACTTGTATGTGTTGGCTATGAGGATAATGCTTAAAATGAATGGCAGTGATCACCTAATACGCTATTCTGAGCCAACATCTTGTTTGAAATACTCACTTAAGGAAACAAGCAAGTAAAATAGTCACAAACCTGAGCTATTTTGTCTTTTTCCAGTCTGTGCTGACTTGATCAGAGGCGCTAAGGAAAAAAACCTTAAGGTGAAAGGACCTGTTCGCATGCCCACCAAGGTATTTAACATTTTTCTTGTCTTAAAAGTTGGGGTTTTTTTCTACAACTATGCAGAAACATCTTTTTCCAAAAAAAAAGAAAAAAAAAAAAAAAAGGTGAGATGAAAAGCGGTACTACTAAACTGAGTGTTGACCCAGTGTGAACAGATAGTGATTTCACAAGTTGCTTTGATGCTTAAGGGTAACTGTTTAGTCCAAAACATGTTTAATGTGGAAGGGGCTTTTCTGTTCAATTTATTTTCATCATGAACTTTTTTTTTAAATGAAATTAAATAGGTGGGGAAGGAGTGCTAACATCAGTAAACTATAACTTAAGAGGTAACTTTCTAAAGTCATAGATACCATACAGTATTTTTAGATGATTTAGGTGATCATATTTTATGTGATTCTAGATTACTCCTCTCTGTGCATCAGCTAAATACCTCGTGTTTGACTTTTCAGACCCTGCGGATCACTACCAGGAAGACACCTTGTGGTGAAGGTTCCAAGACCTGGGATCGTTTCCAAATGCGTATCCATAAGCGGCTCATTGATTTACACAGCCCTTCTGAGATCGTGAAGCAGATCACTTCCATCAGCATTGAACCAGGTGTAGAAGTTGAAGTTACTATCGCCGATGCCTAAATGATCATCGTTGTTGAATAAAATTGATTTACAAATTTTCATCAGTGTTTGTTTTCATATGCGTGTAGAAAGGTAGCTCTGTGATTTTCATGAAGGACAACAGAGATCATAATCAAAATGCCGTGTGATATTTAAAGAAGATTATGATATCTGTAAACATCAGGAAAATGAAACGTGGGCATCATGGTTTCATGGAGGTTGGTGACTGTATGGTCATGCAGCACTTATTAAAAATATATTTTTCATGAAGAGTTTAACTTTAACTGAAATCTTAGTCTATACTCAGACAAGCAGTAGCATTAAAATTGATGTTTAGGTAAATTACTAAGTTTTCAATTCTTGGTTCTTGCTGTGCAAGGCAGAACTACCACTAAGCTTACTTGGCTTTGTTTTTTTCCAAGCATGTCACAGGTGAAGGATCCCGAGGACACTACTTATAAAACTTCCTAATTTGTGGTGAATACATTGAATTTAGCAAGTTCATTCTTTAGACTTGCATGTAGAGTCACAAAACTAAGCTGTGAAACTCTCTAGTTGTCTTTTCAGGTTTAGATTTCCGTAGGTATGATTATTAATGTTAAAAGTAAGGTTCATATGTAAAGCAGCAAAACAGCCATTTTTGGTGCTGCTGCTTAGGGCTCTCAAGTAAAGGAGGTATGATTAATTCTTAAACCAACAAGGCAAAGAAATCCCAGAGTTGAATAAAAGAGTCCAGTTTCATTTAATCCATTTAAGATAAGGTTGCTGTTTCTGTTTCCAACCATAGGAAAGAACTTGAATTCAAATGAATTTAGTGGAAATGTGTAGTTTCAGCTCCTATTTACATTTTTTAAGACCTAAAACAGTGGCCAAAGCTTGAGCTTCCTTACTCAAGGGATTCAGGTCCTTCCGTTTCAATAACTGTAAAGCCTCAGAAAGATTCTAACTATCTAGTTAGCAGGCTTGAGAGCTTTGGTAGTAGGAAGAGGTGAGAAACTGAGTTAATGTGTACAGATTGCATCAAGCCTGCTTCCTTGGGAAACATCCTGAAGAACTGCATGAGCAGAGGGGAAAAAAAAAAACAAACCAAAACACCTGTGTTTTCCTAGAAGTCCATTTCTGGTAATACACTACAAATATGAGCTTCCTGACAAATACTTCTAGCTCTAGTTTTAAAATTATTTGTGTTTATATGGAGTCCTCTGTGGGGATAAATGAGCAAACAAGTAGCAGATGAGAAGTGTTACTGCTGAAGCCCACTGACCTTTGTGTACAAGTAGATACTAACTTTCACATAAGTAGTCTTCCCTCTGCTTAACTTTAGCCCTCTGATTGAAGGCACTGCGATGGATCTAGGGAGAGCTGGCAGGCTTTAACATCAGTTCTGTCTTTGGTCTTTCCTGTTGGTCAAAACCTTTTGCTATGAAATAGCTTTCTATTGGGTTACAGCCGGCTGTACCTCTGACTTGGGTGGTGCCTCTTAAACATACCTAAATGACCTAAAGCCCCATCTATGTTGCTGAGCAGCTGTGGCACTTCAAAGACCACAGTTTTCTGCGGTCTTTTGAGTGCGTATCTTTCTTTTCACCTGTCTCCAACTTAAACACAAATGCAACTTTACCTTTGCACGTGGGGCTTGTGCCGTGCAGAGGTACTGCTGCCTGCCTACTGTATGAAGGGACAGGCTTTCCACTGGTTACCGGGAAAGCAGACCGCTTGCCTGTGGAAGGTGATGGACCTCAGGCTGCCGCGGGGTTCCTTCAGCAGGGAGCAGGTCCCGTCCCGCAGCGCGGCTCATCTCCCGCTCCCTGCGGCACGCAGTTCCTGACCTGTCCCACTTACGGCTTCTGCGTGACCCGAACGCTTCGGGATTCATTTGTTTTCAACTTGATTTACGACAACACTGTGGGAGTGTCGAAATGTTTTACGTAACAACCACAATAAGTTTATGTAACTCGTTTGGATGGAAACATTTTGGTACCCCCGTCTCCCCCCTCAACCCCTGGCACGGCTTTGTCGGGCAGTACAATCCTCGTTCCTCGTTGGAACGGCCGCTGTCCGTTCAAACCTCTTCTTTACCGCCCTGCCTTATTAAGGACGATATACAAACACTGCATCAGGAGCACACGCAGCTCCGTCCCGCTCCGCTCCGTCCCCGCCGTTCCTGCCCTCCCTCCCGGGCCGGCAGCAGCTCCGAGAGCTCCGGCGGCCCCGTCGCCTTGCGCTGTGCGGCAGCGCCCCCTGCCGGGCGGAGGGGGCGGCGCCCGTGCCCGCGCGCGACCTGTCCGTCACCGCCCGCCCCGCCCCCCCGCTCGCGCTCGGCCAATCAGCGCCCGCCTCCCCCAGCCCAAAACGCTCCCCCTGCGCGCACTCGGCTCTCGGGTTCCCGCGCGCGCCAAGGTAGCGGCGCTGGCCGGGAGCTCCCCGAGGAGGGGCCCGGGAGCCTCGGGGAGTGGGGATGGATCGGCCCCTGGGGACTGGGGAGTGTTGAGCCTTGCGGGGTGGGGGTGGCAACACTTCCAGGTGGATGAGAGCAGTGCCCAGTGAGGCTGTTAGCTTGCTTTCCCTTGAGTGTTTCTTTCCTAGGATAACCTGCCAGTTGTTTTTTTGAGATTCCTTATACTCACAAACTTCTCCAGGTGACCTTATCTTCCTCAGAAGTGCTTGTTTGTATACAAGCTGCCCTCATCTTTGTTTTGTTCCGCCTGTATTTTTGTCTGTTCTCTGAGAAAATGATGAGCTTTTTTTTCCTCTTTTTTTTTCCTTACAAGTTCCTTTGCACGGAACAATGGATGATGAGGGGAAAAACTATGTTTCTGCAGAAGTATCTGATGTGCTGGAATCAGTTTCTTTTCTGAATGTTGAGGGTAAACCTTCACCCTTGGAGTCAACAGTATTGCCTAATATGGAGGAACAGCAGGTGTGGATTGGTTTTACAAGATGTCTTTTGGTGATGCTGGGGGTTTTTTTTGTTTGTCTGGGGTTTTGTTTTGGGTTTTTGTGTGTTTTTTTGTTATTGTTTGGGTTTTTTTAAAAAACGCTTTAATTCTGACAAATACTTCTTTCATAAGAACTGCTGTGCTCCTCTACCCCTAAGATGTGTTTGACTCTTCTGCTTATTTCTCACTGCTTACACACAGGTCATAGCCGGTATAAAATACAAGTGGTCAATGCTATGTCGTGTGCTAAGCTTTTGAAAAAAATAGTAAGGGACTTCAGTAATTACACTTTGAATGTAATGAGACTGTGCTGTTCTTTTTAGTAAGATGAAAAAGCATATGAACCTGTGTTTAAAACTCATTAGGTGCTTGGAAATAAAATCTATAATGCTGTGCTCTGCACTTGAGGAGAAGATAGTACAGCAATCTCTCCTTTTTGGAGTGGTAGGTTTCCTGGGTGACTTTTCCTCAGGTGATCTAATTTTGTATGATTAGTGGAGTGCTGGTCACGGGACGGCTGGAGTAAATCCATCTGCTGAATGAAGTTGACTTTGAAGCTCTGTGAGAAAGGAAGGAATGCTAGAATCCCTCTGAAAAGATCCCTGCTATGATTGCTTTACCTGTGTGGGGAGACCATTGTGTAACGGTTGGGGGATGGAAAAGCCCTTCTTAGCAGCTGAGAACTGTTTCATGGGTGTTACTGTGAGGAAGATGAGTGGCTGGTGCCTGGAGGTGGTAAGGAAGTGGTCTCTTGAGCCTAAGAATGTGTCAATCTGTTAATTGAACGTGCTCCACACAAAATGGAAGTGCAGTACTGTTTAGCAGGTGTTAGAAAACACAGCTTGAATTCAATACAGAGGGAGACCAGAAGGTGGAAGCAGTGCAGTTTATGCCTGGGATAGTGTGCTCTTTTAAAATCAAAGTACTAGCTTTGCCACGAAAGAATGCTAAGAGGGGGTGGCACACAAAAAAGGTGTTACTTAAGGACAGTAAAAGATAAGCAAATGAAAGGTTAGAGTCTGAACTTCACAAGGAAGGAAAAAGTGAGGCATTAAGATGAAATAGGAAGTACTGCATCAGATATGTATGCTGATATGATTGATTTGGGGCTGTTCTGCTTAAAAAGTGGCAATTGTAACTGTGTTTTGTGCCTTTTTTTTATTGAATAGGTATATCAACCTCTGAAAGTCTTCTTGAGAGTGAGGCCCTTTTCTATAGCAGAGCTTGAAAGCCATGAATCTCAGGTTAGTTTTGTAGAATTAAGAAATAAGTTTTTCTTCTCTCCCAAAGAACATGCAATATTGTAAGGTGGAACTTTTTTACATAAGCCAGGTACTGCTTTCAAATAGAATTAGTGGACACCTAGATAAAGGGAATTTCTTTTTTTGTGTTGTAGTTGTTTGGTTTTTTTTAACCGCAATTTTTAATAATTTGTGGGGTACAGACATGGACACCTGTAGCTCCACAAAATTCCACTGGGTATGTTGTTTAAAAATTGGTGTCACTCTTAACTCTGTACAGTGCTCAAGAAACGAAGGAATTTCATAGAAGAGATTATGCAATTCTAGGAGTAATTTGGATATCTGACCCTTGAGCTTTTTAAAAATGCTTGAGTAGTTTCCTACCTCATCCTGGTTACCTGCTGCTCATCCTGTCAAAATGTTCTATAACCTGTACCATTTATAATGTCAGATTCAGATGTTTCAGTGTTTGACACACAAGTGCACACACAAACATGCGGAAATACTCCCCTCCTTTGTGATCACTGATGCAAAGAATTCCTTTAGCTGTCTTTGGAGGACAAGGTCCCTGCAGCATATCTCTCAGAGTCCTTGTCTTTGCGGGGTCTCTGATAGACCTCTGGTTCCTGACTTGTTCAGAGGATTTAATATTAGTTCTGATTTATGTTTTTCAAATTGGTTTTAAAAAATGCATTCTTGCATTTGATCTACAAGAGCTGGAACCCTTTGTATTGTTTTCATTTGGATTATCCTCACACACCAGCCCCCTCCCCGCCCTCAACTTCCATTCACCTTTCCTTAGGCAGCTCTTATTGAATAGTGTGTACTGCCACCATGCTTCCAATTTGGTAAATTCCACAGTCTGAACTGGCTCTAAGTGTAAATTCATTTGCAAAGTCAAACTGTTTTATGAGTTATCTCATTGCTCTTTGGAGTTTGACGTTTCTGACCTCCTGACCATTAGAGAAACTATTTATTCTTAGAAACAGGGAGGAAAAGTGATCATTGAAGTTTGTGCTAGATTTTTTCTAAAGCTCTTGTCTTCACATAGTTCAAGCTAAAATAGTTGAACTTCGAACGTATTCGCTGTATAACCTGTTTTGCATGGGATTAAGACTTTTTTCTCAGTGTCCAAAAATGGAGTGATTGAAAGATCTTCAACATCTTCAATGTTTTCTGTTTTCTTTACTATCACCTGAATCCAGGAGGAAAATGTTTGGTGGCAAATGAAAAAAAAAAAAAACAAACCAAAAACAAACCAAAACAAAACCCTCACAAAACAATCAAGTAATCCCCCCTTCCTATCTCTTTAATCAATCAGATTAATTTTATTTTTACCTCTTTTTTTTGCCTCCCTGCCATGCATAATTTTCAGGAAAGCATCTTTGTTCCAAATATGTAGCAAGAAAAGACAAAAGTAGAACCCAAAACCTATTTTTTACAGCTGTAGGCTGATGCTTTAAAAAGAGACAGTCAACAGCTTAACTGATCTGTTGTTGCTTATAGCGACAATGATTTCTGCAAGTAAAGCTTAAGACCTCTGGAAGAAATGCTGTACTCTTAATACAATCAGTGATTCTCCAGAGTCACTTGCAGGAGAGCAGGAGGTTTTGGTTTTTGGATATAAACAATGTGTATAGTGCCAGAAGTGGCCTAGCTCCTGCCACTTTACCTCTGAGGTGACAAGCAGAGTGACATGTTACCAACTGCCTCCTGTATTTGCAGATCTGACTACTTCAAGGCTTCTATTCACAAATTTCTATGAGGCCAGTGGCAGCTGATGGCACATGCTGCAGATATTGGATTATTTGTTAGCTCCCCAGGGTTTGGTATATCTGACCTGCATTCCTGTTCCCGGTGGTGTGGAAGGAATGTTAAAAACTGTATGCGTTTAGAGCCTGGCACAGTGAGCAAGTGATTGGTCTAAGTTCAGAAAGCAGCTTCTTAGATCTTCTCAGAATCAGAATATTCTCAGTTGGAAAGGACTGACAAGGCTCGTCAAAATCCAGCTCCTGGCCCTGCACAGAACAACCCCAAGAGTCACACCACGTGCCTGAGAGCATTGTCCAAATGCTTCTTGAACTCAGACAGGCTTGGTGCTGTGACCACTTCCCTGGGAGCCTGTTCCAGGCAAAACCACCCTCTGAGTGAAGAACCTTTTTGTAGTATCCAACCTAAACCTCCCTTGATACAGCTTCCTGCCATTCCCTCAGGTCCTGTCAGTGGTCATCTGAGAGAAAAGATCAGTGCCTGCCCCTCTTCCCCTGATGAACAAGTTGTAGACAGCTATGAGGTCTATACCAGTTAATAAACATACTTGTTAATTGAGGCTCCTAGGAAGAGCAGTACTTCCTATGTACATGCTACATATGGACTATTAGTCTTAACAGCTCTGGCCAGTGTCTGAACATAAATGTCAGATTTAACTACAATCAATCCTTGCAGCTGATGCATCAAGACATTGTTAAGATATACTGGTAGTTCAGTTTGCATTTTTGGTAGCCAGACTGGTGTAAAATAAATTTTCCTTTGACACTGTATCCTACATTTATCTAGTTAGTGAGTTCTGGGTAATTGTATTTCATCTTTATTTAATTGAGAAATGGCAATCAAATTACTTGAAACTAATTCAATTTCCTTCATTAGTGGTAACACCATCTATCAATCAAAGGATAATGATTCAGACTTATTTTACTTTATTAATGCTGCTCATAGTCTGTTTCACATTGAAAATGATTGATGTGGAAAACCAGTAGATTTTGATATAGCTTTTTTTTGTGTAAGTCACTATCAAAAAATACTAGCCTTTAGAAAGTGTTTCCAAGAAAAAAAAAGTTACTGGAAGAAACATTAGAAAAACTTTTTACCTCTTAGAAAACCCCAGAGATTGCCTTAACTTTTTCTACACTCTGGCTCTCATGTGAAGTGGATATCTTTGTAGTTATGTGCCTCAAGATGATATATGTAAATTGGGCAAGTCTCTATAGGTCTAGTAAATAGGTGAAGCCAATAGGCTTTTTGGCTGTTTGTTTGGGGTTTTTTTGGGGGGATGTTGAGTTTGGTGTTTGTTTTTTGTTTTGTTCAGATAGCTTTGTTCCTGAATAATTTTGTGTGGTGTTTTGGTTTACCTTCTCTTGTTTTGTTTTTTTTAGGGTTGTGTAACTATTGAAGATGCCCAGACAGTAATTCTTAATGCACCCAAAGAGTCTTCTGCAATGAAAAACAGCGAAAGAGGGATTGGTCATGCTGTGCACAGGTTCACATTTTCTCAGGTAGGCAAACTTGTTTCAAATTTTTAGGTTTGTTTTTTTTTCCACTGTAATGAAAGCTGAATTTTGTACCATATCATGCAATTTAATTTTTCTTCTTTTAATTACATGTGGTGGTACTTGCCTTTAAAAAAAGACTGCTCATTAATTACTAATAAGCTGTGAAGAAAGCTGTATTACAGTGGAGGTGCCTATTAGATGAGACAAGGAAGCTTCTTTGGTAGTTCTGTGGATTTCTTTGATTAGATGCTACAGAAGCTTCTTGTAGGCACAAACTTACTCTGCTGTTCCTGCAGATGCTCTCATCTGGGAAGTGGTACGGGAAACCTTAAGTTTGTAAGCATGTATTTATGAACTTACTTTTGAAAGAATAGCAGCCTAACTGTTTAAGCCTTCTATACTGAAGGTAAATTTCTTAACTCTGTTGCCTACTGCAAGAAATCCTGTTCTTACCGTATCAAAAGATAAACAGCTCCAGGGACTGAATCATTTAGACTGCTGTAATGCTGATTTTTCTCATCAGTTGTGGGTAACTGGTGCTGAGTGAGAAGGAAGCTTTACATCACCAGCAGAGCTCTTGAAAATATCCACAGCATGTGCTCAGTAGCATTCTGAGCAGTTTATTTTAGGAGTAGGAAAATATTCAAAAATGAGTGCAAGCCTGAGTGCCTCTCAGAATTAAGCAGGCATCCTGTGAGAACCCAAGAGAAAATGTTGAATCAGAAGGGGTTCAGGCAAGACAGAAAACTAAGCTGGTATCTCCTACCCAGCTTGCTCTGAAAAACTAGTCACTGTTAATGAGCGCTTAATATTTTGATTTATTAAACTTCTTTGTGCCACTTGTCACTGCTTTTTTTTCTTTCTCCCCTTCTCTCCAAGGTTTTTGGACCAGAAACTACTCAGAGTGAATTTTTTGAAAGCTCAATAAAAGAAATAGTAAGAGCGTATGTTAATGGAGTGAATGGACTGGTGTTTACTTACGGGGTTACAAATGCGGGCAAGACATTCACTATCCAAGGTATAAAATATTTGCATGTATAAAAGTACACCTATAAAAACCAAGCTTATATGAACGTCTACACTTAATCTTTTAATATTTTTAAGGGACTTCAAAAGATCTTGGTATTTTACCTCGCTCACTTGATATGATTTTTAACCACGTAAGGGAAAGACATTATCTGAAGATGGACTTCAAACCATATTTGAGCAATGATGTTAAGAAACTAGAAGATGCACAAGTTAAACAAGAAGAAGCCTTAAAAACTGCTATTCTTGCAGCACTGAAAGAGGTCAGTGACCAAATACTTCCTTGTTACTGAATGAAGCTCCCTAAAGCTGTTCTGTAAGACAGGAAGTTTTAAAAATCTCTATTCCACTATTAATTCTTTAGATTTATCTAAATCTACAGTATGGATACTTGTTGAACCCTGGTATAAGAGAACTGGCTATTTTTGGAGCTCAGGATAAACTGGAAGAACATTCTGCAGCGCACAGTTCAAGCCAAAAACCATTGCAAAGCCAAATCTGAATTTCTATAGAAAAAGCTTCCTCTATAGAAAAGCAGTTCTGACACTGTGGTGACACTTGCCCTTGAAAAGTCTGAGAGTTATAGGACCTATCTAAAACCTGCTTTTTGTTAAGTGATTCTTCTTGTAGGTCAGGTTCCCAGGCTGGACCTTGGTGCAGTCATTCACGTGACATTATTAGCTCAGGAGAGATGATGGCAAGAAGAATCCCTTTTGGTGGAAGACAGTCTTAAGGCAGATTAAAAAGTTTATAAACCTGTGTTTTATGTACCTTCATAAGAAAACTTTCTGAATCAGCAAGTGAAGTGAGATGCCACAAAATGAATGTCCTGAAAGGATTCCAGTCTGCTTTAGGGGATAGTATGTTGTCTTTTTACTCTGGTCTTCGGAGATTGTAGGTAGAATAGAGAGGTCTTTATTGTAGCAGCCTCCTGTTCTTATTATATAGTAATTTCTGTTTCCAGTGTAAGAAACCGGTCTCACCAGAAAATGGGCATCCTTATGTGACTATTCTACATTTCTAGACCCAGTTGCAACTTGTCACAAGATGTCTGGCTTGTTTCCTTTTGTTCAGAACATTTTTAACCTGAACTGTGATTTTGTGCGTTTAATCCCAGAAGGTCAACTGATTAACATTCAAGGCAACTCTGAACGAATTTCTGGATTTTCTTTTTTCTGTGGTCTTTAATACTAACATTGTTAAAGTACTCCAGTTAACCCTGAAAAAATATCCTTCTGTGAATCAAATTCATATGTAAAGTTCCACTCTAAGTTCTGTTGCTTAATTTAAACTCTGCAAACCAAAACTTTGTTTAGTCTGAGTCTGGTTAACTCTTGAGGAAATATTTTGGACGAAAAACCTAAAAGATGCTAAAGATTGCATATTTATTTTGAAAGTGTCTGTATGTGCATGTACAGGGATAGGGATCTTAAAGAAAAATTGAGATGATCAGGAGGATAGTAGGTAAATATTTTTCAAAACTTTATGGAAACTACAGCTTTGGAAAAAGGAAGAAGCAGGAGCTTAATGTCTGGAACAGGAAGTCAAATATCTTATTTTGAAGATTACTCTGTACAATATTCCCTTCTGTTAAATCAGTCTGACTTATTAATGGCTTAGTTACTGAACGTTGCAGTAGGTGATCTAGATGCTGATGCCCTGCTGTGGAAAGCAAGCAACCCTCCACTATCAGGAAGGAAAGGTAAAAATGCATCAGGAAGCTATTACGTGGCAAGACCTCGTTTGTGTGGTACAATGCTTCATAGTTGATAACTCAGCAATCCCCAGTTCTGAAACTGTGTTTCTTGATAGCTTGTGAATGAATAGCATCACTGTTTGGATGCTCACTCGAGCTTGTAATCTGAGAAGAGATATGGTTTAGTGGGCTTGGTTTTGGTTTACATGGATTTCTGTAGGCTCATTTCCCAGGCTCAGTTTACACGTCACGCAGAAAGAGCTTGCTGTTCTTTCATTCTCTGTTTTAACTGCCTGGAGTTACTGCAGTGCTTACTCTTCTACTGTTTATGGTCCATATACAGTACTGTTGCAAAAGCTCTTGCTTAGCATGGTTCACACCCTCTCCTTCCTTCCTGTTCTTGGTTCCATTCATGGGATTAAATACTGTTTTTTACTGGATTAAAAGTCATTTGCGTTCCCATTCCCACCTGTCCTTGTATTTTCTATTAATGTCATCTTCTGTTGTTAGCCGTGTCAGTTCCTGTTCCCACTTGTTTTCAGGCAGTCATTTTCATGCTCTTTTCTGTATTTGGTGTTATGATTTGACTAACAGTGTAGCAGTGTAGCTAATTCACTCACTTTTGTTGCAATACCTTTAAAAAATCTTACCGTGCACACAAGCACTGTGGTTACGGGGTTTCCTACTGTTACATTTTTGACATGCATAGACAGGATACTCTGCTTTAGAGTTCTGCTTTGTACTTCACAAACAATGAATAGAATCCATGCTGTGGTTATAATTCCAACTACTCAAGAAACACAATCATATAGACAGTACAGTATTTGCAAAATGATCACTTGTACGATTTTGTTGTAATTTATTTTATGCTATTTATCTTTAAAAGGGAAGATCTGAAAGTATGGCTTCATGCTTCTCTGTTTGTAAAAAATCTGGTTTGAATATGCCAAGTGGATAACGCTGATATCAGTAGTCAATCCATAACCAACTTAGTGCTGCATTTGAATAGCTAAGACATGAAGGCTTGCTTCTCTGAAACTGTTCCCTTCTACTGTAGGATGACCCTCTATCAGTAGTTCATTTTGGGAAATTAGAGTGAATGTCCTGAATTATGTGGGGCTATAAAATATGGAGAGGGAGGTAGTATGTAAAGATGTTGGAATCTCTAAATGGTGGGAGTTGCTACTTTGATACACTAGTTTTTCCAGAGGTAATTTGAAGCCCGTGCTTTGGTGAATCTGCACAGGTTCTAAATAACTTTGCTCATGTGAAGAAATTCAGCAAATGTGTGTGCTTAAAGAAACTATGCTTTTATCTATTTTTAATGGCCTTTTAATTCAGTCTGAATTAAACCAACCTAGACTGTTGGTTTTTCAGATCTTTAAGTCCTTTATGAAGCTATTATTCCACTCTTAAAGTAAGTTTGACTTATACTTTCACAGACCTGGCACAAGCCAGTGATTTGCAACAAGCAGACAAATTAGTAATCTCTGTTTTGGTTTGTCCATTGTCTACCACCTTGTTAATTACTCCTAGGATAAACCTACTTCTCCAGTTCTTTTGGTTGACTGAAGCACTGTTCAGATTTGTCCAGTAGGTCATAAAGGCAGTCTGGGCTGCTGCAGTCTGATAGAATCTTGTTTCTCTCAGGACTGTGAAGTTAAGTCTCTGATGTTAGCAGCAATTGGCCACCAAAACAGGTTGCTGGAAGTAGCAGTGAGCAATAATTCTTGTGAAGGAAAGAGTGTTTATTGATGATAGTTCATTGTTGTTAAAAATATTTCACCTGAAGCCATAGTAAGGCTGGTATAGCACTTAAAACTACTTCAATATTTAAATCTTAAATACTGGAATTACTATAATTTTTAATTTCTGCTATCCTCATAGTCTGTCCATGTGGATATAATGGTCTTTTATTTTCTCAAGGAGACAGAGAACATCTTAAATACTATGACAAATATCTGTGATGTGAAGTCGGAGCCTTCCAGCTGTACTTCAAACAGTCATCCTTCTAATTCACTAGGTAAAGCGGAAAACTTTTGTGTGTGGGGAAAAAATAATAGAAACTAAGAAATACAAGTGGGTAACTATTAGTGGATTAAAAAAATCTCTATATTTTACTACAAAGTAAATATATATACTTTTGGACCAAATTTTAATGTCTCAGCTCTGAAGAAGAAGCAACTGTAAAAATATTTCAATAGTTTTGCTCCTTTTGGGGAAGAGGCAGACTTAGTTCTGCAAAGATAATGTATAAACTGCTGGAAGCTTGTGGTAAAGTGGGGGCAATAGCTTAGAATTTGAGCATATTCTGGGTACAGATGACTGCTGAGAAGTTTGAACGTTCTTGGGTAAAGTCCAAGTTACACAGTACTGTTTATCTAATTGTATAACACAGGTGTATCCAAGCCTTCTCCTCTTAGAAGGTTCTATATACTGAATGAAGATTTATTAATGAGTTGGATGGTCTTTGAACTTTTTTCTGTTTTGGGTTAGCAGAGAAGAACGTTGTTCCACTTGACATTCATAGGACTAATATACACCAAAGAACACAAGCATCCGTGTGGATATCCTTTTGTGAAATTTATAATGAATATGTGTATGACCTATTAAATGTATTATCTACGAAGACTCAAAGGCGCAGAGTTTTAAGAATTTGTGAGGATCAAGAAGGAAATTCTTATATTAAAGGTAATAATGCTGTTTTATGACCTAGGCAGTTTCACAGAATTTCTCTAATGATCAGAAGTGTATGTAAAAGGTCTTTTTTTTTTTCCCACAGATTTAAAGTGGATTAATGTTCAAAGCACTGAAGAAGCCTGCAAAATACTAAAAATAGGAAACAAGAACCGAAGCTTTGCTTATACTAGAATGAATGAGCAATCAAGTAGAAGGTTTGTTCCTCTAATTATAAGCATATTCTAAAGGAGGAGGGGAAAGAGGGGACTTTAGAATATGTTTGAAATGAACTATTCTCCAATAGTAGTTTAATACTTTCCTTGACTATTATGGTTTTGTTATGAAATTTTCTCTGAAAGAAAACTAGGAGAGACTCTATGGCTTTATTAATAGCTGGACTTGGTTTGCTATTCGTATCTTTGTACAACCAAAAATATCAAATCACACTAATTTTTGAGTGCCAACAGGGCTATACATCTTGGCAAATGCTAATGGGTGCTGAGTGAGAATGACTGTGTGAGGATGTTGAAGGAAAAGCTGATTAATTCTTCATTACTGGCAAGTATAATTCTTGTAAACCTTGAGCCTGTCACTAGGGGATGTAGGAAGGATCAAATCATGCAGCATCTTGCAGTGCTGCTAGATTATCTAGATGCTTTTAGATTGCTATGTTCAAGATGAGCTTACTTGCTACCTTAAGAATTGAGCTCCTAGCTTTTACCCATCTCTGGAGAGGGACCAGGGAGAACCTGGCTTTTGATGGAGTGGGAGAAAATAGAGAAGGTGGAATAATTTCTATTGAAAATGTTGCCTTTCTTGATTTTAATGACCTCTTACTAATTTGTCCTTTAAATGTGGAAGGGCCATCTTGTATTTTTAGCTTATATAATCATAGTGTTAGTAAGCCTGCTTTTTTTTTGCTAAAAAGCAAGAGTTATATTATTCTGTATTAGCTAAAGACAGTTGCTGTTAAATTTCATGCTTTTCTGAAAGAGTTTTGTGTTTAGAATGCCTGCTGCTTTAGGCATATAGTGGAGAAGTTTGTCTTCTGTGTTTCCTGACTTATCAGATAAACTGGGAACTGGGCAATTTTGCATCTGTGACTTTTCGTTTAGTTTCAGACAGCACGTCCACTGCCTTTCTAGCTTGATGACAAAACGAGAGTAACTGGATTTCGAGTGTTACAAATTCAACCTTTCTAGAAAACAGAATTATTTCAAAACTGAAGAAATAACTGTGCATATTGAAGTAGACAAAATTACAGAACTGTTTAACTTAGTCCCTTTTCTCCACCATTTATTTCTAAGTTGATTCCTCAGATATACTGAGTTTAGATACTGCCTGAAATTTCTATACAAAGTGGCTACCCGAGTACTCATCTTTTGAAGAGCAGACTTAAGTGAAGTGGCTTGTTTTTTCTCCAAGACAGTTTGTAGGCTTCATGTGATATTTTTCCTTTTCCTATACGTAAAGAAATAGAAAGTCACAAAATACAGCTTTTATTGCTGCTTTTTGCTACTGAATGAATGCATTGCAGAGGTAACTAATGTAAAGTAATGAATTAATTCTTGTTCTTTCTTGAGCACTGAGCTTTCTGTAGCACACAAATTTTACTTTGCTTCAATGACTGCTTAATTTTCATAACTGTGATTATTAAAAGTACTTTGTTCCATTCCAGCCACAGTATATTTTCCATCAGGCTGCTAAAGCTAACTGATGAGCAACAGCCGCGTGTTCTTGGAGTTTCAGAGTAAGTGAATGCTTCACATGATTACCAGAATGTAAATATTTTGGAAAAGTTGATAAGGTGTAAGCATGGTAAACTGGTGAACTTTCTGTTAATAAATAAATTCTCTGAGAGCTGAGACAGAAATCAGGACTGGCCACATAAAACTGACTAGAAGTCCAAAAGGGACAGGTGTAGAAGTGTCTTCCTGTCTCTTATTCTGTTAAGGTTTGGCTGGAGGTAACCTGTTAACTGTCAGTAGTACATAAATTGAGGGAAATATGGATATTGTCTTACAAAATGGGGAGGTGATGACAGAGTAGTACTATATAACACAACACTATATGTTCTGGTAAGCAGAATTCAGGTGGCTGGCTGATAGAAGCTGATCTCTAAAGCTGGGGTGCAGCAGTTAGTGCTGAAGACCCAAGGTGCAAACTATGCCAGTATATAATCCTTCTACTTTGGGACCAGATTAGAGTTTATCAGTTGAACGTTTGTGGCAACATATTTGATGTGTTCCTAGAATTCAAATTAAAGCCTATCATCCAAAAAGAATGCAGGTGACATGCTCCATGGCCCAATCTACAGTAGGAGGGGAATCATCAAGTGATTTGCTTAAACTGTTCTCCTAATCTAAAATGCTAATGTGGGTGCACACTGTGAGAGCAGTCCTTATGCTTAAGTCTGTTCTTTTGTGATTTAGAGGAAGCAGACTAATCTTTTGTCTTGAAGCCATTAAAATAGCTTTTTTGGGTGGTGTTTTTTTTTTCTTCTGATTAATGGTCCATTTAACTTTATATGGAAACATGAAGACAGCCTGTGCCAGAATGTTTTAGTTCAGTCCTAGATCTTACTGATTTCTCTCTTTTTCTCTGCTGAGCAGGGATGGTAATAAATATGCCTCACTGTGAGTTAACACCTTCTAATGTCAGATGCTACAGTGATAAATACTCTTAAGAAAAGATAACTTGAGGAAATGACTGCATCTGTGCTTTTTGCTGTATTACCCTGGCAAAGCTTGTAGCAGCTGTTAAGTGAATGACAGAGTTTGTATATTGCTTAAGGAAGAAAAAGTCTTTTCATCTTGTACTGAAACAGATAAAGAACATAAGACCATACCCTTTCACACAGTTGAAATATGTGCCTTAATAATATATATAGGACTCACTTCAGCTGTGTGAAAGGTTATGGTCTTTACAAAGGCATTACTTTATTTAAGTAGATTTATGGATAAGTGAGTAATGGTTTGGTCACATAAATTATCCAACTTCCAGAGCTTCCTGTATTTCAAGGACTGTCCTAATACGAAGTAAAATTGATTAAATTCCTTGGCTATCAGAGACAGTTCAGTGGTCTGAATTTAGTAGCACACATTGCTATAGCCAAGCAAACCAGCTCTAAGGTGAGCTGGGAAGGACTTCTGGCCTATTTGCAATAGGGAACAGGTCATTCTGTATCCAAAACAGGCAGACTGCAGTGCATTGAAGCTCACTACTATCCTGCAATCCTCTCAGCACTTGAATTGGTGAAGGTGACTGCCAAAGAGCTTCTGTACTATAGCCTCACTGTGCAAAACTGTTTCAGAAATTCATCTCATCCTGTCTGGGTGTGCTTACTTTAGAATTACAACAAAATGTGGGCTTCTAAACTGAATTCTGTGTTAGAATGCCTTCAAAGTTTTAGATGAATGCTACAAGCAGACTACTTTGTGCTGAGTAGACTATCCTTAGGATCAGCAATTTTGTTCAAGGATCTTTATATACAATGGGAAGATAGATAGGTTAGTGCTGAATACCATGTGTAGTGCCTTCTGGACAACAGCTCGACATTGAAGTACAACTAATTCTGTGATCTAGGTAGGCTGAAAAAAAAAATCACTCATTTGTGCTTCAGACACACCTAGAAATAAAAAGTTGTGATGTTCTATTTTCATACTGCTTAGAAATAAGTTCATATGTGTGTTCTGGATAACTTTTGTGCAGGTTGTCTTTCTGTGACTTGGCTGGATCAGAGAGGTGTAATAAAACACATGTCTTTGGAGATAGACTAAAAGAAGCAGGAAATATTAACAATTCTCTTCATATCCTTGGAAAATGCATTGCAGCATTGAAGCAAAACCAAAATCCAAAGTAAGTGTTAAGTTGTTTACAACATGCCAAGTTTTAGGTTGAAACCCTAAGTATCCCTTTACGTTTCTGCAAGTAGTTTGCAGAGTCAGAAAAACAGAAATCTAGAAAATTTTGTAAGCCTTCTTTATTACAGATGTCACTGGAATACCTGAAAAGAACATTTTTTTTCCCTAAAACTGTTGTTTGTGCAGAACTAAAAAAGGCAATTTGCAGAAAACTACTATGATTTTTTTTTGCGTTTGTGTGTATGAGCAATGTACTTTGTGTACAGAACTCTTTGTCCTCTTCCCTTCCACCTCCAACTTATACAGGTAAATTCATCAGGCAGCTGACAGATGTCCTGTATTTAGCTTTTGGCTTGTTCCACTATCTGCTTGGTAACACTAGGGAACTGTGATGCAGACACTAGATTACTTTTAAATAGTTCAGCTTGTTGGAGAGCTTATGAGATCCAGCAAAGACCTTGCTCTTTGATGTGAAATAGCATAGGCTTAAATATGAGCATCCTACAGGATCTCTTTCCTGAAAGAGAGAAACAGAATTGAGGTAAGCTACAATATCCCACAGTTTTAAAAATTTTGTTTCACAATTTTATTTTTTTTTTCTCCACGAGGATGAAGCCAAGCTATATTCCATTCAGAGAAAGCAAACTGACTCGTCTGTTTCAGCCATTTTTTTGTGGGAAAGGCAAAGCTTGTATGATTGTAAACATCAATCAGCATGCTTCCACATATGATGAAACATTACATGTAATGAAATTTTCAGCTGTAGCCAGACAGGTAAGAGAGCATCTACTTTCTCTGCTATTCTGCATTTTTTTAATCACTATTGATTTGTGAAATGATCAGGTTGTATAGAATTGAGTGTGATTCTGACTTCTGATGCATCCTATTAATTCTTCTGCATGTGGCTTCCCTCTAAAAGGCTTCTAGTAGTCTTGCCCATCCTCAAAACTATTTTGGTGGTAAGAAATTAAAGTAACTGTAGTTGTCTGGCTGTTCAGTTTTATACCACCCATGTTCTGTGGAAAAAAAAAAAGTAGGACACTTTCAGATATGACTGATTATACCATATATCTGAACAGATTCAAGCTTTCAGTTCAAACTTTTGATGAATTATTTAACTTGTGTGCAGTTAAACATCTGTTGCATAAGATGACAGTTATTCACAACTTCTTGGACAGTTGGTAGTAAAAGGAGTAACTGCTTTCTTATCTGCAGCCTGAGATCTTTTGCACTTGCATTTCTCCTGTTTAGCTAAGTGCAAGTAATTAATAACAAAGTCGCTTAACAAGCCCTTCCTCCAGGTCCCTGGGTACCCTTGGGTGGATCCCATCTGGCCTCATAGACTTGCGTGTGTCTAAGTGTTGTAGCAGGTCGCTGACCATTTCCTCCTGGTTTTAGGGGCTTCATTCTGCTCCTTGTCTCCCTTCCAGCTCAGAGGGCTGAGTACCCTGAGGACAACTATTAAAGACTGAGGCAAAGGCGGCATTAAGTACCTCAGCCTTTTCATTGTCCTTTGTCACTATATATTTCCATCTGCATCCAATAAAGGATGGTGATTATTCTTAGCCCTCTTTTTATTGCTGATGTATTTGTAAAAAACATTTTTTGTTGTCTTTCATGACAGGAGCCAGATTTAATTCTAGTTGGGTTTATATTCAGTTTTTTTCCTGCATAACCTCATGATATCCTTGTCCTCTTGCCTTGCCTGCCCTCTTTTTTTCTTTTTTCTTTCTCCTCACGTTTCAGCCAAATTTTCTATTCAGCCAGGACAGTCTTTTTCCTTTCTGGCTTGTCTTTTGACACATGGGGATGGGCTGCTTTCTAACATGCTTTTGAGCTTTTTCTGCTACCTCTGTTTGTCAGTCTCCCATTAAATTCAGGACTTGGTGTTGATGTTTGGCCTTAATTTCATTCAGGTTCCCTGGAAGCTGCTGCTTGCAGGGAGTGGGGCTCTATGGATAGTGGGCTATGCTGTATTTCATGACAGAAATAATAATTTTCTAGTCTAGGGCCATGGATTAGTTCTGACATGTTACAAGTCTGTAATAGCACGTCTAATATGATCTCAGAGAGGATGATTTTTCTAATTTTCTTCAGCTGCAACTTTCATCATGAGTGTGCACTCTAGAGACAAAATTCTCTGGTATGTTGTCCTACAACATAGATGGTTAAAATCTTTATGTAACTACCATGAGTTGCTGAATTCTGGTCATGGTATTTCAGGAAGGAGCAAATGTTTTACAGATTTGCTGCTTTTCATTACCTTTGCAGGAAACCATACTAAAACCCTTTTATTTTAGAGGGAGAGAAACTGCCTTTCTAGACAAGCATACTAAGTTTACTGGTAGATGATCTTTCCATTTTTCTTCTTTTTTTTTTGGGGTATTAAAGTCTTATATTCATATTGATTTATTTTTTTTTTCTGTTAAAATATGTATAAAAATTCATTAATGTTCTTGTAATCGTTAAATATTGTGTAAATACAACAATGCACTCATGCCACTTCTTCCTGGTATTCTGCAATACTGACAGCATTGATAAATCAACTCTGGATTTTCCAGGTTATCCAGACAATCCTACCCAAAAGTTTTGGTTATTTTTCACCTAAGCTCGTTGGAGGTGATGGCAAACCTATCATGCACTTTGATGCTAACACATCTGTAGATGACTTTCCTGACAGTACTGAAACCTCTGCAGAAGAGGAAGTGGACATCACCATTCTGAGTCACGAGGTAGATATACATCTACTTAAAACTGAACCCAAGAAAGCAATTGCTATTAGTTATAATATCTAATATAATCTATATTAGATAAATATCTAATATAATCTTTTAGCATAGAAGTTGTGCTGGGAGCTGCATCAAATGGGAAGTTTAAGCTTATGCTTAGTGTCAGACAGACCTAGACTTTAAAGTGGCCTAGTTCAGTGTAGTTGTGGAAGGATGCCTGTGGCTTTCTAGTTAGATCAAGTGCTAAATTTGGAATTCAACTGATTGCTCAACGAGAAGAGTAAGGAAGCAGCATGTATGTTTAAAATAACATTATTTAGTTGCTCGTGCTTTCTTGGAAACAGCAGGAATGAGTTAAGATGCAAAATTTTAAAAGCAAAGCAATACAATCTAATAGTAATAAATTGTAAAACTCAAGTAGGCTTTATGCTAAACAGTTGTAGAAATTAGTACTTAAATGCCAAAACAGCAGTGAAGCTTTTGATAGCAGAAACCATGAAGAAGGACAAAGGTTGTCTTTACAGTAGAAATTCATGTTTGAAAATACTTAACCTTTGGTGCAGTCACTCCGAAAACACGGACTTGTAAACATACCCTCTGTGGATGGCTGCCTGTATGAATATTTTGTTTGACATGCATATCAATATGTGTTTCTAGCTTGTTTTCTGAACTGAAATATGTTAAATTTAGGACCTCTTGAAAACTACAGAGAACTTAAAGGAGAAGCTAGTTGCAGAAAGGCAAAGTAAGCTCCTTCTGGAGGTGAAGATACGTAAAGAGATGGCAGAAGCAATGTTTCAACAGCTGTTGGAAACAGAAGAAGCCTGGAGGTAAGTCGTATTTCAGTCTTCTCTGAGACTGAAAGGATTCTACATATGTAAACACATGCGTATTTACGTATATACGTATATATGTATATACGTACTCATGTTACTTAGAGAAGTTAGGGCTGGACAGTTTCAAAATCTCTGATGGAAAGGGGAGAAAGAATATTAAACTTGTACAGATCAGACTCTTCCCATGTACAGTGAAAAAGTAATGCTGCGTTCTGTTGAACTTTTCTCTGTTTCATTTGTAATTACTGGAGCTTGTCCTGACATGTTATTACTATTTAGCAGATGTGCAAGATTTTTACAGGTACCCCACTGAGGCTTATGATTGTGCCAAAACATACACTTGGTCATGTTAATACGCATGCATGTGCTTACGGTAGCTTGAATTGTATCTCTCTTGTGAGCTCTTCTGCGTGACTTACGAGGCACTGTTAGTTTACTATCTTATAAATTACATGCCCGCCTACACTGATGTTACTAACTTGGGGATTTTTTTTTTTGTGTGTCCAGATTGCTCAAACTGAATTCACTTCCTATTAACTCTTCTTTAAATCAGTTTCCTGCTGATTGAGTTGTTAACAGAGAATAACACCGAGTTGCCAGCTGAGCACACTCTGGTTTAACACCTGCACTGACTTTAGAATTGTTTGGTTGCCTTTGGCCAAACACATGAAACAGCATTGATGTTTTTCCTCTGAGGTGATGTTCTGTGTCACTGATGGGGCATGTTTTTAAATTGTGGCAGGAGTAATGTGTAATGTATTGAAATAATAGATGGAGAGGGACTTTTCACAAGAGCATGTAGTGACATGACAAGGGGGAGTGGATTCAAACTGAAAGAGTGCAGGTTTAGTTTAGATATTAGGAAAAAATTCTTTACTGTGAGGCACTGGACCAGGTTGCCCAGAGAAGCTGTGGATTCCCTATTTCTGGAAGTGTTTAAGGACAGGTTGGATGGAGCTCTGAGCAACTTGGTCTAGTGAAAGGTGTCACTGCCCATCACAGGGAGGTTAGAACTAGATGATCTTTAAGGTCAGTTCCAATCCAGGCCATTCTATGATTCTATGAAAATGAATTTGGCATTTATCTTTAATGGAAAAAAAAAACAACAAACATCTGAAACCCAAAGTGAAAGATATCCCCTGGAAATATGCTTCAAATATCACGTCTAAATGGGTGTAATCATTTCTATTGCTCTATGTTGGTGGATCTTTTTTATAAAACTTTTTGTTTGACAGACATTAAATATGTGTTCTTCTATAGCGCTTTTTTTGGTTTATGCCAAGTAGAAGTTATGCTTTGAGGCAAGTCTGTAGGATCATTGAGATTAAAAAGGAGAACAATACTTCTTGATCTCTTAACTTCACTATATGATTACACAAATAACTTTGATATTGCCAGTTGAATACAGGTAGCCAAATATAATAGCTGGAATGCAAAAATATTAAATAAAACTAACATGTTCTCCTCAGCAACCGCTTGGAAGATATGAAAGACAGTTATGAAGAAAAACTGGAGAGCAAATTTGAAATGTATAAAGAGGCCATTAAGAAACATGCGTATATGTGTGCAATGGAACAAATTGAAGACCATTATGTTCCCATAGAAAAATTTCTGGCTGAACAAGAGAAAGTTGAGGTATGACTTGACTGCCACTAAAAAACATATACTAGCCTTTTAACTGCAAATTTTGCTTTTCTGTAACAGAATCCTGTAACAGAATCATTCTGAATTTCTAAATATAACACTGAGCAGTCAAAATAACTGGCAGTTGTTCAACCTTGCTGTTCTGGTGTTCAGCACTAAGATAAGGATACAGATGTCGTCTGTCTGACACTACCTAGTGCACATCTAAACTTCCTGAACTTTGAGGCCACAGTTCAATTAAATCCAAGTCGTCTTTATCTCTGCAGTGCAATGATTGGATCACCTAGAGGAATGGTGTATACAGCAGTCTGGCTTTCTGGAGATCTTTGGGTGTGGAGTAAAATGCTAGTCTGAAAGGGCAGTGGGGAATTTGGTACAGGGTAGCTATTTTAATTATAAAGGATCTCTGCTCTGAAGGTGACAGGGGGAGGATTGTGAGACAAACTAATCAGAAATCAAACTTTTTGCAGGAGAGAACTGAATCTCCTGGATCTATTTAAATGTAGAAATGCTCAGAGTTGGCATCAGTAGGTTGTTCCTTTTGCAACTCAGCCATGTTAGCCATGAGCAACTCAGTTTTCTAACCTCTGCATAGATGGTTAAGTGTATCCAGGCAGCAGATGAGACCTGTGGGTCTCGCTCTTTTCAGAAGATATGTAGTGGAAGAATAGAACTGTGGTGTACACCAGAGGGGCTTTCTCACTGCAGTCTCCTGTTCTGGAACTGGTAAGACATTGCATTCCATGAGTAGGCAGATTCCTTTCAGATGTGAGAGAACTGGGTTTCTGTTGTAGATTGTGATATAAAAACATTTCTGCTTTTATTGCTTTCCATTCGGGTGCTGACAAACAACACTGTATTATGTAATGGCGTCTCTTTTTCCAGCTCCTTCACATTTGTCTTTTTTCCCTCACTTAGACTGTTCTTATGTTCACTTAAATGCTACCTATACACCATGTTGGGGTGGCAGAGAAGAGTTCAATAGTTTAATGGTGCTCTCTGTATTTATATCTGCATCTTACACTGGCCAAAAGGCTGAATGAGGGAAGATTCAAAGAACAAGATGGATTTAGTAGCAAGTCAGATAAGAAACTAATTAAATCCCTAAGATGTAAAAGTGTTAGTTCACATAGGAGAGCATAACATGAAATCTGAGCGGGCAGCTTCAGAGAACCAGAATCAAATGAATAACTTTTCTTTATGGTGGCACTTGTTTAATTTCTCACTCTGAGATACCATCCTAGCAATCTGACAGGTACTGAAAAAGAGATTGAGATTGAAATGTAGTTCTCTGAAGTATGTTCTTCCTTATTTAGCAAACTAATTGGCAACAGTGTTTAACACAGATGCACTAGTTTCCTTTCTGCCATATGGTTACTTCTAGTACAGTTTGGAAATCTTCAGACTGGAAGAGTTGACTCCTGTGTAAAGTAACTTCTTCCTAGAAGGTCTTTTGATCTGAGTGTTATTCTTTACTGTGATTTCCTAACTAACCATTGCACCTTCTACCTGTGAAATTATTTAAAATTATATATACATGTGTGATGTAATTGAAGGATGTGCAGTAGTGCATCAGATCAAGTAGAAATATAGACAAATTCTACCATGTGCCCTTATTTTTTTAGGATAGAGAGAGGAAAATACTGCATTTGGAAAGGCAACTTGATGAACAGTCAGGGAAGCTATTGGCTCTGGGTAGTCTGAACTCAGATGTTCTGACTACTGAAAATAACATGGAACGAGGTAGGAATCTAATCTGGGTATTCAAAGTTCTATTTACTTTTGGTAATGAATATAAACAAGCAAACTTCTCTTTTGCCTATAGATCTTATGGACAGGACAATGAAGAGAGCCAATGAAGGATTACAGAAACAATGCGAAGAGAAGGACGAGGTAGCTCTTGCTTAGTATATAACAAATTTGGGGATAACAGTTGTAAACTCTGTCATGGTTCAATGCTTAAAAATCTGCACTGTAGACAAAAGCATGAAGGTTCCTGCAAATGGGCATCAAGTTTACAAGAAAGCCCTTGCCCAATTGTGGATTACTTTTGCCAGAGCTTGTCTGTGTTCTGACTTGACTTTAGTTTGTAAAGGAATCTACTACTGTAACAAGTATTGTGAACATGGAGTGAGTTGGAAGTGAGGAAGTATGTAGCCTTGTGTTTGGAATTTATTGTAAACACTGCTGCCATGGCCTCAGTGTTTTCCTTCCTGAAATGCTGCCTGCTCCTGCACAGGGGAACAGTTACAGAATCTGGTAATAGTTTTGATCTAGAGCCAAAACAGTGCCTTAAACTAGTCCCTTCTGGAAGTACTAAACTCCACTATCCCCTTAAACTTAAGTGAAGAGTAATGCCTCTGTTCTTCAAACAAGATCCCTGTGTTCTGAATAACATATAGAGGTGGGAATTATGACCTTCAGGCTCTGTTATGGAAAACATTACTTTTTTTTTTTAGGTATACATTTTTAATGTATACTTTGAGTGATCTTCTTGTAAGGCTACAGTTAGTTTCCCGTGTTTAAAGAGGGTGGGAAGAAGGGGAGACAAAGCCTTGCTCCTTTCGCTAAAATAAGAGTAGGGATTGGAGAAATAGTTTCCCGCTGGGTCTAACAAAACATGTAAATGGAAAGTGAACTCAAATCCCTTTCTATTGAGAAAGAGTACTCCAAAAATAAGTTTGTCCTTACCAATTTTAATGTCTCCTGTTATGGCCCTGGCATTTGTTTTCTACTCCTATTCTTGATGATGGTGTAGCTCTACATGATTTTCCTATGTTATTTTCAAATGGTGGTGAAAGTTTGGCTTTTACACTTGACATGGGTATACAGTTATTGGTTGTTTCATGTGGTTACAAAGTGTTAGAGTAGTGAGATTGCCTGGCAATAACTGACATGAGAACAGTTTAAAACAGCTGGTTCCATCAGTGCCCTTCTGCTGCTTTGCCTCACAGATCAGTGCATGTGTGATGAGTAATTCACCACATTTTTCTTCCCATTCAGCCATTAAACGTGGGCAAAGGGTGTGGGGTATTTTAGCAATCTATATATTTTCCTTCCAACCTTGTAGAAGTAAATTAATTATAACATTAATGTTTCTGCTTAAGAGTTTCTTTTGCCTCTTGGGACTTAATCCATTAATATTCCCATCAGAAAGGTGAGGTCTTCTGTGGTAACTGTGCTCCAATTCTGTATATGAATGGTGTTAATGAGACAAAAATGTCCTTTTAAATACCCTTACTGACATGGAGCAGGCTGTTCCAGAAGTAGCTTAGTCTGTGCTGCTGTTCTGTGATTGACAAGTCTATGGAAATCTAGTAGCTTCAGCACAATAGCTTTTGAATGCTCCAACTGTATTTTATCACCCAAAACTATGAGTTGGGACGTTAGATGTTGAGAGAAGCAGACTTCATTGTTTTGATCTTGCAGTTTGCACTGTTCTAGTCATAAACAAAATTAATGTAAAACATGCTGTCATGAACTTCAGCATGTATGGGCTTTATTTTCAGCTTATAAAGTCTCTGAAGTTTAAAATACAGAAACTAAATGAAACCCTGCTAGAAGCTAATGAAGGCTACAGAAAAATGGCAGAAGAAAACAGTCAGCTGAAACACACAATCATGCTCAAGGTTTGTCAACAATTTTAAAAGCAACTTTAATATGGCTTGTATCTATAGTTGTACTGGTTGCTTTTGCATCTTTATACATTTCAGATTAGCAATTTGTTTTGATGTTAGCTCTTCTTTCTGCTCCTAACTTCCTGAATCATGAGTTCGAAGCCCTTGTGTTTTCACTCCTTGACTTTGAATCTAATTTTTCAGCTTAAGGCATAGACTTGGTCAATAGGGTAACTCTCTGCTGACAAATCTTGCTAATCTAAAGATGCCACAAATTATTGTCAAGCAAAGAAAATACTACTTAGAATTCTAGTCGTGAAGTGTGTTGCTGAGGCAAGCAAAGTGTCAGTGCACAGATGTTAGTGCAACGAGGCCTAAGGATTTATGGCTTTAAAGCTACACTGACAGTCCTGCCAGGGGTGGCCATGCTGGATAAGAGATATGGGCAGGTAAACTGTTTAATACGGAAATAGAAATCTTTCCTTCAAAAGCAGGGACTTCCTAAAGTTTACAGCATCTGACCTCAGATATCAACTAGATTCCTAGAAAAAAAAGCAAATGAAAATTTTGAACTCTTGACACTTTGCGTCTATGACTCGCCTGTAATATGCAAGTGAAGCAAGGTGGCTATAATACTCATTAGTGATGATTTTCTTTGAGCATTAAATTACTTTCTGCATACTTCTTAGTCTGAGACTGAAAATTATTTGATTTGACTTTCTTAATTGGAAGTCATCTTCCTGTTCCTTCTTAATATGAAGGTGACTTTTTGTTAACCACAAAGATTAGAGAGCATATTTAATACTCTGTATTTTGCCCACTCAAAGCATTTATTCAGTCCTGGTTAGCAGATATATGACATAAGAGTTTTGATTTGACCAATTTTGCTTTCAGATATTGCAAGACAGGAAAGCCACCTTTATTTGGTTCCTAGAACAACATCAATTCTTTGCAAAGTGTGGCTAAGCATTTTAGCATCAGCTTTTTAGTCAGACTTTGTCTGTAATTAGATTTGACAGCCCTATAGTTTGCTGGTTTTTTAATTACTTTAATGTAATTTAGAGGAAATGGGTACTGAATAGCCATTTGGCATAGTAATAAAGGGTGTTCATGGGTACAGTAGAATAATCTGAACCAGAAAATTAACTACATAAGAAAGACCTTGGAGTGTTCACTTACCTAATGCAGCCTTATCCTCATAGGATCAAGAAATAAGTAGTCTTCAGATCTGGGCTAAATGTGTTCTTGAGCTTGAAGAAACAGTGTCTTCCCTGCAAAAAGAACTTGAAGAACGGAAAAAGCATTTCTTTGTAGAGAAGCCAAAACAACAGAAACCCAGGAGAGGTTTGCTGGCCAGCCTGAAATCCCCAGTAGCAACCACTGCTTGTACACCTCTTGGTAAAGGCGGGGTGAAGTATGAAGAGGCTTCACCCTATTCAAGAAAGAAAGTACTGTTGCCTCATAAAGCAAAAGAATAATATTTGATAAATCAAAGTGTACAATTTCTGGGCTTCTTTATCAGTATTAAACTGCTGATAGCTCTTTCTCACTCTTAGGTACCATCTTCACTGTCATGTTAACTGACAGAAAAATGTTTAATACAGAACTTTTTCAATTGAGTTGGGTTTTAATTTAGAGCTATGTAAGTTTAGGTCTAAACTTGTGCTTTTACTGTTGATATAGGGGTGTGATTTGAGAAATATATATTTTAATTCTTGAGTAACTGCTATCATGGTCTTCTATACTGATAAATGTGTGGTTCGTGCAAAGTGGGATGATTCTAATCTGCTGCTAATTATGTTTTTATATTATTTTATTTCATTGTTGATTTGTAGAAATCAGATGGCTCATAAACTTAACCTCAAGTAGCTAAAATAGCTTGATTCTTCAGTTAATATTCTGGCTTTGACCTGGAGATTGCCTTTCTGGGACCAAACTAAGCAAACTGCTAAAAGAGGCAATAAGATGAGACCTTATCTGGCTCCTTGCTATTCTTCAGCTAACTTGGCTTTGTAAAGAAACTTGTTTTAATATAATTTGAATTTCCACTAAGAATATATATATTAAACTTTGAAAAATCTACTTAATAAAATTTTCTATTGCTAAATTAAGTTGCTGTTCATTTTATAAAGCAGTAAAATCAAGATAAGGAAAGATCATAAAATTAGAGGCCAAATGATGATAGGGATTGATATAGGATGATCTTGAGTTGAAAGTATCACAGCCCTGATTATATTACTTAGCTGTTATCTAGTAACTTAGGGTTGGAAGACTGGAACATGATAAAATTTGAAATAGACTTCTTAGAGCCCTTTCAGTCAGTGAGGGTGAGCTTTTTTCTAACTACTGTGAAGGTACCATGCCTGCAAGTGCTGGAGGCTTGCTGTAGAATCTGTAAGTAAATTGGATGGATCAGTCCATGTAATGGTGTTTTTCATAGTGGAAAGGGGACCAAGTTCAGAGCAAGAACCTCACCCTCCCTGGGGCGACACTAGGTGGTGCAGCCTTCTTGTGTGACGCTGAGGACAGTCCTTCTCTGGTATGACTGTTCTTGCCAGGTCTTTAGAGTTTTGGGTTGGTCTACACAAATGCTGGTACCAGGAATCGCTCTGACACCTCTTTAACCAGGCTGTAGATGTTGCACTTCAGCCACTGCTTTTCTCACATTTTGAACTGTTTCTGTTGAACAGGGTTATCTGGCTTCAGTAGTTCTAAAGGCCTATAATCCCTGCAAGGTAGAATTTATAAAATACTATTCTACTCCCACACAAATAATTCCAGCTATTAAGAAATATTTTGGTGTAGTTATACCAGACACTGACTGTTGATCCTCTGAGTAAGAAAGTTGTTATATATGAATTGCTTTAGGAACAGCAATATTCAAACAGAAGTTAAAAAAATCATCAGAACAGGCTAATACTGGAAACTTTCATAATAGCATTTCAAACTATCTAGTGCTATACCTTGGCTATATTCTTGTCTTAGAGTGTATGTTACCAACACTAACCTCTTGTTCCCAGAGCCACTGATCTTATGCCTTTTTTTTTTTGTCTTAATAAACGAAGCCTGTAGTGAAGTATTAGCCTGTACTTAACTGTAATGTTTTCCAAAGGGTTGCTAAAGGACTGTGTTGCTATTAAATTAAAGGATTTTGAGAAGTTATTTAAAGGATACCTGAGGACTGGCTTCCTCTCTTCATGCCCTCCAGGTCAAAAAGAAACCACAAGAAAGATGCAAAAATGGTTAGCTTGGTCCTTTACAGCTTCTCAAGGCTGAATGGCTGTAAGGAAAGCAGAATCCATTAATCTTGTTAGTGGTGATGAACAGATGTTTCCCTGTTCCACATGAAGCTACCACTGGATACAACATCAGCCATTTGTTTTATCTCAAATTACTACCCCACAACTTGCTTCAGAGTAAGTGTGTTTATTAAAATTAAAAACCACCATACAATAGAAACTATTTACATATTTAACTGATAGTCTGCTTAAACTGCACAGTTTGACTGAAGGAAGCCAAGGGAAAAGAAAAGCAATGAATATTTCTGCTGCTGAATTTTAACTGCAGGCACACTGAAGCTTTATCACAAAGGTTTTAAGCTTCTGCAAAGTACCATTTGCCTAAATAATTGGGCTGAAGGGTGGCAAAGATGTGTACTGGGTTTCAGTTGTAAGAACCAGCATCACTTTGAAAAATAAAATAATCTATGCTGTGGTTACATTGCAATTGCACTAGCTCATCTGTTTTGGTAAGTAATTTGATAGAACAATTCAATATACAGAGCTTAGCAAATTGCATTCACTTTAAGAATTAGATTTGTATACGGAGCAACAAACTACAGTGTCACTGCAATGTAACTTGATATCCCATTGCATATTTCCACAAGTTGGTTTTGATAGTGCTAGAGCTAGTTTTAGCTTTAAAACAGATTTGAGGTTAGTTGATTAAAGCAGCAAAAATATAAGGAATATTCATGAATAATCACAGAGGATTAAAAATGAAGATTAAAATATTTTCAGTGGTAACAGTTTCAGCAACTGCAATGAAAGTGTTAACTTCCTTCACAATCCTGTGCTTTCCCATGGACTTCAGATGATGACTTTGGCCTTGTGGGAAGCTGAAAGTTGAACACAGAGCCAGGTGTGCTGCTGCTTCTGCTGTCACGGTTGTTCATCTTGTACTTCTGCATCTGTGATGGCTTTGTGATGCTTTGAAAATGATTTTAAATTTAGTATGAGTAATACAGCAGTAAACCAGAACTATTTTCAGTGTAAAGAATTACATACATAACTCTTCCTCAAAGGAAATCTGTTTAGAGAGTCTTACAAGAGGTGACAGTATGCCAGATACTAATGTGAAACAAGTATATAAAAATAATTTTCACAATATGTTGTATTTCAAAAAAGATTATTTAAGAACATCAGCATGTCTTAAATCTGTAAGTTCTTTTTCGTGACTTGTTCTTTTGAAAACAGCTGTTCCTGGATCCTCTCACCGCTTTATAAAGGTCTCCTTGTAACATATTTGCATGACTTAGAACCTAAGGAGGCATTGTCAAGCTGTACCAGGGCCTGATGGCTTTCCCTCCTTCTCCTTCCCCACCCCAAAAAGCCTGTTTGCTTTGGGATGTTTCTACAGATGCAAAACACAGAACATTTAAGGAGAAATTCAAGCTTTAGAGGAACTGGTTTAACCAAATAAAAACATTATTATTTCTCTGCAGAATTACTCTTTCCTTCAGTGTTTCAGCTTCCACACTCAGTTAAGACATCTGAACTCATGAAGTAATTGGTTTTGAGCAGTCTCTCCAAATGATAGTCTGTGCCAATGATCCATGTCAATAGAAAAAGTGTTCTTTGTTCTATGGCTGTTGTTGATACTGCCCTTCTGTTGCTGTGTAGAAGTCATCAAGCACACTCTGTAGATAATCAAATGTTGGCCTCTCTTCTGCTTTGTCTTTCCAGCATGTTTTCATGATATCATAAAGCTCAGCTGGACAGGTTTCCATGCGTGGCATTCGGTATCCACGCTGAAGAGCAACCATCACATCTGAATTGCTCATACCTTTAACAAAAAAAAAAAAGATTTTATGAAATTATCTCAATTCCTAGAGAAATTACTTTTTTTATTTACTTCACTTTAAAGACCTTCACCCAGTAATACAAGACTACTGCTATTTTTCGAACACATATAAATTAATATATGTCCCTTTTCCGGGTTAAGTAAAGGTGGCCCGTCCACCTCGGTCAAAATCGGTAAAGATTTGTCCCAAAATCGATGGTAAAAGACACGTCATGAGTTAAGTCCCAAATCCTGGTCCCTACAAACTACCCTGCCTGTTCTAACTGGCTTGTGGCGGTCCTACGTCCCTAGCGGTCGCTACCTTTATTGAAAACTAAGACACACTTACAGTTCGAGCTTTGCTCGCAAACATATGTACAATATCTACAGAAGTGAGGAGCGCTCTGCAGGCCAAGGCCCTGGCTGTTTTCTCCCGCCTCGATTTAGAGAGGCCCAGGGCACTCAAAAGTTCATAGTTCTTATCATACCATTTCCCCCGCGCCCCAAGGGGGAAACCAAAAAAAGAAACCTTCTCTGCATTGGTTAAGTCCTGAATTTGTTTCTCTAGATGTTGATATTTCTTCACTTTTTCCTTTGCAGCTATCTCCAAGGTGTTCATGCTTTGTTCGTATCTGACTGTCACATCCACCACGTGTGCCTGATCGCCTTTAACAAATATAAGGTCCGGTTTATAAAGTTCGCCAGCTTCATCTCATAAGTGTGGTTCTTGAAACACTGCCCAATCGGCCTTTTTTGCTTGTTCAGATAGCATGCCACAGATGTAATTATGTCTCTTAATCCTTGCGTCTTGCACGATTGGGCAGTTCCCGATGATATGGGAGCAAGATTCGTTTTCCGCGGGGCAGTGTCTGCAGGATGTGCTGTATTTACCCCGTCTGCCCCTCGCCAGAAATTCTTTCGAGGGGTAGACGTTAGCTCTCAATTGAAGGGCTGTCAGGAGTTTCCTGTGCGGTATGCCTCTGTAACGCTCAATCCAAAAATTACTGATTTTGTCCGCCTCAAAATTGTCAATACCCCGGCCTTGGGATGTCAGTTTAGTCCATTTATTAAATTCAATTTTCCTCCAATTGCAAGGTCTCGGGTACTTAATTTTAGGTGCGCTTACCTCCCACTCTGATGGTTCTCCCTCATCTCTATGTTCAGGTGGTTCTAATACCGGTTTGGGCTCCCAGATTGATGGCATTTTGTCTTTATCTCCACCAGCTTTAATCCATAGCATGAGTTCAATAAACAAGGCTGAGGTGTGCACCACAATGAGGGACTTGCTCTGAAAATCCTGGGGGGGAAGATTTCCATTTCTGCAGTTGTGTTGCAACCTCTGTAGAGCCAAGTCTAACAAGATCATAATTCTTGTCTCCGGAACCATCTCCATTCTGTTCTTCTGACCAGTTCTGCCACCATTTATTCTGCTTCCAGGGGCAGTGAGATTCACAGCAAAAGCCCACCCTGGCATCAGCCTTTGTCTCTAGCTGCAGTGCTACTAACCTGCTTGCTGTAGACCCCATCCATACTGAGATGGAGAGCAGCCTACCTGTTGGACTCTGCTGCCAAGTCACCCTGCCCAATGTAGTAACACACTTTCAGATTTTCTTCTACATCAGTTTTTCTGTAAGTGCTGCTGATTGCAAGATACTAGACAGTCACTCATAAAATCCTTACTTGTAACAGGCAAGTTCCTCTCCCTTGTTCCTTGTCCTGTAACTGTCATGCAAAACCATCTTGCCATCTGTGCTGAGCTTTGCTTTGTTTCCCCGTTACAGTTTTCTTTCAGAGGGTATGAATTGTAACTATCAGAAGTGCATCCTGAGCCTCACATGCCAACTAATGTCACATGAGAGAGTCCTGCCCTAGACTCCATCATCTTCTTCCATACTTTTTTTATTTCCCATCACCCTCCCTCCCGCTTTATCAAACCCTGGAGAGACTGGTTCACAGAACGATTTCAACACCTTCTCTCAGAAGGTCAGCTATGCTAGGGCCAGCTTTTGCTTTTTTAGGCTTACCCAGAAACCTGCCTTTTGGCTTGTCACTTCCTATGCAAATCTAATGCAACCCAGTGGAGTAATGGTGCCAGGATTACCTTCTCCAGGACACAGAGTCTAAGTTTTCTGTACTCAGTGAATGCTGTTTGTTCTGATGACTGGCCATGCAAGAAGCACCCCGCAGTCACTGGCCGCTTCTCAGGCTGAATGCTCCACGTGGTGCAGTTCTGCCCAAGACCACACTTTCTCATGGTTTTCTCAGGCAATTCTGCCTCTGGTCAGGTCCATGTGTGACAGCCACTGCTGCTGCATACACCAGCTCCCTAGAGGTGTGGGGAGAGCAGCCACACTCGGCTCAGAGAATGCAGTGAGATGAAGATGTGGTGCTCCCACGAGGACTTGGTGGCTGTGCAGCTCTGTTGCTACAGTCTGTGCAGATCTTTGTACACATTATCTGACTACTATGGCTCTGATTTAAGCCACTTGGCAGGTAAGGACATATTTGAATTATAACCAAATGACAACTTTATCCCGTATAACTACTTGGATTATTCAAGATAACCATAGTTCATATAGCTGACTTCAGCTCAAGCCTTTTGGCTTTAGCCTATTCCAGAAATACCATCAGCCATGTAATCTGAGTCTGAATTCAAGTGCTTACTTTGGGCACATCTTTTGTATTTTCAGTTCCTCTTTGGAAAGAGAAGGGAAGTTTTCCTGAGCTAATACTGCCCATTTGCAGAAAAGAAGTATTTTGAAGTAGTGGAATGGCATGTTGTCACAGAATAAGGAATTACTGCTATATAGAGACAAATTAAATACAGGAAGAAAGTCAATAAAGCATTTTATAGAGAACCGTGATCTGACTGCTTGAGCTTAAAGAAATGGATTGTATATAATATGTGCAGTAAAATAGTTACTAATACTATGCAAAGTCTTAGTTAACTGTGTGCTATTGGGCAGAGGACTGCTGCTATTGAGCAGAGTGGGACTGAATTTTTGGGCTTAAGTACTTTATAGGATTGTGCTTAGATCTAGTGTCTGCAGGACCAATTATTACATTGTGAATGCTAAAGACAAAGCCTGTGTTTCATCTGCCCCGCAGGAAAACTATGTTAAATAACCATTGGAGCTCAGAAGCAAAAAATTAAAATACTTTCATCAGTATCCCATAGTAAGTATGTCATGTACATACTTACACGTGTTTGGGGTTTTATTTAAAAGAAAAAGGCTTACCCACAGTCCATGCAATATTCTCAAAATAGCTACTTGTTTAACTTTTCCTTTTCTTTTTTTTTTCTGCCTAGAGAATTACCTGTCTCATCATAACTACATCCTAATTAGTAAAAGAAGTATATCCCACATGCATATTTATTACACTTACACCCTCTTGAATGCTAGTAAGGGACATCAGCTCTAAAGTTTTGGTACATGTCTGTTAATTTATGCTGCGGTACCTGTTAGGCTTCTCAAAGACACATTTGCTTACGTTAGAGCCTGGCAAATTTTGTGAACACAGTGGTACAAAGGAAGAGTCCCACTGTACAGAAAGGGTCATACCTTGTGAAGAGCAGCAGACACAACTGGAATGCAAGTGTGGATGCTGCCAGTATTTGACATACTATATAATCACCCGGAAATTAGTTTTAAGAGAATCTTAAAACTTGTTTCATATTTCAGAGGTGGTTCCTGAACCTATAGTCCCACTAATTGCTTTGAGTTTCTTACAAAGAGAAACAACTGTTGGAATTTAAGAACAAAGGTCACAAAAGCTCCAAGTTTCTTGATTACACAGGCTTCCTACCAAGTTGCTTACCTAGATTCTCCTCACGGGTATTAACTACTTGCCAGTTTCAACTCAAACCGTTTCATATGCAGCTTTATGCTGAATACTCTCTGGTTGCTAGAGCTGGTTAATAATTGAAAATAATAATTTGAAGCATTCCAATTAGAAGTGAAAAATCAGTTTACTCTTTCTCTCCAGTGGCTACTGGTTACAACCTATCATCAGGTTACTATTGCCATGCTGGGGTAATTTGCCCAAATCTGTCACATTTCTTCATGTAAAGTAAATGGGTCACCCATTTATTTTCCTGTGATTCTGATTCTCAGTATCAACTTTCAGTCTAAGAGGCTATTTCAATTTATACTTCTATTTAAAATGGATATATATACCTCTTCCTTTTTAATGCAAGCAATACCTGCAAACTATTAAAATCTTCCAATATGCAGTCAGGAGCCTTCCACTTCTAATTGCTGGTTGACATATGAATCCACAGTGCATGGACTATTTATGGTGCTCATAAAATGATCCCAGATTTAAAAAAAAATACTTGCCCTAGAAGAGATATTTTCCCACAGTACTACAGCAGTACAGTGTCTGCTGTACAGATTGACTTTATTCCTAAAATAAAAATATGATAAAGAGAAAGCAGACTTAGCTGCAGAATTAAGTACTGGGTTGGGGTTTGTATTTTTGTAGTGCTGGTTTCCAGGTGAGTGTGTAGGTTTGCTCAGGGAAGGACAATTTTCAAGGCATCCAGAAATAACCTTGTGAGCCTAGCTCAGCACAGGCAACTGTCTGGATACACAGGCATGTGCTAACAGGGAAAAAAAGGATATCTTGACTGTGGGAAGAAACATTTGTTAACTTGGCTGCATACAACTCCTGTCTGATCCTTTCTGGGGACAGGAGCACTTTTTAGAGTAGCTTTGGGAGGACCTGCTACGCAATCGCATATTTTATAGCCCTTACTTACAAACCAATCCAGAGCATATGTTTAAACACTTAGCTGTGCTAAGTGCAGCCCTATCACCTCTTGAAGTTTAAGGGGGCTAGTCCTGAGCTTAAGTGTTTTCCTGGACTAGAACCTTACAGTGCAATGAGAATGTCTGGTTTGGCTCTACCTCTTGTATGGAAAGTCGATATGTTCTTCCATAACACAGCGTAAAGTTGGCTGCCATCACCCCTTTCCTGCTGCTTGAGTCTCATGGGAGGTCCCATCTCCCTGTGGCCAGAGGTGTTCAGTCATTTCAGGGACTTGGGTCTGCCTCTTAACCATCTCTGGCATTTCAGGATGCAGAATTCCAGCTGCTCATGAAGTGGTAGTGAAAATGTTTTCACTGTTTAAACAGCAAGAGCTGCAGCACTGGAAGCACCAGGAAAGCTTTGCTTGGATGAAGTATCTGTTCTCCCTTTCCCGTCAAGATCCCAAGGGTTCTTCTCAGAAGAACATATCTTATGATATATGCAGTACAGGTGAGCAAGGCTGTACTTTCCCCATTTGCCCACAAGAGAAGAAAATTTAGGTCAATTTTCCATAACCTCAGTAAGCTTAAATGAATGCAGTCTGTTGCCCAGAATTAATCATCTATGCCTGAGATGTCACCATTTCATGTGCATTAAAAAACCCCTTCATACAAGCAGTATCTGTGTGCTGGAAACATTAATACATATTGTGTTTAACAATGAAAAATGAAACATGGAGCACATAACCACCTCACAGCTACCTAAATGCAGCTACAATTGATGTGTACACCTCTGCAGCCTCATACCTGAGCTATATGGAACAACAAATAGTAAATATTCCTAGCGGTACATCAACACTGCCTTAGGGTCTGCTTTCATATTTGTTTAGATTAGCCAGCACTGACAAATTATTACAGCCTATTTGTTTGTGAAAACATGCTTTCTTAGTACTTTCACATATAAAAAATCCCAGCAGCTTACATAGCACCGTTAGAACTTGCAGCACTGCATCCTCACAATGGGACTGTGCTTCTGTTCATAAAGCAGAGATCTGTGACAATGCACCATTTGCTGCAAATGTAACACCTTTGGAACGTATAAAAACAGCAATGTGTTCATGGTGCCTTTAGTCTCTTAGCTAAAATTCACCCCAGTGAGGCATGTGGTTTACATGTACAGTGACTGTAAGTTCTCAAAGCAGTAAGATTACCTGTAAGATATTTTTCAAATCACTGGGGTCACTTACTGTCAGATGCCAGCTGTTTCTCTGCGTATTTTCTTTTCTTTTTAATACCAAAGTATAAATATAGAGTAAAAACCCAGGCCCGTACCTGGATAAGGAATCTTTCCGTATGTAACAATTTCATACAGGAGAATCCCAAATGACCACACATCAGATTTGATAGTGAAAGATCCATAGTTAATTGCCTCTGGTGCTGTCCATTTAATAGGGAATTTTGCACCTAAAAAAGAAATACAGCCGCAAACAGTCAAAGGCAAATTTAAACACTCAATATCAAGTCAGTAAAAGGTCATAAATGACTCGCCTTTGATACTCCTAAGTTAGCAAAATTACCAAAATTCCTTCTATACAAGAGTTATCAGCAGAGATGTGCCGCAGGATGCACATTGTCACACTGCATGTCATGTGTCAGAGGGGCAAATAAGATGCTTTATAGTCTCTGTTTTCCCTTCTGCCCAGTGGTCAGGCAACAATCTTACAATTCCCATCACCTGGAACTTCACAAGACTTTAACTAACTTTCCCTATTTTAAATAACGTCAGTCTGGCTTGGACATACACTTGAATGCATTTCACATTCAGCCATAAATGCAAAAGCAGTAGCAAGACATACCTTAAAAATCATATGTTAGGTTACTGTCCTTCGTATATAACTAACTGATTCCAGAAATTGCCAAATAAATTGCCAAACTCCTTCCAGTTAAATGAAAAAAGTTCAGGCAGCATTTGTTGGGAATACTACATTAGTTCTTTTGACAATGAGAAGCAATATAAGCAGATTGTCTGTAAGCCCTTTTTAGCCTGCTCTATCATTCTTACATAAAATACCAGGTAAGCTAGGAAACTTTTCTCAATGGCAGAAAACACATCAAAGAAACTCAACATAAAAAATGTACAAAGTGAAAAGTTAATTTAATCAATACACAATGTTTAGAGATAGCTAAAACACACACATATGGGTCTGTACCTCTGAAAATTGCTTAATCAGACCCTTTGCTCTGATATATTGAATTACTGTAATTCCGTGACTGCTGAATAGCTCATCTTCCTTTAATCTTAACTGTAGCATATTGTTCTCTTTCTTCCTCATACCTTAGTTCTTCCCCTCTTGTCCTACATTACCAGTTTCCATCCAGACTGTGTGAAAACCTGACATAGTGTGTTTGAAACAAGAAGGGGAAAGCCAGCCAACAAACTCACTCTGAAAAGTTACCCTTATGCAATCTGTGCATGGAAGCATAAATAAAGACTATTCACTACAACAAATTGGCTGGGCACTTCCTGAAAGGATCCTTGACAACATTAGCAAAACACACCTGGCAAACCCCAAACATGTGTCTTTACCAGCATGTTTTCCCTCTTGCCATTCCTGACCCTGTTGCACTCTTAGCTCCCATCCATGTGCTGAACAGGGACATGACCCAGTCTTCCAGTGTCCCTACAAGTAGCAGCAATGCTGCTGAACATGCAGATTAATGTTGCAGCTCCCAAAGCAACTTTAAAAGGGAACCAGTCCTGCTAAAGCTTTTCTTGCTACCAGCAACCACACCTGCTAGGGCTCCTTCCTTTCCCTATCTGAAATTAGGAATTAAGGATGTGAAGAGAATAAAAGATCATATTTTCCTGGCATTTGTTTCTGTGAGATGGAAGCTGTGGCTGTGTAATTAATTTCTTCAATTTTAAAAAAAAAAATTGTGTGCAGTTAAGTACTTTCATTTTTTTCTGCTTTTCAAATCTATTTAAAATAAACTCATCAAAAAGCCTGGAGAACACAGAAAGGTTGTTTCCTTATTCTTTTTAGAAATTGTTGGCATTAGAATGCTGCTTCTAGGAAGCCTTTACAGGACTTTCTGTCCTTGGTGACCGTATTACTGTTAAATACAGCCTCACTGCCTCCCAAAGGCTGAAGTTTTAAAGACAAAAATGAAAAGACATACCTTCCCTTGCTGTGTATTCGTTGTCTTCAATGACTCTTGCTAGTCCAAAATCAGCAATTTTGCACATTAGTAAGTCTGAAACCAGAACATTCGCTGCTCTCAAATCTCGATGGATATAATTTTTTCTTTCTATGTATGCCATCCCTTCTGCAATCTGTGAGCAAAAGAACAGCTATTTTGATATTTTGACACCACACAACTCCATTAGCAGCTCTGATCTGTCTGTTTTTCCAAGGTATCAGCAAAGCCGCATCCATTTATTCATTATTGGTGTCTTTGGAGCATTTTTTACAGGGGAGCAAGGAAAAGGGGGATGCCATGGAAAACCTGTGTGCAGATCAAGTTCTGTAAAACTATGCTTACAGTAGTAACAGCTCTGAAAGAATTGTTTGGGTGAACAGCTAGCAGGATTAGACATGTATAAGAGACATTTCCTGAAACAAAATCTTAATTAAAATGTTCCTAAGATTTCTATTAAAATATTCTCTTTCCCAAACTACTAACTGGTTTATTTTCCAAATACTAGGAAAATGGAAGGAATGAATAAGTTAAGATACAGATGTTCCATTTAAGGACTGATGAAGCAACAGAGCAGAGAGAGTTAAAAAAACCCACCAAAACCAACAGCTTTCTATTTACTCGGTAAAGGCCTGGGCAATCAGGAAACAATTACTAAGATAGGGCAAACAATTTTAGTTTATTCTACAACAACATGTACCTGTTCATACATGAGGAGTCTTTAGCAACAGCCAGTTTTCAGATATTATCATAATGAAATATAATTGTATTTCAGTAGCCCAAACTGATTTCCAAACCAAGTTAAAGAGGATTAATGTCTGCAAAATAGGCACTAGGGATGATTGGTTTAGTATTTGTCCAGATTGCCTTTTTTTCTGAAGAAAAACATTTTACTTTTCAGAAAAAAAATCCAAACTGAAATAATAGTTTCTAAACTCAGAGAAATAAACTGATGTATAGACTATTCTGTCCAAAAGTTTAGGAGAAGCTAAGAAAAAACCAAAAGTAAAACCTGTTCTTGTGAGCTGTCAGTTTTTATCTTTCTTGTGAGACTGTTGTTGGGCCATTCCCAGGCAACGGCCACAGTCCAACCTTTGCCACAGGTACCTCTCCGGGATGCCTGTGGGTGGGTGACAGACCACTCACTCTTGACCACGTGGTTTGAGGAACACACAAACTCTCAGATTTGCCAGTGAAGCAGCAGTAAAGCAGTAAGGGTCCTTTGCCAGTGCCAGTCCCCAGCACCCTCCTCACAGGCTCTTTCCTCTCCACCTCAGGAGAAGATATATGGACAGATCCCTTCTCAGCACCAGCAGTGCTCATTTCTGCTGTGCAGTAAAGCAGGCAGGAGCACCCGACCAAATTTTAAGAAAGCATTAACATCACTTCTGCTTATCTGTTTCTAAAAAGTCCCTGAGGGGTACTGCAAAGGCACACACTTACAACACAAAACCACATGGTCTTTGTTCCCCTTTTTCGGTTTAAGTAATGGAAAAATAGAGCCACTTGCCCTCCCACCTCCTTCCACTGCAAACCTCTTCTTACAAACCGATATATTCTTCAGAGCAGTGTGATATTGCCCTTGTACAATGCAGGGGGGGTTCTCACACCAAACCAGAAATAAACTCTGACAATGAAGACAATGAAGAACACCTGCATTTCACATTTTCTAGAAATAAGTAAGATGTTTTATAATGAAGGAAGTAGCTACTGGTGAATAATTGCCACAGAGAGTCTTACTAGACACTTACACAATAATTGCTTCACAATAGAAGAGCAGTATTTAATTCAGAGCTTGCTCTGCCTCTCTCTCCTCCCCATGCCATTACTTGGATTTGGGGAGAAGGAGAGATGAAAAGGAAGGTTTTGGTGTAAGATCAGTGCTGAGGCTGGACAAGCCAGCTTGGCAGATACACCCATAATGCAGACAGGTCCACTAATATCACTAAAAATACATCAAATATCAGAGAGGAATCAACTTTCCTCCTTCTTCCCTGCACAAATTTAATATTTGGGCAAACCGCTGGCTAGGGAATGAAGAACCACTTCACAAAAGAGACATTTTTGATGGTGATATTTAATTCCTAGGTCCAACCAAGAAAAACCATTGGAAAGACCATTTTATTTCCTCTTATTTTTGCCAAATTCACCAAAGTCATCATCTGATTAGTCACAAATAAGAATGTGAAAACAAATGATTCATTACGTTTTTAGCAAATACAAACTACATTTCTGTAAAACTCCAGGACGATGGTTTTGACTGCATTGAATCAGAAAAATTCAAAGAAGCTATGCATATTCCAGTACGTGGGCATGCAAAAAATTCCAAAGTAGGAAAAGAATAATGAGCAAGGAATTTTGAATGGGAGAAGGAGGGGAAACACAGCAACTGGACAACTGAATTCACATGTCTAGTCATGTTAAATCTTTACTTGTGGAAAAAGAAGAAAGAAAAAAATTAAGATTTTTTTGATCAAGGAAATGGGTGCCAGAGCTGAAGAGATAACTTCTAATGATAATTGTTGGGTTTTCATTGCCAAATGATATGTTAATGGTAGAGAAATTCATGTGAACAAAAGAAAATTAAAGCCTTTTTCCCTGTCTTTTAATGATCATTGGTACCTGTCAAGACTGTTCGGCTACATATAACTTCTATTCAGGAGGCAGGATGGGAAAGCTAATTTGAGCTTCACAAATATGTTTTGTGGCCTTTAAGAGAGGATTCTGCACTACACTGCCAAGAAAGGAGCAGTTCCCCGTCACCTTTAATGAACTACTGACACACTTTTAGAAATACCCAAATTAAATCCTTTTAAAAACAGCCAACCAACAAATCTCTACACACTAGGAACTATGCATGCAGGGTAAGAATGGGAGAAAGGTCTTCTGGGTGAAATAAATCATTCCACAAGACAGCTTCTGTAAATGTAAAGCTTTAGCTAAAAGTCATGGCAAGTGTGGGACAGTGGCCTCAGAGCTGCTCTCAGCTGCCCACATGGGCTGCTCAGGCCCACAGCTGGTGGTGAGTCAGAGCATCCCAAAAACCCGACTGGAAATGAGTGCAAAACTCTTAGGTGGACACAAGCATTTTGTTGGTGCATTTTAAGCAGAGGATACCCTGAGTTTCACATTGCCCTAAATTTGGTAATGTTCTCAGTTCCTGGGGAGAAGCCTCACTAAAAGCAGTCTGCAGTTTTGAAAGGTTTGAAGCAGATGTGTTATTGATCTGGACAGAGCTGTCTTTGGTCTAGGATTAACCTTTCCATAATGGTACCTTTCAGGTACCTTTCAATAATGTTCAGATGCATAATAAAATAAAACACACTTCTTGATCACAGAGTTTTCAAAAAGAGAGTTCATCCTCATGTAACTTTTTGTCTGTGGAGAACTATTGCAAAAGACACATATCTTCAAGGAATATATTGGTGGAATAACAATTTTCAGTTTGCAGCAGTGCTTATCCTAAAGGTGAAGTCAGGAAAGGTTGCAAAATCATATTCCTCTTGATCCAGTCAAGCAGCTATGTAGTCAAAGCAAACCCACGGGGAAAAAAAGTATTATTAAAGTAATGTATATAATTATGCACTAGAACATTAGAGGGTATCATTAAAAATCAAAGAAGCCTGAAAAGGAATATGCAGTAGAAATGTCACAATGCGAAATAAGACTTAAAATTAATTGTAATCTAGGACTTTTCTCTATGACCTTAAAAGAGTGGGGCGAGAGGGATTAAAACACTGCATTAAAAATCTCTATTAATTTTATTCTAAGTTTACTATAATTTCAATGACACTGTAGCCTTAGAAGGCAGAAAGTAGTTGCCAGTGAAGCTGTAGGTCATAAAAGAACTAATGAAAGTATCAGCACTGCATGGGAAAGAAAAGACTGTTTTTAGGACAAAGCTTTGACCAGTTCAGAAGTTATACCATGAGTATGTTCAGTTAAAACAGATATCATTTTCCTAACCACAGCCACTATGCACACACTATGTGTGTGCTACAAGGAAGGTAATGGATTTGCATAAGAAGCAGGAAGAGTTTACACATACAAAAGGTTCTCTGAATTCCCATCATACGTTTTCAGCAGATCTCATCAAACAGAAGCAAGTACCAATTCAAGAACTATGAAACAAAGAACTGGAGGCTCTTTGGGTAAATTTCCTCTAGGGCAAGACAGAAACCTACTAGTAAAATCCAGAGTTTGCCAGTTGCTTAAGTGCTGAAGGAGCCACGCTGTTGCCTGTAATGGCCAAGAGGAATTTGGGCAATATCCATGTGGACCACCTTGGCCCGCTGCATTAGCAAGATCTGGCAGTAGACCATGGACAAAGCAATGAAATTCACTTACACTCCAACTTGCAACCAGGAATCAACAGCTAATGGCACCTTTGGATTCCCCAAGTCTGCTGGCTGAGCTGGCAGGCAGAGCCCAGCAAGGAGAACCACTGGGAACCACTCATCCCCTGTGCCAGGTAATGCCTGCCAGATGCGAGGCAGCTGTGGAGCAGCCAAAGACGTTGCCATGCTGCTGACCCATGCACAAACAGTGGCCATGCAGGCAGGGAGGCAGGCTCAGGTTTTGTTTTCTCCATATTCCTGGCTGTTTCTGGCATGTCCGACATAGTGAGAATTCTGCTGACTTCTACGGGAGATGCCACAGCTCTGCTCTGTACTAAAGCAGAAGTATGTGCCCGAAGATTTGTTTGCAAATCTCAGCTTCCTTTAAAACATGCTCATTTCAGAGACATCTAACATTCATCTCTAGTGAATAAAATTGTCTTTGCCAGGGCATGGCTAACACTAGATTCCCCCCGCCCCTGCTCATATGCACTAATTGAAGCACAAGAGATACCTTCAGCTCTGTCAGAGGGCAGGTTGCTTTAGAATCTGAGCTGGACCACCTTCCTAGCAAGCATTTTTTTGCCATCTTTTCTACAAACTTAATTTCATAAATCATGACCATTAGTACAGAAAGAAAACATCAAAATCCAGAATCCACAGCTGTAAGTTAAAGTAGGCACTAGATGTAAGTGTAACCAAGTAACAGCTATCTCTGTCAAAAATGGCCATCAGTGAGTGTGTTCATCTAACTAAACAGCAAAGTCAGTTTAGCAGAGCAGGAGCATATTTGATTACTTGCTTGAAAAAGGCTTACTTTTAAAAAGGTGTTATTTTACCTAGGACAGCAGTCCTCATTTTCAAAATCAGAATGCTTCACCTCTTTCAAACATTTTTTTTTCAAGACTGTTCAAGGCAAAGGCATAATGAGCTCAGCAAGTGGAGCACTAAATGACAGCCTGGCAATGCAAACAACAACTCACAGCTGTTGTTGTTCTCCAATAACACTTGGAAAATCAGCTTCAGCTGAGGGATCCTGTACATCTACCTGCGCTATATTCTTCAGCCCTCTAATAGTACATAGACCACATCCTTCCCTCTCTTTCTCCCATTCTCAGTCCGTCCTGTGTCATGTAACATCACAGATGTATGAGGGGAAAAATAAGCTAATGCTCAGCTATAATTTCTTGCATTTCCAGTGTTGGTGAGAAGCTGGGGCAGTCTGGCAAACTGCCTTGCCAGAACGGTGTGATTAGACAGTAATGAAGAGCTCAACCATGTGTCCATCAAGGAAAAAAACCAAACCTGATTTTATTTAAGAACTTCACCACAAGCTTCCTTCCATATTATTTTTAACCTCTTCTGAAACATATCTCTCCAAATTTCGTTCCCCTTAGCTCTATGGAGAGGTTAACATCATTGCTGTAAGAGTAAATTAGTGCTCCATTTGTACAAACTAGAGGCATACCAAAAATGCTACATACATTTTGTGTTCTTTATATATAGCCTACATTCTAGAAAAGTGGGATCCACAGGTCTGCAGTAAAATTGCCACTACCTTAGCAAAGGTCTGAAAATATTTTTGTCTGTCTTTTACCCTAAAGACCCATCAATTAACATTCAGACTATCAGAGATAGAGAAGACCAGAGGAACATCGGTGTCGGTCAGAGGGAAATCTCTAGTCTGGAACCACACACATGCAGCCTGCAAGTCTATTCTACACAGTCCTGTTATTACCCAATGGCATTAAGGGCTCTTTACAAATGTGCTCAAAAACTCTACAGATTCCTTCCACAAGAAAAATCCTGCTATCTCTGTTCCAAAGTTTTGTTTGGGCTGCAGCCAGAAATCCTCAGGGAGGCATTCCTGAAAACCCCTTCAGGATCACTCCAAGCCAATGCATAGCTCGCTCTCAGGAATTTCTTTTGAAAGAGGTGATGAGGGATTTCTCACATCACCTGTGCAGCACAACGTCCTGGCCTCTGAGGCCAAGTGCAGGAATTGGCTCTGAGAGGTTGCTGTAGATCACGGTGACAAGTGATGTTCATTTCAAGTGACCTGACCTTCAAAGTTTTGTAAATGACAATGTCTGACCCTGTTATCCTGAAGTGATTTACCCAAGTTGTACACAGTTAGAGTTCTGCTCTAGTTCATTGCACTTTTTAAGCCTTAAATTTCTGTAAACACAATATTTAAAATGAACACAACATCCCTAACTCCACTGCTGTGAAACTATATGTGCTTTTCTCTTTACATCTCAGGTCTCCTTTCATATCACTGCTCACAGATGTTCCTCTCTCCCTTGAATTTTACACACTATTTTCAAAGCTCCCTTTTTTTTTCTTCTTTTCTGCCCACTGTTATTCATCTCCTCAGGCCATGACCTGGGATACAGCAGGTTTTCTACATCTACAAAGCTTTTATCCCACTAAATTCTCAAGGACAAATTACTCAAAGAATTCATAAAACTTAGAAAGCCTATAGCTACACAAAACCAATAATTATAGCAAAAATTGCTCCTGCATTGGATCTATGTTAAATAAAAATCTGTATTTGTATTGAACATCTACATAACAACATGTGATGTGTAATATACCATAGGATAGAATAATTCTATTTGGAAAGGACCTCCAATGATCATCTGGTCCAACTGCTTGACCACTGCAGGCCATTTTAACCAAAAGTTAAAACATGTTGTTAAGAGCATTGTCCAAATGCCTCTTAAACAATGACAGGTTTGGGGCATTGATCACCCCTCTAGGAAGCCTGTTTTACTGTTTGACAACCCTCTTGGTAAAGAAATATTTCTAATCTTATATTTATCTGTATAGAAATGGTTATATAAAACATTTATATAATATTCTTATTGTGAATTTTTTGTATAAATCCTGAATGTTTTGCCACACCTTTTAAAGTTTTCCCATCTTTCTTCATGAGTTACAACAAATTACTGTAATAGGGTACAAATATCTGTAAACTCCAATGCATAATAAAAACCCTAAAGGATTGGTTAGCAATAACCTAACAGAAATGCCTTCATTACGTATTAGTAACATGAACTACAACTCACAAAACCACAATTATTACTCTATTTTTTTTACATCCCTTCCTGGACATCTAATGCTGGTAACTGTCGAAGACAAAACACTGGGCTCTGGACACCTTTGATCCAGGCTGTGAAACACAAATCACTCTGGGGTCTCTCTCTCCAGGTTTCATTTATGACATGGGATAACTTGTATATTTTGAAATAATCATCCTGGTTCATGAGTCATATACTAGTATACTGAAACATCATTTCACAATAATTTACATAAGAATTTGAAACCAAGTAGAGTCAATTGAGGTTAAGAGACGTTTGACTAATTAACCCAACTTCAGAATTAAAAAAATGACACATTTATTAACACTTAAGGAATCTCCTAAGCACAAAGTCACAAACTTGTACTTACACTTTCAACACATAGCTGCTCAAATTGAAAGCAGCCTCTCCACGAAGGAAAGCAGATGTGTACTGCTGCCATCTTATCAGGGTTTCACTGACATCTACGTAAGTTACCAGCAGCGACCTCATACATTCCCTTTGAAACCTCTTTTATCTATTTCCTCCTTTCAAATAATTTTATTTACTCAAAATTTATTTGAAAATTATTTTTTATGCAAAAACCCCTGAAGATAAAGCTGCCCAGCATGAGTTACAGACTCTGAAAAAAATAAAACCCCACTAATTTTGAGCATATTTCCTAAACTTTACCTGAGCAGAGAAGTCAATTAGCTTTGGAAGCAACAATTTACTTCCTTCATCACTCTTCAGGAAATCAAGCAAACTTCCTGTTACAACAGAGAAAGATTAAGTCAGTGCAGCTTATTACCAAAAGAAAGGTCACACCAGTCCCCAATGTTATGGATCACAAAATTGATGTGTTTTGATGTATTTTCAAGTTGACCATAATAAGACAGTCTCTTCACAGGATTTAGCAACTGTAACATCCAAGTCTGCATGTCAGACATCTGAGTTTAGCCATTTTCCTGGGTGTAGAAAACTCCCATCAGACTGCATCTCAGTTTAGTGGCGTTGAGTTTGGTAAGCATGCTAGTCTACAGACCATCAGGAACTGTTTAGTAGAAGTACTCACATCAATCCTTTCCAAATCATGAAGAATAAATACCTCAACACAAAATTGTTTGAAAACAGAACAAAACAAAAAAAAACTATCACCCAAGAAAATCTGAGAAGGAAACCTTGCATATTTTTGTGGGAATGCTCTATAAAGGTTGTCCTTTTCTAGTAGTGGAGCCATCCTTCCATGACCACACCTCATTCACCTTATTACACACACCTTTATCAATTTAAGGGCCACATAAGGCAATTTCTAAGGTATATTTTAATTGCCTTGCTATGATACCAGAAACAAAAGTTAAGTAGGGAGTCCAAAGGAACCAGAGCTATTTTAGGGTTATCCTCTGATTCAGAAACAATTAAAAATGCTGCATTTAAGAAAACTGTAAATTCAGATTCACAAATGCAGCAATAGATCATAAAATTAAAGCCTCAGCCCATCTTAAGGATAGGTTCTTCTTCAATTAATACCTGAGCACTCAAAAAAATAACTCTATCATTCCTTCCTTTTTAAAGAAAGGGGACTAATTTAGGAGAAGCAGAAGAGTTCACCTAAAACACTGCTTGCAGATCCAATGTTTTTCTCACCTTTTGCCATGAATTCTGTTATAATATAAATAGGCTCTTCTTTGGTCACTACAGCATAAAGCCTAACGAGCTTATCGTGCTGAAGTGTTTTCATGAGATTGGCTTCTTCCAGGAAGGCTTGCACAGACATTGTTCCAGGCTTCAAGGTCTTCACGGCTACTTTCGTACTATTGTGATAATAACCTACAAAGAGGGAATACAATCAGTGCACTTGAAGTCACTCTGCACCACACAGCACCCCAACTAGCAGGAATTTGTAAAGCAGGTGAGGTTAGATTCCAGGAATAGCTAAGAGTCTGAAAGCAAGTGCCAGATGTAGCACAAATGCTAGAATTCCTTTTTATTTTGCAACTGATACAACATTGCAGTGAAAAATGATCCATTCCCTATATTTAGAAATCAGTTATCTCAAAAACAAAAAATTAAGCAAGCAAATGATCTTACTTCATACCAAGTTTTCATTCACAAGTAACGCATAAAAAACTTGTCAAGACATGTTTTAATGAATGTCCACTTAAATTTTCTCAGAATTCAATAGCGTCCAAGGACTGACTGCAAGATTCTGGAGTATCTTTAAATCCTGTGATTTTTGCTAATTTATGCATGCCAGTGTCATGCTTCTAATCCTTTCCGTAACCCTCAGTGCTCAAAATGGAGCATTACAGGAAAGTGCAATCAAACGAGTGGTCTTGTGACCAACAAGGATACGCTGCCAGGACTGCAATCCTGCAGTGTTCAGCACAAGATTTAAAATGTGATAACTTCTTATCACATAGCCCATGCCAGAAGTGAAGGAGACTGTGGCTGTGGTTCATTTCTTTGTTTATCAAACCTTCTAGTGTAATAGTCTAGTTACAAAAAAAGTAGAGAGAATTACTTTCTGATTTTCCCAAACATTAAATAAATGTTAAAATAGTATTTAAAATAGAGTAGCAAGCACTGATACTAAAGTTTATCTCATGAAGTCATTTAATTTGAAAAAGAAAAGAAAAAGAGAGAAAGAAAGAGATAGGGATATAAATGTAACTGTTGTACCCCGTCATACCCTTTGCAACATTGCAGAAACATTTCTCAAAAGAGGTTAAACTTTCATGACTTGATGAAATAGACTCATTGCCTTATGCAGCAACAATGCAGACTATCACCACCTCCAAACTGGAATCTACCGCTTCCTTATACTATCATCCTAAAAAAAGAAATCAGTGGCAAAGCAAGGACCTAGTTCCCAGATATTAAGTGATTGCTCTAACCACTGCATCTTCTTTTTTTGAAGAAGAATCATCACCTGAGAAAAGCCACTATGTCAATCACAAAATATTCACTTGCACAGTTATTAAATCCATTTTTCCAAACACGGTCAGGTCAAAGCATAACATAGACATTTCTCTAAATTACCTAAGAGTAAAAAATTACAGCTACAGATCAAATCTGCTGTTAAAGCTCAGGCATATCTTTATATCTATTGGAGAAAAAGATATAAAATATATTTCTTTCTGCTTAAGAATCAGAGAGTTTATTTCTATAATTTCTACTATTCCATCCCATACCCTAAAACAGAGCATGATTTCCACTCTCAATTTGTTGACGTCTCTACTGAACATACTAATCAATATCATTATTTCTGTGAAGCAATTATGAGCAACACACCATTAGCTATGTAACAATATTTTACGTTCACTACAGAGATCTACCAAACTGGGTCTTACAGAAACTTGGCTTTATGACAATGCCTCAGTGACACCAAGGTTTTCTGCTGTAAAAAAGTCTACCCTGACCTTCTGGTCGTAACATACAAAGCAAATAGCTGGTGGGAGTACTAGAGATAGCTGATCCTGATCACTTCTACGTTTGTTTATTAAATCAGGTATCAGCAGGGATGGGACACCAAAACCCTGAGGAAAGGCAGTCATGAACTCTATGAGCACACACAAAAAAGTGGACCTTAAGAGCTTGGCAAAACTGGAATTTGTCACCTCTCCCACCCACATCATCAGCAAAACCAGTGTTAGCTTTGTTTGGGCTGGACCTGGAGCGGGCAGCACCTTTTTAGTATGCATCTGTACCACCCCAGCCCAACAAAGTCCTAGTCCTCATGCCAGGTCACCTGTCACTGCTACGAGAATGCCTGTGGTAGTGCCCAAAAAGATAATCTGCTTTGCAGGCAGACTCTTACTGTTCAGGTAAGAAACTGCAGCCTTTGTTCAGGTGGAGAGAAAACTGATGACCTCAAAGAGCTTTACTGACAGCAAATGGTTTAATCTGCATCACAGAAGGATTCCAGTAATGTGCAGGGAGCTGTGGGAAGGGGTGACTATGGCATCATCCCCCAGCTTCCTACAGTGCCTGGGACCCTGAACTATTCACTAACACCTGCCTTGGCTGAACTGAGCCTGACTCTGGGTGTAGACCCAGTGCTTGCTGTGTCACAGTATTCCTTGCCATATAATATGAATGAACTATGGTCTGCTGAATGAACTTAGGACCGCTACCTAAATGTGAATTCAAGAAGATAGATAAACAATGAAATTCTTGCTTAGATCTAGAACATCTGACATAAAATTCAGATTTTTTGCAACTAACATTCAGCTCATCTATGTATTGTCAAATTTCTTTTCTAATACTAATGAGATGTACCAGTAAGTTTTCTCGGTTCATTTTAGATGTCTTTTATCGTAACAATAGGATTTCTGTGATACGATTTACTCTGTTTTTTTCTAACAGCTGCAAAAGAAAATACACCTTCAAAACAAATATTACTAATATTCTAATTCAGAGGTTATTGAATAAGAGAATCTTTTACACCTGAAATGCAAGCAAGAGGTGCCTCATTAATAAAATACACTATAATGGCTGCATTTGCCTTGTTAACTTTCCTCTTAGACCTGCTTGAGAATTCTCTTCATGGATTATTAATACCACAGAGCATCATGATTCACTTCATATCAGTGCACACTAGGAACAAAAATGCATAAAACATAGACCCTACTCTTGCAGTGCTGCTCTGTTTCATCACATCACCAAAGTAGCTGCCCAGATGAACTGAATTCCATGGTCTAAAAACCTTTCATACCATGGCAGGAAGTGAGTCTCTCTGCAGTTTCAGCTTCTGTTAAAAATCAAATGTAATGCAAGCAGTAGTATGAAAGTTTGAGGAATGTATGATGATGTCTCACACTATGAGCAATGTTCTTCTCTACATCTTAGAATAGAATCCTCAAAAAAATTTAGTGTTTCAGGTATCTATCTTGGAGCTGATAACTATTATTTTAACAGAGTAGTATCTTGGACAGCCAGGTTGTCCTCAGATTCTTGCACAGGCTTAATCAGGCCAAGCTGTGATATGAACTTACAACAGACAATAATGAAGTTGAGCCTACCATTTCTGACCAGATCTCTAGGTCTAAAGATGAACAACTTTGTGAACAAGCCTACGACATGCAGTTTTCTCCTTCCTCTGCTTTTGCAGTAATTCCTTGCAGTGTATACTGGGAATAACTTGTTTGGGCTTCAGAGGTATGAGACTATTAGAAGAAAGATTATATCTCAGGTGGTTACTATTGCAGGGGAGACCGGGGAAGAGACTGAGAACAGCAGTTTCTCTTCACAATTGGAGGAGATTCAGCTGCCCACTCCATAGGTGACAAAGATTTTCTGCACAGGTCATACAGGAACACAGCCAAGTGCTTCAGGGGCATAGGGGCTTGTTTTTTGTTCCTAGGGTTCTCTTAGTCCTCCCACAATATAAGCTAACTCCCTCCAAAATGTTCACGAGGAAGATATTAACGAAAGTCCAGAAAGTACTTATGGACATACTAAAAAGAAAATACTATAAAAGATACGCTTTCCTATCTTCACATTGCAGTAACAGTATTATCTCTATATTCCCACGACTCACAGAATCACAGAAGGGTTCGGGATGGAAGGGGCCTCTGGAAGGCACCAGGGCCTAACACGCCTAATCAAGCTGGTTGTCCAGGACTGTGTCGAGTTGGCTTTTGATTCTCTTCAAGGATGGAGACACCACAGCCTCTCTGGGCAACCTATGCCAGTGCTTGGTCACTCACTCAATGAAAAAGGGTTTCCTGATGTTCAAAGGGAGCCTCCTGTGTTTCAGTTTGTGCCCTTTGCTTCCGGTCTTGTCACTGGGCACCACTGAGAAGAGCCTGGCTCCGTCCTCTCTGCATACCTCCTTCAGCTATTTACATATATTGATAAGATCCCCAAGCCTTTTCAAGGCTGAACAGTCTCAGGTCTCTCAGCCTTTCCTCAAGAGAGAGGTGCTCCAGTCCTTTCATAATCTTTGTGGCTCTTTGCCACAAAGGTCTAGTAGCTCTACATCTTTCTTTACTAGGAAGCACAGTTCCTCTGAGTGGGACACTGTTCCCTCTGAAACCACAATTCTAAGTACCCTTTATCAAGAAGAAATTTATTTAGTAATTAAACCATGGGACAGTATTGCTCTTTAATTCACACTACAGCTGAAAAATAATTTTGCTGTATGTGAGGTGGTAGCATAACAACCAGCTGTCTAGTCAGGACAGCGTACCAACTAGGTTGTTTCTCAGTACCTTTACATATCTCCCAATGTCCCTGGTTGATCATTACAATACACAGTGTTTGCTGACACCCTGCACCACACAGCTGACCTAGTATTTGTTTTCCAGTTTGAACTTCCTTGGTTCTGGTATTAACCATGCTCCTGATTTGAGTAGACTTGTGCCATGCAAATCATCTTCTTTTGCTTCAGAAAGGAAGCAGAGAAGAGGAAACACACTGATCGCTTTCACAGTACATTAATTTTTCTCACAGTGCAGCATTCAGACACAGGGGTTAGGCCCAATTTAGATGTTAAAATAATGACACAAACAAGAGGAAACATCTTGAACCAGAAACACCGTTTTAAAGTTTTATTCCTTTGTGCAGAACTGGTCACTTCCCAAAATGATTTATGTCTTCAAGCAGTTGATTACCTCCTACCAAAAAGTCTTCCACAGTATTTCAGTGTCAGTTAAACATTTCTGGTCCTGATTTATTAAACAGAAATAACTGCACAATGACTGACACTTGTCCTGAGTAATATCTGAACTGTCATTCATGTATATCATAGCTAGAGGGTTTCTTAAACCTTTTCTCATGAAGGCAGATAAAAGGCTGAATTTGGCTATATTATTCTATAGTGATGTGTTGCTTGCATTTTTGCATGATTTATACCAAAGATTACACCTATGACTTAACTAGAGCTTTCTGATTGATGCTGTAGTTGTGCGTATAATTTGCCACTCAAACAGCACCAATCTGTGCTTTGCTTTTCTAAACGAGAGCACCTCTTCAAAGCAGTGACATTCTGGTCAGACTGACCCACTCTTATGGGTTATCAGAGACCCTTTCATAGCTTTGTGTCTTCTAGCAAGCTTTGGGATACACTCCTAAGTTGCTCAGAAATACCCTACCTATAGAATCTTACACCTTAAAAGTAATAATAATCATTATCACCATCATCTGATCTATTACTATTTTAACTGTAACAATTTTATTCCAATTTAAATCCAAAAAAGAGATTCAGGGAAAGGCTAATGATTGAGAATGATTTGGCCTTAAAAAACATCCCAATGAAGACTTTGGGAGGAAGGTGTAGTTTACCCCAAACAAGATGGTAACTGGTAAAAGTGTGTAAGTAAGGAATAGCACACAGAACACGCAATACAGAAGCCAAAAGAATACTCAGATGTCAGAAGAGGTAGCATTTCAAAAGCAAGATGATTAAACCATTTTCACTATGCCCATGTGACACTGGACATAGGCCCTTGCCAAAGGAAGTCATCAAAGCTGAGAAAATATTGCTTTTAAGCCAACAAAGACAATTATTTAGGTGATAATAATTAATGCTATCATTTTTTGCTGTGTATATATTAACATTTACAACTTGTAAGTCTTATGAAAGTTTTATTATTGGGGACTTGCATGATAATTCAAGGTAGGGGGTGTTCAGTCTCTAGTCTTCTTACTACATAAGTCACCTACTTTCTAAGCAGACACTGGCAGACAATACACTTGGGTCAAGTCTGTTCTCTTTTTTTCACCCAATCTGGCAGCCCCACGCACTACATTACAGCATCTTGATACAATGAAATCTCAATAGGAATTCACTGAAAGACATTGTTTCTTTTTATTTCACGTTCTTTAACACTTTCTGATTTGAAACAAAGTTCTGAGAGACCCATCAATTTTGAGACTTGGGAGCCACATCTTACTATAACCTTCTATTTCCCCACAAAAGTCTACCAAAAAAACCTTATTGTCTTTAACCTTCTAAATTACAGTGCTCACTCACTAGTTTTTTCCTTTAAAAGACTCCAAAAGGATTTATTCACTTATTTGTCAGGTATCTACCCTCTTTGCAAACCCCCTCTCCTCACAAGAAGATATATTCTGGACCTGATTTGGCTGTTTTACAAGTATATCGGACCAGGTTCATCTCCACTACATTTTTGAATGACACGTCCGAAATGACACTTCTTTCAGAGTTTAATACTTATTCCAAAAGAATAAACTTACCCATCCAGACTTCTCCAAACTGACCGGCTCCAAGTTTTTTCACTAATTTAATTGATTCCCGTGGAATTTCCCATGCATCTTTATCCCATGGTTTTTGAGGCTTGGGACTAATACAAGCTTTTTCCAGCTTTCTGCATAAACCATCTGATTGCTCTGGTTTTCAAAGAAAAAAAAAAAAGAAAATACAAAATACATTACACTTCTGTGACTCATGACTTGAGACAAACATCACTTAATTATAGGTGTGCACTACCTCAAATAATGCCAAAATAATCGGATGCTGTGATTAGAATGTAGCCTTCCTGGTGCTTTCACATAACTTTAAGTGCCTCTGATCTGAAATTTGGTTTTCAGAGACAAATTTAATAAAGAAATATCACATGTATCTGGTTACTGGTAGATTATTAAGGGGTTTTAGTACAATTGGTACCAAATAAATACAATATCAGATCTGATTACTAACAGCAGGTTGATTAAGATTCACACTGGAGTCAGGCTTGGGACCTGTATTCTGAATTTGTCATTAAATTTTCTTGCAACATTGTTTCAGACAGATGTGCATGCAAGCCTAAGTAGGTCAACATTATTTTTTCTCCAGACGCTGACCAGCTATAACTTTTACATAAATGTTGAATAATTCTCAGGTTTTCCAGCTGTGCCAAAGAACTAGCACATATATCTAACAACTCTGAAAAAGTTCATGGCCAAGTCCTCAGAATGGTTTTGAAAAATAACTATGTAATTTTATGTCCTATTTTTTTTTCTTTTCTGTCTTCCCAGTTACAAGACCAAAAAAAACCCATATTTTGGAGCTATCCACTAGGAGATCATGCAGAATTAAAAGCCAGTTTTGCAGTAAAACATAGGTAGAAACTTGTCCCTCCCCTCTCCCCCCTCTTTTTTAAAATAAATGCATACATTCTGTGTGGGTGTAATTTTCTTTCTTTGAAGTCTATGGAAATTTACTTCCTTCCAAATGCCATTAAAAATGATTACAAAAATACATTTATAGGAAAAATAAAAACAATTTTACACTCAACACTAGGTACAAGATGACGTTCACAAGTCTATATGTATTTCTGCTAATTGTCAATAAGAATTTACTCTCAAATACAGAATTAATTTACTTAAAGTGAAGGCAATTCTTACTACAGTTTCACATCATTATAACTTTGATGAGGTGTTTTATAAAGCTAGTCTTTATTTCACAATGGTATGCCACAGGACAAACAGCATTAGGTCTGATTATGATAACAACATTACTTGGGTTCCAATCAGTTTTACTTTATCTTTGATAACATGCATGCCTGAGTTATTTAGGAAAAATAAAAAAAAAAAAAAAGAAAAGCTTTGAAACAAAAGAAGAAAGCATTTATTTTCCATCCCAGGAAATAATGGCTGCATTCTATTGAGTAATTCATTAATTGTTTTAACTTACTTTGATAATGTTTGATCATATCATTGATGTTGGGAAAAGTTATTCTTGGAGAGATGTAAAATCCTCCATTGTCTAGACTCCTGATTTTGTAGTGCTTAATAACATCACCATGCTGTGGATCATAGTCTCTTATGGAGAGAGAATAGCTGCCTGTGGATAAAGAAGAAATGATCATTAACAGATAGAAAAGTCTACAGTGCCTACACATATACAGTTGAGCTCAACAAAATCACCATTTTGTCTGTTTTCCTTTTTACTCCCTTATTTCCTCAAAAACCATTTTGCAATCAACAGGAGGAGGTTAGCCCATAGCCGGTCCTGAACCGGTCACCAAAATGCTTACAGTGACACTTTCTTTTTCAATCTTACTCAACAAACTCAGGAGTTCCATATTCCAGGCAGCTCCACATTCAAGGCCCAGTTTTGCAGAAAGTCCCCCAGCTTGGCTGGGAAAGCAAGACCGGGGCTGTCACACTACTCAGACAGAAGCTGAAAATCAGAAATCAGCATTTCAAAAAAGGAACACGCTGGTTGTTGTGGGCCAGCTAACAAAAGGATAGTTTGGAGATGGCTTGAGGCATACAGGAGGGAGAGCATATCTGTTGGTCCTAGGGAATCTAACATCAGCTGGGATTTAAGCTGCCGCAGGAGAGCATCTACCCTTAGCTACAGCACTCTTCCTTTCTTCTACTCGCACAATTCTTATTCATTTTCAAAGGATAAGAAACCACTTCACCCACTTATCTCTCCTCACACACAGATCCAGTGATAGTGGGGGTACTTTGCCTCACTCTAAGTAGAATTTAGGAGTTTTCCTTTGAAAACTTCATTTAGGAGTCTTCATCTGAGAGCACAGAAACAATGATATAGGCCCATAACAGAGCTACACCTAATCAAGAACCTGCAGTATGGGGGCCAAAAAAGCTACCCTGTGGAGTGGACAGACATATGATCTGCTGAAGGGCTTCATGCATCTTCCTCTGGAGGATGCAATGTTACAGCATTCAGTTGGAACATCCAGTCAGACGGCTGTCAGAGTCCTGAGGCTGTGGCAGAAATTCCTATGTTCTTTCCAAAGTCCCAGCTGAAGAGCCTGGAAAATTCACTAAGCTTTTCAGTGCAAAGCGCTCTCCCTACAGCACAAAACTTTACCTAAAAGCTTTTTGGACAGAATCACACTACACCGTAGAAGTGAAAACCCTCATTATGCACTAACTATAATTTAAACTTGCAGCAATGGATGCAGACCCAATAATGGAAGACTATAGAACGCAGGAATTACTATTACAGTAAAGGGTCTTTCAATAAAGGAGTTATAAACATTAAGTCGAGAAAAGATGGCACCATCCATTCCTGCTTCTTGTCAGTGTAATCACACTTTTTTTTCCCCCCATCTCAGCTTTGGGTGTTATTCTCTTCTCTATTTTCCTGGTGGTTTTCTCATCCTTCTCACTCCTACAGAACTGCAGAAAATTCACACAATAGGACACACTGTGACTTCTCCACATCCAGTGCCACTTGATGCCATTTTTTGGAAGACTGACTGTGCGTTTTTAACTCTATATCAATTCCAAAGTAACCCACCCCAAAGCCTACCTTTTAATGTTTCACTTTCTCTGATAAGGAAAGCTCCAGGACCATTTCCGGGAGCCAGGAGTAATCTTTCAGCATCTTTTCGGGTTATGTCTTTGAAGAACCATCTGAAAAGTATTTCAAAGAGTTACAACCGTTTCTCTCCCCATCCACAAAGGATACACCACCAGGGTGAAGAAGTTAGCCAGTATTTAGAGCCTAGGAGAACTTACTCTTCTGTTTCCAGGGTGTTTACTTTAGCCACATAATTACTGGGAATGAAGCCTTCTTTCCTTGTCGTGAGAGATTTTGCTCTCCACCATTCTCCCAACCTGAAAAACAGAAACAGTAGTAGTATTCACAGGAAAAAAAAAAGATAAATTGTTATTTAGGTTATAGTGTGTTGAGAGCTCTGCCCGTGCTGGAGAGAGAAGCAAAATCTTTCCTGTAAACTCAAACTCCCTGAAAAGCCATTGGCTCCACTGGATCAATGTTGGCTGCTGTTACTGAGGGCAGCTGTCAAGTCAGAGAATTACAGACCCATAAAACAGTCTGGGATGGAGGGGACCTTTAAGATCATCTGGTTGCAACTCCCTTGTCATGGGCAGGGACACCTTCCACTACAGCAGGTTGCTCAAAGTCCCATTCAACTTAGCACAACTCCACGTGCATTTGTATTATCACATATAAGGGAGCTCACCTACCATTCATAGACCTATGTTATGAGTAGGATAGCAAGACATCTAGAGGGAATCAGATGAGTCCAAAGAAAATCTACAATACAACCAGTACTGTCACACTTACTCCTCAATAACTTTCAATTTTTCTCCTTTTTTGAAGGACAAGTCCTCTTCGTGAATGCCATCATAGGGATACAAAGCTACCACAATGACTCCATGCTCCTCTGGGTCTAGAAAAGTAGAAAGACAAAGGAACGTTCACATCATTTTGCAGGCTGACATGGGCATAGCATGCAGTTGTAAGATTTCTATAAAAACGTACCTTCACTGACAAACCTCTGTCCTGGTAATAGCTGTGCTTCTGGATTTGCCTACAACAAAATATGTCTTTAATTAAGCAGTTTTAGATCTTTATGATGATCTTAAATTACATAATATTCAGTTGCTTTGGTATCATCTTACACATCTTAAATTAAGAGGAAATGCTCCAGTATTTCCCCACCATTCTTCAAAAGCAAATTACAATATAAAAGTATAGTAAGTCACCACTAGATTTTAAATTGAGCAGCTCAGACCTCATGAAGATGTGCCACAAGCTGTGGGGATGAAGTTCACAGCTTTGGGACTTCTGCTGAAGAGGCTTTAGGTTGGGCACTTTTTAACAAGACAGTTATTACCACGTAGCTGTCGTGCTAGAGAACTACAAGCATGCTCATGTCACTAGAAGTGTGCAAGAAAAAAAAAGGGTAATAAAAAAAAAATAATGGTAGTTTGTATTGTGTGTACATTGACTGAGAGCATGTTGAGTTCACTGTGTCAGCTGGTGAGAGAGGAGAGAAGAGTGCCATTCACATCTGAAGAGACCATGGTCCCTTAACAAGGGCAGTCAGGAGACATGGTTTCCTCAGCACAGTAGAGAAGGTGGGGAAAAAAGGTACCAGTCAATCTGAAAATTAGCAAACCCACTTGGTACCCAGTGGTATTCCCCACCCCAGCACCCTTCTTTTCCAATACCAGCACACATGAAAGTACCCTTATCTTGTTCCTCCCGCAGCACAGCTCTGCTCCCTTCACCACTGCACCTTCTCCTCCCATCCTTACCTACACACCTCACGCAAGGTCAAGTAGTGGCCCTCAGTGAGTAAAAGGAAAGTTAACCAGAGGTGGTAAAGAATTGCCCATGATTACTTCAGCCTCTAAGTATAATAATCAGCACCTGGATTCCACAGCTATTAAAAACCCAACACCGATGCCTTTTAAAATGGTTCTAAACTACTGCAGGTTTTCTAAATTCATCTAGCAGTCTTCTACACTCATAGTTATATCTATATCAAACATTGCCAAGGATTACTGTTTTAATGCAGAAAATATGACAAACATAAAGTAGCAAATCACCAAGTTTTAATTTTTATTTCCCTAAGTACTTATTCATTGAGGGTGAACTGCACAATTCCAAAAGCCCAATTGTGGATTAATGATCATTTGAATTTTTCCATGCATATGTTTTGGATTGAAATTTAAGTTATGCCAGTCATGCTTTGATCTTGCTACAGGAATTCTCCCCTGAGACTATCTACTTACTGGCCTTTGCTGTTTATTGGACGTTGGATCCCTCACATAAATAGTTCGTTCAGTTTTACGTACTGGTTGATTCTTCAAATCTAGCCCATCTCCATGCAGATTCTCTTTCCTTTTTGATTTTATACATCCCATATTTCCTGTTGGAATAAAAAAGGTATTAAACAAAATCATTATGCCATAAACCAAGCCCTTTCCCATGAAATCATCTGGGCTACACAGCAAAAACATGCGTCCTTCTCATACACAATAGTTCATGGGAAAAACAACTGAAAGTTAGGCACACATGCTGAAAGCTCTTTTCAGTTGCAAAGGAAAGAAATTACTTCTTGTTTCAATCCACATACAAAGTAAATAGTTATTTACCATTTCCACATTTTCAGATTTATTGTATTTTCTCTCCAATCTACCCTCCCCCGACAAAACCTTTCGTATCTTTCTGATACTTCTCTAAGCTTTGGAATAGATATAACAAAAATGCAATTACTGTAGTGGCAACTTTTATCTGTATGTTTTAAAGAAAAGACTGCTTTGGAAAACATAGGAAGAAATTCCAATCCAAATTATGAAAACTGCAGCTGGATCTAGCAATGCTTGTATCTCCCCACTTCATTTTGCAGACGCCAGTCTAGCAGGGAGCTCTGTTTGTTTCAAATCCCCACTCTCACATAAAGCTGATGACTTGTGCAGTCCCAGCTCCACAGCAGACAAACTGATATTGTGATGTTCAGTAATGAATCTCCTTGTTCACACAGGCCAGTTACAGCAGTCTGAAATAGTCGATGTGTATATCAGTGATGGCAAATCACAAGTATTTCTTTTCCAATACAATTTAGAAGGATAATCCCTCTCTCAGGATGTGCATCCATGCTAAATCAGATGAGATACAGCTGTTAGCATCTGCATGACTGGAACCTGATTCCTAATCCCATGATGTAATTACATAGTACTTCAGCAAGCATATATACAACATTATTTCTACATTCCTCCCTCAGAGGAGAGTAATTATACTTACTCTTCAAAGAATCTACTACGAATGCTTTTCAAACCTCTTCTTCCTTCCTCTCTCCCTCCTTTCAGGTCACTGCTCTAATGCTAGGTTCACAGTCACATTTTCCCTTGCAGGCACACAGTCATACTCCCCCTCGCCCTAATTAATCTTTAAAGCCAGTTCTTTGAAGAACAACATAAAACTTAAAATAAGAGCTCAGTGCAAATATGGGCTCAAGTAAACAAACAGTGACTAAAACACAGCTGGAGAAGCTAAAGCAGATTGTAACACCCTATACTACATCTCACTTTTAACTTCATCTCTCAGATAGAAAATATAGAAAAACAGGTAAAGTAGTAGTATAGGTACCCACTTGCAGATACAACTGTTTCAATGGGATGGTGCCTTACACATCCTGCAAGTAGGAACATTAACCAAATTGGTGTAGGTTCTTATTAAGACTTGTACTTTTCTAACAATACTGATGATAATCACAATCCTAAATGACTACACCAATAAACCAAGGCAACAAGCAGTCCCACATGGCAAGTCTCAACTTCCCATATCACCTTCATTCAATCTCCCATCCTTCAACTGAGGAAGCACCACATAATGACAGATGCACTGACACATCCACAGAATGTTTTCTTCTAAACATGAGAGGAAGGTACTTCCTTTCCTACCATTTCTGCAAATCATCTGTCACCTATTGCCCACAAACCCTGGATTTGGTGGATAAGGTTTCAGCAGTGATGCAGTGAACTGTGATACTGGTTTAAAACCAGTATTAGAACCCACTGCTCCCCTTCTCGTCTTCACTTGAAATAAAAATAAAAGGAATCCTACAGAAAATCAATAGGCACTGACCAGGCAGAGAATACAGTTTCCTCTTCTTGACTGTTAGCATTTCAGTGTTACCATACTTATCTAAAGACACTGGGGGGCATCTTCAGCCAGAATCTTCCCTTAGAAGCAAGTATCTTTAATGCTTAATTTTAGTCTGTGAAAACACCCATTGGGAGAGCTTTCCAAAATCTCAGCTCCATGTGTGTTGTTTTGAAATACTAAGAAGGATTTTTTATTTATTTTATTTATTTATAACTGTAAGTATATTGATGACTCTTGTTCTGTTGTTAATGGTTCATAGGAAATTTCTGTACACCCAGAGGCAGACTGGTGTTCCCTAGACATCAGGAAGCTCAGTGTTTAATTACCTGCTGTATCTGCAAGATCAGGTATTTATCCACCTAAAGGCTAACCTTTTTGCTCTTGAATAGTTCTGCTTCTACAGAACAAACAGCTAAAGTGGAGGACATAAGGTAATTTGATCTAAGTTGTCAGCCAAAAAGCCCTTTCCCTATTCCTGTAAGAAAGCTGAACATATCTTTAAAGACTGCATTGTGCTCAGTGCTGCTGTAGACCCAGAGAGAAGCATTTTTACTCAGATTTTTTTCTGCAGCCTAAAGCACACAAACTTAAGACTGCTGTGAGGCTGTGCTGATAAGCTCAAGGTTATCATTTGTTCACAAGAGTAACAACAACAGATCTGTCATGCCTATGTGCAGGTGCTTCATAATCACACAGAAGTCTACTTGATGTCATGTGAAATCACACAAATACAGAATGTGAGATAATATATGTGATGGCTTCCAACAAAGAGAAGATCCTGAACCTCATCATGAAGCACTGTTTTTAATGGCTTCTTCTCCTCATAGAGATGAAACTCCACAGTCTTCAGAGGATTTAGCTAGTTCTGCATTAGCAAATAGCCCCAACAGTTAATGCTGAAGCCCATAGCTGGTTCAATGGGGCCTATTGTACCCTTTACTATACTATAGTCCCAAGGACTGAACATTAAGTAGGAGCAAGTTGATATCAAGGGTTTACCTAAAGGTAACCTCCTAAAGCAGTCCCGTTCTAAACAAGTATAGGCAGGCAATGGAGACAAAGCTCAAACAGAGTTGAAAAACAGTTACTAAGCAGTCAAAACTGGATCAATGAGGACATGTTCTTTTGATGGTGTGAAACGACACACTTTTGAACTCTTCAAAGGCCACAAGATTTTATATTTCTGTACATGCTAGACCTTTGTAAAGCTATGCGCACTGGGTTCCAGACTGCACATCCAAAATTCTGTTAGATTAGTCCTACACCCAAAGCAAATGTAACTGTACTGGTTTCAAAAGCTTCTGTTCAGTGATTGCCCAGTTCACTGCAGTGAGAGATGTATTTGTTTCCAGCACAGTATGATACATTTTTATACTGAAATCTGATCTGGGCCTTTTCCAGGTTTTTGAGAGTGGTATCAGTGTAAAGATTCATAGGGCTACTATGAACAGCAGAAACTGATAGGAGAGTTTCAGTCAACACCCACTGTAAACATTCAAAATTCAGAATATTATATCGTTGCCAAAGTTATCTTTCCAAACATTCTACCCTAGCAAACTACCCATACAAAAAAAGAAACTTTGAAATATAAAATCTGTATGCAGTGTACATCTATCTTAGCTTATACAGTAGTCATAAGGAAAATCTGAAGGGGGGAGTACATTCATGCATAAATAAAATATTTCACTTGGTGTAAAATGTTCATTTGCATAGCGCTCTGTTGCCATATCACAAGGAGCATCAAAGAAGTGTTTTGTGCAGATATATAAAGAGACAGAGAATACAGTAAGCAAAGAGCAATACAGACAGCACAGCATCATCACAAATGAAAGTATGTTATTGTTCTTCAGAGACAAAAATAATTTAGACAACAGAGAAACTGCTGTCAGTCTCTACTCAGATGTTTCCCATTCCAACACTTTTGCAATACAGGAGACACTACTTTTCATCCCTGCTTTTCATTTATTGCCCTGTCCACACAACTAAACATGAAAGATAAACACTGAATTAAAAGAAACTCTACTTAACACAGCTGCTAATCTTTATAAACAGATGTCTAAAAAACTGACAGCTTCTCTTTGTTAAAAGAGCATACTGTATTTTATGGCTAAAAGGTAAAGACAAGTACTTAGGTCAACAGCTGCAGGGTGGCAAGAAGTATCTAAGTTGAGGCACACTTCAAAAAGCCCCAGGGGTATCCATAAGCACCATCATACAGAGCCTCTGCAGCAGGTTGTTCCACAGACACCGACTTTGATGTCTACAAGGCATTTACCTTGAATTTTCCCTCTGAATGCCCTATTTCATCTTACTACAGCAACACATGAGTCTTATTTCCAAAATGGATTGCGGGGAGCAGAAGTCAGAAGTGAAACATTTTTCCAGGGTTAAAAGCTGCTGTCTGTATCCAAAATATTATTGCTTTACCAGCCTTTTTCTACATTACCACCATGTAATGTGTCTAAAGCCACAATACTTTCTACTGCAAGTAGTCAAGGTTCATGTGACCATCCCCTGTCCATCCACCATCAGTAGCATTTGAGGTTTCATTTCCTCCCGGCAGTTACCCTTTACATCATCTACAAAGGTGATCTCATTTTTCATTTTGTTTATGGTCACAACCATTCTCTTCCTTGTGATTCTGTTACATATATAGTATATATGGTGTACATTTGAAACAATTTCCTAAAAATCCATCTGACATGTCTGGCCTTTTCTTGACTGAAATCATGCCTTCACGAAAATGATTCTCAAATCCTCACAGATCATACTTCGGCTTTTCCAATAATAAAGTAACTTTTAAAATAATTAGAACTACAACACTGAGTATACAAGCAACTCTATTTTATCAAATAAATATCTGTTAAAAAGGTGAGTAATCATGTACCTAAACATGAATTCTCTGCGTGGCTTAGGTTTTTATCAGCTATATACATATGTATTTTAACAGGTACATACATTTGTATTCAATTGAATATGAAGATTAAACTCTTCATTTAAACCACAAATTTCTTATGCACAAGAATAAGAAAAAAATAATCAAGACCCCCAGCTTACTCTGAGTCTTGAATGTTGCTCTATATTTAAAGTTCTGAACCAAAGAACAGGAAGCAATTGTTTACACCTATATATATAAAACAACTGTTATCACACATGGAGCTTTAAAGCAGTTTAGAGAGAAAAGGAGTAAATAGTTTTATTTTTAACGTATTTTTCAAAAATTGAAAATAATATATTTGCTCTCCTTTGCTTTAGATGTTTCATTCTGGCCTTTAACGCCAGTTGGTTTGCTGCTACTTCACAAGTTATAAAGTCAGAGGTAACACAGTGATGCCTTCATCAGATCTAAACAACTGAGCATATGAAACTGAGCATATGAAACTTCTCTGCATTTCCCTCAAGGTCAAAGCAGAAGTGTCTCAAAGTCAGAGTGATCAACTTAGATTAAGTTGCTTGAGAGGAAGAATCATAAGCCCACTCTGCTCAGGGACACAAAAACCTGCTTTCTCAGAAGCCCATCCAACTTTCTACATCACTTCAATCAACTGCTCAAGTTTACTATTCCAAGAAAAAAATGGGAAAAATCTTTAATTTAAGGAATTCATTTATCTTCCCAGTTACTGCTGACCTCCACTTTACATTGATCTTCTTCCACATCATCTGTGGCACCCAAGTGTTGCACGATCTTCTATACCTCTGTTACTGGACTATAAGAAGGACTATCTCTGAGCGGCCTGTGAAACCTGGTATCATTTTTGACCCATCATCACATGGCAAAGCAACTGCCAAGTTGCCAACAGAGGAGGAGTTTAACTTGAGGTGGTAGAGCTCAGAAAAGGCTGATTAGTACTGCTCTACATATATTTGTGCCAGTGAAGATTTGCTACTAGATCAGCAATAAGAGCGACAAAAATAAATTATCTGTGGTTGGGAGTAAAGTGAAAGAACCAAAACAGAGAGTAACTGAACTGAAGTAGATTCTTATTCCTATTGCATGTCTCAAAAATTATTAGTTTTGCCTCTGTTTGGTTTTATTCTTTTACCTGCAATTCACCATCTATATATAAAAATATGTGTGTATATATATATTTATTTAATAATATAATACAGTATTATCTATAGGTACACATTTAAATTTTACTGTAAGACCTGATTGTCTGGTAACTTTCATCTAACTAGACTCATGCAAATACAGAAATCCCGGGTCAGCTTTCATTTTGGGCTTGTTTCACTTCCCACATCTTGTTTTGGCACTTGAGACCTGCTAGGGGAACTTAAGCAGTTTGTTCTTCCCTTGCCTTTCTGCTAAATGGTTATCTGTGTCTCATTCAATCCTTGCCTTGTGTACTTTAATATCTTTTTAAACTTAGTTTATTTTGTATAGGTCCGGATCATATCATCTTTATGTCTCCCAGACAGAATTTAGGCCTTATATGATACACATATACATGGCATACACACACACACACACACACACACACACACACATACGGGCACAAATCACCATGTGCTCCCTGCAATCGGTATAAAAAGGAGCATGGATAACCTGAATCTACTCAGTGTTTAACTAGGACAGACTTGTCCTGTGTGGACTGCCATTGCTCCTGTGATGTGAGGAGCACTAGCCCAGGTGACAGCATTTTTAAAAAAGGAATAATAATGGGGAATTCTTTTAACTGCTTCAATCTTTTTTTGTGGAAAAGGTGAGACAAAGCTAAAATAATATTTTGACATACATATCTATATAAACAGGCAAATAAGAGAAATAACTACTGTAACCAACACTACTGTAGTGGAAAAGTCTGCAATAAGCATGATACTGTAGAATTTCCTCAAACTTAGTCTCATTTTAAGTCAAACACTGCAAAGGTGCATATGTGTCAGAGCAAGAACATATAGCTATCTAGTTTATGACCCATGATCAGAGCAAAGGACCAAAAATGACTTTCTGGGAAAGGCAGACCTGTTCTGAGCAATGCAATCACATCATACAAGCTCAGAAGCGAGTTTACCATGCTCCGCTTTTAGAGAGGTTAATGGGTGATGCTGCAGAAAAACAAAATATTATTGCTGAAAGGTTTCAGAACCTCATTCCACTTGGCTTAGAAGCTGTCTCATAATTCCTAGTCTTAAGCACATTTTGAGGACAATAACAGTATTTAGTCCTTCATCCTCTTGGGAGATTGAGAAGAAGTCACATCTTTTTCAGCCTCTTCTCTAGGCTTTAAAGACCAAACCCTCTCAGTCTTTTCCACTTCCACTGATTATCCTAGCAGCCCTTCTCTACCTCTGTTCCACTTTGAACTCATTCCTCTAAGAACAAGAGGCTGGAGCTGGCCAGGTGTTCCAAGATGACTTTCAGCAATGCCTTGAAGCAAATAGAATTATTACTTCTTCCATCTACAGAAATACATTACCAAGATGTATATATATTCCAGAAATTACTTTATTATTTTCACACTTTCATCACACTAGCCTTTTATAATCATTTGGTGATCCAATAAGACATCCAGGTTTGTCTCATTTTTCATAATGACAAACTGTCGTCACAGCAGACTTTCATATCTCCAGTGGCATTACCTTACACTCTGATATTAAATTTCTCCCCATTATTTTGCCAGACTATTTGTTCTGCACAATATTCTCAGCCACCTGTGTGTTTCTAATGCCTCTTAATATCACAAGGGGACCCTTATTTTTTCATTGCAAATGAAAGTATTTAAAAAAAAGTCTCAATGTGATGCTAATGTAACAGGCAACAGACAGTGGTCCTGCCAAGAGTTTGGGGAAGTGCAGCAGACAGGAACCACGACCCTGTTGAGCTCCTTTCACAATTTCTTCTTTAGCAATTGTGACCAAGACAAATTCTACTTTGGCCATGCTATCTCAGATTATTTTTTATGCTTTCCTACATCAGCCACAAAAAGTATTATCCTATCACCTTCATGCTCCCAAACACTTGCATTCCTACTACAGTTATAAATCCATCACATTTCTAATTCCTCTGCAACACTCAGTTTTAAACCCTGCACCAGTATTTCTTCTCCTCCTCTTCAGAACCCTGATTCACAACATTAATGCACAAATATCTCGGTCCAATTAAACCAATCCGGGTTAGCAGACACCTTTCTTGAATCAATTACCAAGCTGACTACTGTTCTCATTGAAATTCTCATCACCACGTCCTCCACCCTTCGATGACCTGTTTTCCTTTCCCACATTTGCCTTCATACTGAAATCAGGGGTTAGGACTCTGCAACATTCATAATTCAAGTCCACTTCCTAATTTAAAAACTTCTAAAATAAGAATTCAAGTTACAACAGGGCAAAAAGGTGTGCTGCCATATGATAGTGGAAGTGAACTGTGCATTAGAATCATAGAATGGTTTGGGTTGGAAAGGACCTTAAAGATCATCTAGTTCCAAGCCCCCTGCTGTGAGCAAGGATACCTTCCATAAGACCAGGTTACTTGGAGGCCTGTCCAACCTGGACTAGAACACTTCCAGGTATGGGGCATCCACAGCTTCTCTGGGCAACCTGGTCCAGTGCCTCACTGCCCTCAGAGTAAAGAATTTCCTCCTAATATCTAATCTAAACCCACTCTCTTTCAGTTTGAATCCACTCCCCCTTGTCCTGTCACTATATGCTCTTGTAAAAAGTCCCTCTTCTGCTCTCTTGTAGGCTCCCTTTAGGTACTGGAAGGCTGCTCCAAGGTCTCCCCGGAGCCTTCTCTTCTCTAGGCTGAATAACTCCACCTCAGCCTGCCTTCACAGGAGAGGTCATTCAGCAGAAATCCCCCAACAGCTGACATAAGAACAGTTGACAAAAGAACATAAGGAAACTTTAGGTCAGATAAGATATCAGGATTTGCTGTACTCACGCTGTATTGATGTGCTTCTGGGATAGGCAGAGCCATTCTCAGCAGCACAATTGGATCATAATGAAAATCTTTTCTCCTATACTGTACATTTTTTTTATTTTGTTTTCACTTCCTAGACCAGGTTCTTTAGTGATGCAATAACCAACATTAATTGGCATATTACTAAACGGCAAATAACTGACTTAAGTTATCACATCTCAAACTTTGAAGTGTGAAGTGATCCAATACAGCTATATAGAAATGAGGTGTGGTCGGGGAGGTTTACAGATTATGCACTTCTCTGCACAGCCTTTGTAACAGGAGTGCTTTGGTAAAACTTACTGTATCAGTCAAAGTAAACATTTTTCTGTATTCAAGTGACACTAATCCACTTTCCAACCTTTGCCTGTCTTGCCTTCAAGTGTCCAGGGAGAGAATAAGTTTATTCAGTGCTCAGCTAAATGATACAAAATATTTCTTGGAACTCATAAATGATAGCATAACACATACAATAAATATCAACATAGTTGATGACATGAAAGGTAGCTCTAACAGGGATGGGGAGTTTGACCAAGAAAGCAGCATCCTCTACTTTTCTGTAAATCCATTACAGTTTTGTCTAGATTAGTTAAAAGCTTGGTTTCATGCAAGAATAATGGCAGTGGTTAAAAAAAAAAAAAGGAAATAAAAATCAGAAAGAAACACTGAGAATAACTAATGTCATTATGGAGGTATAATAATGTGAAAATGCTTTCAGAAGGATGAAAACAAAATTCTGAAACAAAACATTACACTGAAATGAAACCAAATTTGTACAAACTACTGATTCTTGTTTATTCGATTTAAGAAAAAAAATACCAAAACACAAGAAAGTTAGTTCACACAAGATTGTAATTTTGTTAACATTGTATAATAGACTTTATATATTATAAAAATGTTTCAGATTCATGTAGTTAGTATTTTTGGCATTAGTTTTAAAACAAGTCTAACATTAAACTAACATCTGTTTTCTGACCTTACAATACTCTCTTCATTTTATTACAATCATTTGCCTCAACTGCATCCTCCAGAATTTTGAATCAATATCAACAATGAATTAATTCACTTTGCCAGCCCTCAGGCAACCACATCTTCCATTTCCTCAGCTTTTTTCCACTGCACTATATCTTTTGAAGATAGAGGAAAAGGTCAAATAACATCTTAGTTTGACCTAACAGAATAAATACCTCTATCAAATTCTTGGAAAGGATCATATGACATGGAATAGAAAAGCTGTACCACTATGTTAACCAACTTAAAGCGAAGGTTCCCAAAATACTTTAAAGACTTAAAAGTGTCATGCAAACTATAAGTAAAAATGTCATTTTCTTGACTTGTAAAAACGCTCAGTAATGACAAACAGCAGCTCCATATAACCAAATATGCATTTCCAAAAGAGAATTTGGCCAAACCACTACACTGAAGAGGACCAACATTTTTCCTAACTATTAGGAAGTGTGTCACTCCAGCTAGCAAGCCCCAAGGACTATGTCTACATTCCAAGCTGAGTGTATCTATGACTCACATAAATTTTTTTTCAGATTTAAAATGATCATTTTGGCCAATAATGGCAGTGTGCTAAAGTTTCAGCAGTCTAGTATTTGCCCTGAGCTTTACGTATGTCCATCTCTACCACTAGGATGAGGATCCATCTCTCCTCCCTTTTTAACAACTAGAGCAGTAACTGTGGCATAGGAAAACGAGAAACTACCCTTAAATCAACAGGGTGTTGGAGTGAGGTCCAGGAGTAGCCCAAAGGTCTTCATTCTCATAACAAATGATGTGACAGAAGGATAGGACAAGTTTCACACTGTTTCTTTGGAGAATGCAGATCTCGGAACTATCTTTCTTCACTCCCAGTGGTACTTACCTAGTTCTCCGCCCTCCCCTTTTTCACACACAAACACTTTGCCTCCCAAAAACACGTGTAGTTGAGAGGAGTGCAGCAAGGGCTTCTACATCAGTCCAAAAGGCCTGGTTCATTACCCATGGTGGTTTTACTGAGGTGTTGATTTCAGTACACTCTTCAATGTACTTGAAACCAAAGGCACAGCCTCACAAACGAATTACCCTAAGGAACAAGTGGTCCTGCATGAGCTACTGTGCAGTACCCCATGTCTGCATTTACCACATGACACAGGAAAGAGAAACGAGAGCTTCTCCTTGTTTACACTGAGACTCAGAAGACAACAAGGGACGAAGCAAGCAACTTGCTAACATATAGTGAGTTTGGGGAATCATCATCAGGCTGTTCTCCAACTATCTCTTCAGCTGAAATTTGTTACTCTGTCTGCCCTCTCCAGAAGGTGCAAAGGAAGGTATATTTGCAGGTAGCAGTTGATACTTGAAACCTTTGTCTCATTCAAGCAAGGGAGCATAATGCTCAACATCCACATGCCTGGACAAATGTATTGACAGGACATTTGTTGAGTGAATATTAATAGCTACTATGACTAAAGGGAGAGGATGGTTATTTATGAATGCGGCCTTCAACTAGTTAAAGATGCTGCTGGTAATCAAGAGTATTTTGCAGATGTGTTCTCTTGCTTTGAGGTGTGCCTGTAATTCAAACCCATTGCTATACTGTAAATAGAATGCAAAGATCATGAAGACCTTGAGATTATCACAACACAGAATCATAGAACTGTTAAGGTTGGAAAAGATCTCTGAGATCATTGAGTCCAAACCATGTCCCCAAGTGCCACATTTAGAGGTATTTTGAATACCTCCAGGGATGGAGAGTCTAACACTGCCCTAGGCAGTCTGTTCTAACACCTGACCACTTTTTCGGTTAGGAAATTTTTCCTAATATCCAATCTAAGTCTCCCCTGGCACAACTTGAGCCAATTTCCTCTTGTTGTTTGGAAGAAGAGACCCACCCCTACTTCATACAACTTCCTTTTCAGTAGTTACAGAGAGTGATAAGGTCTCCCCTGAGCCTCCTTTCTCCAGAGTAAACAACCCCAGCTCCCTATGCCACTCTTCATCAGATTTATGCTCCAATCCCTTCACCAGCTTCGTTGCCCTTCTCTGGACACACTCCAGCACCTCAATGTCTATTCTGTAGTGAGGGGCCCAGAACTTAACACAGGACTTGAGGTGCAGCCTCACTGGTGTCATGTACAGGGGGATGATCACTTCTCTGGTCCTGCTGGCTACACTATTTCGGATACAAATCAGGATGCCATTGGCCTTCTTAATCACGTGAGGACACTGCTGGCTCATGGTCAGCAGCTGTCGCCCAGCACCCCCAGGTCCTTTTCTGCCAGACAGTGCTCCAGCCACATTGCCCCCAGCCTGTACCGCTGCATGGGGTTGTTGTGACTCAAGGGTAGTACCTGGCATTTGGCCTTGTTGAATCTCATACAATTGGCCTCAACCCACCAATCCAGCCTGTCCAAATCCCTCAACTAGGCAATGAAAACATGATGGATGGCAGCAAATTCACAGCCAGCAAGCCCTGATGAAGGTTTTGAGGGTGGCTTCATAGAAAATATAACACTTCTCCTTTGGGTTCATCTTCTGTTTTCAGTGTGTTTAATCAGAGAAATGGGGAGCAGAACATTAATGTATTTTAGGTTTTGTTTTTTCAAATTCCAGTAACTAGGTAACCAGGGAATAAATCAATTATTATAAACCTACCTGGTTTTATGCATTCTACAATTTGCTTTCAACATGGAATAAGACAGTTATGACTAAATCAGTGCAGAATGACTTCTGTGTCAATGGATCCTAACTACGGATCCTAATAGACTAGTCCTTTTGTAACTCATATTACTTTGCACTGTGCTGCATTTACCATCCCATTCCATTGGTCAGAGAGCTTCTTCAGCTGCTGTCACCTCCATTTCTGAGTGCTGATATCTACTCATGACCAAACTTGCAACTAAAACATAGCATTTTTGTTATAATAGCATCATCTAATGTCTTGAGCACGTCTAAAGCACTGTCATTCACAAAAGAAAAAAGTATTTTTTTTTCACTATTTCAAACACCAATATACACTTATTTCTCCAGCAGACTGTATTGTATTTCATTAGCCGTACAGCTCTAGATATACACAGAAGAACCCTCCTGAAACACAGGACATTCTACTGGGGTACATAACACGGACTCAAGAATGAATTCTATGCTCAGATGAAAATTTGGGGTTAAATCCTTCATGCTGACATGAGCTAACACTCAGAGCTCACTTCCTCCTGGAAGTTTGCAAACCTAGGACAAGTTTTCTTAAGTCACAAGAGGAAGTTGCCACAGTTCTTGAAAAAAAAAATAAATCAGACAGTGTCAAATCTGGTGCCAGTAAATTACACTAGTAGAAATGAAATTCTGTGTTGTTTAATCTTTACAGGGATACTAGAACAACATTCAGTACTAACTGTGTAAGTATCCTTTGGAGGAACTACCTTGTCTTGTTCTCACTGATCTTAAGTAGCAGAACCTCCCTTAACTTCAAGGGTGCAAGAACTACCTCCAGGTTCTGGCTCTTCACAAAAGTCTATTTCTAACTCGTTTATTTTACTTAATTTTAAATTCTGTGTTAATTATATTCCTTCAAGGGCATCAACCTAAACTAGGAACGTACCAGTTGATTTCTGGCCCAGCTTAGTAAACTGTTTCAAGCAACTGTTGCAATTTGGTATACATGCAGAGGCAGCAAAGGATATCATCTGAACCAACAGTTTGCTGCAAACATGATAAATAGAACTAAATGAGCTATATGATAAGCAATTTTTGAATGTTTTTAGATGAAGTCCTTGACATTGGGGGTTTTTTTTATACAGATACAGGTACACTTCACTTAAGTCTACCAAATATATCCGAAGGGACAGCAAAATTTCATCAATTCAGGTCTGAAAGTCACAATCATATTCTAACTAAAGTTTTGTAAACTACATGTTCGAGCTGGGGTGACAGTAAGAATATAAAAAGAAATATGTCATTGAAAGAAATATGTCACTGAATGAACATTAATCAGAATTCACACCCAAGTTTCTAAGCACATTTTTCACATTTGTTGCACATTTGAGCATGAATAAGAAGTTTCTCCAAAGTTTAACAAAATTTAAAATATTTTACATTCTTTCCGTTTTCACAGAGGAATGAGAGTGAGAATCTGGGAACTCTCTTTGAGGAAGGGTTGTGAGTAGCTGGTCTGCTAGTTCAGTTGACTGTTCCAGCTTCAAACATTATAAGGAAGAGCTGGAGACCCTCGATTTTAAACACATATATGTTTTTGCATATGATCTCCTTCAAGGGTAAGAATGAACATAGTTCACCAAATTACCAGGACAATAGCTGTGCAAGTATGTTACTTGATTAAAGTTCTTTTACATTTGGGAGAAGTTATTCTATACTAAATAGAAGATCTCAATAGAGGACTGACTTGAAGACGCATGTTGCATATTCTCAATATGTTAATTTACTGCATTTTCAAAAACGGACTAATACCTTGACCTCTCCTACTATTTTGACTTTGCCCGGACATTTCTTGTTTTCACTCTCTAAAAACAACAAACCTTTCTGTATTCACGATACGTCATTACTGGATTGCACAGCATTTAGTATTTTCTGTTGCTTCTAGTCCTGCTGAATGGCCAAGGGCCTCGCACTTGATAGCAGATGAAGACCTAGCAATTACAACCATAGCCAGTTCCACTGAACCAGGCTCTGATCCTGTAAGTGGCAGCAGGGCCACGGGATGTGTGCACGAGCCCTATAAACTTCTAGAGACTCACATCAGGACTGTCTGCATAGAGGGCAGGACATGGACCTTTAAGAATAGGCCAGCACGCATGATAATTTTGGTAGATTTAGACTCATGGTAAACCGGAGGTCCATGAATATAATTTTCACATTCATACTGCAGACTGGAAGAATTTCACAGCACTATTATTACAACCATACTGGTTGCTCATTAAAGTTTATAACCTTTGTAACTTCACGTATCAAGTATACAGCTCATAGGCAGGACACGTGGTTATACTGTACTTTAAAAAACTATCTTAGATTGTGCACAAGCCCAAATGTTTATTTGTGACTTCAGCACTCACAGCCCACACAGCTAACTTTCAAAGCAAGAACTAAGAACAAATCAGTGTTCACAATGGTTATCCAATTTTGTTTCAGGAGGACAGTAATGAGTCCACAACTTACACTTGAATTCCACAGTATTAAGCATTGTGCAAAGAAAATGCTTGAAAAAAACAATAAGACTCCTTCATTGTTTGGACACGCACAGGAAGTTCTTAGGAAAACACAAAACATATAATAAAAGGTGCAGGAGAGGAGGCCAAAATCCCCAAGAAATCAGAATTGGGCTTAATGCTGAGAAATAAATGAAGCATGAAGACTGCAGAAGCAGAGAGATAAAATGAGAAAAAACAATCAAATGCAAAGGATGATAACTAATAGGGAGAGAATATACCCTAGGAAAGCATATATTCTCAGTCAGTATGACAAGATATAGGACCTGTAATAAACAATACAGTCACATCACTGAAACTGTATTCTGTGTTCAAGGGAGAAATTTCTTTCCTGTGTCATACCATACCAACCATTTTGATATTTTTGTTTATTGCAGGGGTAAAGTAAAGGACCTTTCACCCATCTAAACCTAGTCAAATGCATTACAGAAGAGAATACTGTTCTGATCTCTGATTTTAATCAACTACTCAAATGCTGAGCTTTCCATTTTTTTTACACTCGTATCCAATGCCCTCAACCTTGCTTAAATGCTCCACCAAGAGCAGAAGTATCTCACCTGAAGCGTATTCCTCCCACTTGTTCACTCCACCAGCCAAACCTCTTTTCTGCTGGTGCAACTTGCACTGCCTTCTCAAACTAAGTTTCTTTTTCTTTTCTTTCACTTTCTGTAGGTTCAGTGTACAGCACACCAACACCAAGGAGCACAGCAAGATCCTGGAGCAAGAGCTGTTGTCTTAGCACCACACCCCCACAACACCAAGCCTTGGTTTCTTCTTTGGGCCAGCACACATGCTGGTAAATCCACGCTCTGCTTCACTGAACCAGACGCGTTTACACAGAGAGTGAACGCTGGCTCAGAAATCTTTCCATGTGCCACTACACAGCACAGAAAAACCTGCATGCGACAGAAATGAAACTTGACCAGAGAAGGTCAAACAACATCACAGAAGGGCAGACAAAGGGGCAACAGACAATCCTCACCAACCATTTTCATAGTAGAAACTAACCTATTTCAAGTCAGTTTGAGGTCACCGTTTTAAATCAGATGTGGCAAACAGCAGTAGTCTCTAAGGATAGATTGCACCTACATATAAACTGTACTCTAGATAGAAGAGTCTTGTTGACCATCTACAGAAGTACAAAGCTGCCCTTTACGGAGGCACAGCCTTCTTAAAACACTTTGAAGACCACGTCAGTACTGCCAGGTTGGTACTCCACCAGACTTCTTCATGAAGCTGAGGTTATATATTTCTGGGCACATATTCCCTAATAAGGTAGCATGAATAGATCACAAATGATAATTGGATTATGAGAGGATCTGAGGCTTACTCTACTGGAAGGGGAAATGAAAATTTCCTACAGACATCTAAACCAAGAGATGAAACAAACAGTTTATACCACTGACAGTCCTGAAGACAAAGCTGGAGAGAAAGAAACAGTAAAATTATGATGGGAGAAACAATAAAGGAAACAGCTGCAGGGAGTACTGCTACAGCGGGGTAAAGACTGAAACATGGGTTTTTTCCGGGAAACTGGGGAGAAAAAGCCCCAAACAGCACATTATTACTGATGAAGGCATTTGAAGCAGTATGGGTCTAGGACCTTTTCAGAAACACTGGCAAGCATTGTGGCAGAGGGATGGGAACCTCTTCCAAGGAAATTTAGCAGGGGCTTTTCAGAAGAGGTAAGTTCTACTGGTCAGGCTTAGTGGAAACACTGCTATCTACTGCATGCCTAGCAGAAACTATCAATCAGGCCATCTACATCCCAAGAGAAATGGGCTTAGTGTTCACCTCAGCATGGCTTGGTGCTCCTCCACTGGTGTCAGGACAGTTGCTGCAATTTCTCTTGAAGCCAATCCAAATACAGCTGGACAGAAAAAGGAAGACCAAGTGCCACACCAGCAATATGGCAGAAGAATTGCTTAAAAGGCAAGTTTTCCTACATCCCTCATGGGCTATTATGCTTCTCTCTAGCCTTTGCACAGTTTAGCAGATCTTTTGCAATGGTAGGTCTGAAGTTACAAAAATGTACTTTGAATCCCATTTGCACATTCTGCTATGCCACAACAGCACATTCAAATGACTCTCGCAATGTATTTTGAACAAGTTGCACACAGAACATCCAATATAGGATTTCCTCTTTCTCCTGCCCATCCCCTTCCTCTGTGTTTACCAAAAACTTTCACTTCCTCAGTGACACTGACACCAGCTCTGGCAACCACTTAAGTGGTTCTCCAGCTCTTGTCCACCCACACCTGAATCACAGATACCCCAGGGCATTTAGCACTTACTGAAGGGTTTTAAAAATCCCATCAAAACACCTGGTAAGGCTGGGGCTGCCCTGGAGAAATCCATTTTGTCTCCACTACATCTAATGAATGTAAGTCTCACAATGCTGGCAATGGATACTCAAGCAAGCAATTTGAATACATTCAATAGATGTGGTACTATCCAGATCTTTCCCTACTTAGTTGATACTACTAGAAAATATTTTCTTTGTCTGAATAGAGTAAAAACTAGTCATAGATCAGACCTACTGATTTATAAATTTGTTATCATTACACAGGAATTCACTCAGACATATTTTTTAACTTTTGATATTAATTTTGTTCTAAGCCCCTAGTACAGTCATATGTGGAAAGAACAAACCTCTTAGCAGACAAATATACTTCTGCACTAACACCTGAGATAAAACCTGAGTAATTAATTAAAAAAAAATTATTGAACAGGTTTGTATACACCTATATACAAACTAATGAAGGAAACATGAAAGGCAAAGCAATATATTGTAGATGCCACATCAGAAAGCTGACTTAACAGATTGTTTTTGTTGATGAACTTCCTGAAACAGCTTTCTGTTAAACCAACAAAGGAACAGTTAAAAACACATCTTAGAGGGAATCCATTCCCTCCAAACTTTTATCATTTCCATACTTAAAGCATCCCGCTAAAACAGAGAAAACTGTAAAAAGTGCCATTCCAGAAGAATAGCTGCATCCCATACTTCAGCCCCTGTGGTGAGCTATCACATTTTCCAGTCTAAGATTGCACTATTTCCTATCACAGCTGACCTTTGCAAATTAAAGTAGCAATTTCTACAACATATCAGCCACAGGAAGAAGTAGCCTCATGCCTCATGCAGCAGAGACCATAGAGGAAGAAGGACACTTTGTTCAGACTGTTTATCATTTCAGTCCTTTGAACTGAAGAAGTAAGATAGTACACTGCGCAAACACAGGAACCAATTGTAGATACTTAAGATGCCAGCAGTTTGAAAAAGATAGGCAATGCTGACCTAAGGGAGAGCAATTGCTGGCCTGAATGGTACTAATCTACCCTTTTTTCCCTTCAGAGAAATGAGATCTAACCATTACCCCCTCCAACCTTCCCTGGTCTCGTCCTTCTCTCCCAGCAAAGTGTTACTGTGAAAATACCCTCTCTCTTCTGATGTTTGGCTGACAAAAATAACTGATCTATTTACTTCTATGAGTATTTCTTTAGGGCATACAACAAATACATGTATCTCATAAATATTTGGAGGAAATGCGTCCAGGACAAGAATAATCCTGTCTTAGCGTTTTGTTCCATGAACCCACATTTTTCAGGAAAGATGCTGAACACAAATGTGAGTGATTCAGTCTCGGAAATTACAGCATTTAATGACAATGTCAACAGGAAATGTATTTGAATCAGGCAAAAATAAATATGAAACCTTTCCATCCTTCCCTGGAGGACAATGAAGCTTAAACTAGGAACAGTCACACTAAGGACAGTTACATTGCTTTTGTCTTTTATCAGCAGATGCTAATTTCTTTGAGAATGTACCATTACTGTTTACAGGGCAGCAGTCTCCTTCTCCCTGTATGCGTCACTAGAGACTGTTTTCATATGAATGTAATTTTACATTTTTTATCTACATAGTTTCCTGTGGTATGGCTTAGCAAGTCTCTAAGCCTTTCTCTCTATACCATCTGTAGCACTCCTGCACTCTCATGAAAGAGGGGACAAATAAATGGGAAAAATAGGAGGTAGGAATATGATCAGTAGGAGAAAAATCCTAATTCTCAGCTGGGCAACTGCTGCTTCTACAGAATAAAGCTGTTCTTCTTAGTGATGGAAATCCTAGAGGGGTAAAATTATAATAAATACTACTTAATAGAGTCACATGGTTTGGTGTAATTATTTACACACTCAGCTCCATAGCTTCAAAAGGAAGTATCACGCCCCGCATACAAAGCTCACACAACCCTCAGGATCCCCATCCCCTTGCATTAGCACATGACAGCTCACACCTTCAGGGATCACTATTGCTGCAGAGGTACACCTCTGTGTACAGCCATGCTACTACAGCAGAGTGCTAGAAATCCTAGTTTACACCTAATGCCCACCCCATGCCTTTATTTATTTATTTATTTATTCATTCATTCGTGCCCTATCTACTTGTCTTCTGCATTCATTTAGTTTTGCAAAGGGCTTCCTAAACCCCAACAGTGAAGAAATAAAGTCGCTCAGTCCCTCAGAATATGCACATATGGAAAGGAGGAGAGATCTCATCCCCTCCCCAGATCACCTAGCCTTTTGACAAAAATAAAAATTGGTTCATGGTCAACGTGTGTTCATCCCAAAACCTCAAAATTTCCATTAAGATTCCAAGTAACGTATAGGCACACAAACATCTCCTTTATGTGACAGAAATAGAATCACATCTGAGATTAAAGAAAGCAATTCTTAAACTTTCCCAAATAACTACGTGGAGGTCAAATGTTGCTCCCTGATGTGCACCACAAGAAGGGCCAGATGTAGCATCTCTAGTCTTTTGAGACACCCCACTGAAGGGTACTAAGCTGATCTTAATCAAAGTCCAAGCCCAGGAGGACTTTGGACTTTTTTTCATTGCCTGTTTTAAGAATTGCTTCCCGCAACACTCGCTGTTCTATGATGCCATTAAGCTTACAGGAGTCAATAAGGCCATAGAAGATAGGCTACTTCAAGCACACAGATAAATTGGAAGGGGGAAGTATTATGAAATAGTTACTTGTACATTCATAAATACATATATATTCATAAATACATGCAAGGAATAATTTCACATTTATAGAAACTCTCTTGAAAGGGTAACATTAAAACCCAGAATATTAAACATCTTAAAGGGAACGGGGTTTAACTTTGTACTGGAAAGTTTCACAATTCATTGCCTTGTCAGAAAGAGTCGTTGCACAACTCCACTGGTCAAGGGACTTATAAGAAAAGGCCTAAACTTTACCTTGTCCCCTGTATATTTATTTAGGAAAAAACCCTTATTTGCTCAAAAATAGAGAAAAGACTAGCTTCAAATCTGCCAGCTACTGTGCAAAGATGATAATTCTATATCATCATGGTTAAAAAATTAATATATCTCAACAAATAATTAAAATAGATTTTTATGTTATTAAATCAAGGATTCTTTTCTAACTACTCTGTAGCTCATAAAACTGAAATGGAGAAAGAAAAATGCTATAAATCTCAGAAGAGATCCATAGAATGAGAAATCTATTGATCTCAGAGTTCATTAATTCCAATCATTGCCCAAGATTTCATAACATCCTATTAACAGTATCTAACTGATTTTTAGCCTGTTGCTACTTTTTCAGAGAAAACTACTAATTTTTCCTCATCCATACTTTGAGTGTTGCTGATAGTACCTATTAAAAAGATAAAAAGTCTCAACACATAAAAGATAAGTAACACCTACTCTGCCCTCAATGCTGAGTGGGAAACAATTCACACAAACACAATTTGACTATCCTTTTGGTAAAACTGAGCTACATTTCCCCAACATAGCTTTGCAATTTCTCAACACAAATCTTCCGCTTTTTGTTTTAGCAACTCTACAATGCTATTATGATGAGTGCAGACTTATCGACGTGGCACTTGTACTTTACAGATACTTGCAACTAACATTAATATTTCTAAATTACAAAAGTATTACAGTACCTTTATGGGATCAAGCTAAAAAAATGTAATTTCCAATTTGTATTACAATGTGCTAAAATACATTAAGATTGATCAAACTATTTCTCTTTTTTCAAAGATGGGAACTAAAGGCAGGGGATGGTATATTGATTAGGAGTTTCAGATGAAACCAGCTTTGTGCTCCCTATGTATATCCACAGGACTATGATCTGGTTAAACAAGTTTTAAATGTTAATCCCTTTGGTCTTTAGTGCCAACAGAAGGGAGCAAGGCAACAGGAGGAGTTCTTGCTAAGGCATTCACTGCAAACACGAGAAAGATGCAATTTCAACAGAAACTCTTTACTGCTTTACTGAAGGTACGACATCAGCTCCTAAACTAAAATTGCTAGGAGAAAACTCCTCTAGATCGTTCCTTAGGCACACAGTACCATTACAATAGTAGTCTGCAAGAAACACCGTGTACCAAACATCACAATACCATTTTCTCATCTGTCCTTTAATTCGAAACACATTTGAACGTACAGTTAAGAGGAAGCAGCTTTTGCTTGGAAGACACACCAGGAATTACTCTCCTAGAAAAAAGCAGTGTAACAAGGGATACCCACGAGCCACCTCACCTCAGCCAAGGCTATCGCTTTGGCTTGAAACGCCGACTGCAGACTGTGATCAGCTAATTTCATACGTTTCCCGGCACGAAACAGCCCGAAAGCCCCCGAGCCCTCCAGACCACAGCAGAAGACAGGCAAAGGGGTATGAGATAAACCATGCTTCTGAGAATGATTATTTTATCCCAAATGCAGTATTTCCCTTAAGACCCCATCCAGTCCTACCGGGAAGGTCGGGCGGCAGCGGCACCTCCTCGCGGGGGCAGGAGCGAGGGCAACCCTCCCGGAAAGCGCCTGGTACTCCCGTACCGTGCCGGGGCGGGGGCACGGAGGCAGCGGGGCGGGCACCCCCCGCTCCTGCCCGCAGCACCCCGCGGGTGAGGCGGGGAGAGCCGGCACCGCTGCCCCTCGCCGCTCCCGGGGAAGGCACTTACTTTCCCTGGTGCGCAAGTTGAGCGGCAGCGAGCGAACTCCGCGGTGAGCGCCGGGGCGCGGAGCGGGGGGTCCCGGCGCGCTGCTCTGGGCGTGCGGGCGGGGCGCGGCGCTGCTGCCCCGCCGGCCGGGAGAGGGGAACGGCCGGGCAGGAGCCTCGCCCGGCCCGCGGTTGGCTCACGGCCCGCCGGGTGACTTCCTGCTGCCGCGGCACATTTGCATGCGGGGCTGCGAGGGGAGAGCGCGGAGAGGGGCAGAGCGGGGGGCGGCCCCGGCCCGGGCTCGGCGGCTCCGGGCAGGGAGGCAGGCGCAGCTACTCCGGCTGGAGCGGGGAGCGCCGCGCGGAGGGGGGGCTGTGATGGGGACGAGGTGGGGCAAGGGATGCGGGATATGCCCCCGCCGCGCTGCCGCAGGGGAGCGAGCGCCTCTGTGCCCCAGAGCGAACTTCGTGAGGGAAGCGACCCTCCACTAAAAGTTACAGCTAAATAAAACCGCGTTAGTCTGAGGGACAAAACAGAAAAGGCTGTCTTGTTCAACCAGCAGTCTGAAAAACATCTTGAACTCCAAAATTCCACTGCAAGCAGCTTTTAAGGTCCTTTGGAGGCTGGTTGGGAGAAGCAAAGAACAAGTAAGCTTATCTTTCAAATTATCTTTTCTTTTAAGAATGATTTACTAGCCTGATGAAAAGTGAAATAAAAATTTCACAGGTCAGCAAAACAGGAAATATGAATGCGTGGACGTAACAGCCAGAGGATGCAGCTGAAAAGCTTTACAAGAACTGGAGTCAAGGTGTGGTATATATGCTGCCAGACCACATGGGCAAGTTCAGGTTACGGAGATTTCAAAGGCAGAATATCAAAAGAAAAGTATTTAAGCTTTCCATATAAAGTGTTGACAATAGCGGATGCTGCTTGAGGAACAGCCAAAGCGGTATGAAATGCTAGATATTCAAAGGTACCTCTGTGCACTTTCCTGAAGTCCACCAATACAGTCTAACTGAGAGTTGAAGTTGACTGGGGAGGTGGTGGGGATTTCAGCTACAAATAGCTGAAAATAGCTCAATGCAGCTCACACCCTGCTGAGTTTTGGAGAAGAACTTGAATCATGTCAATAGGACTTAAAGATCTTCAGTGCTAATATAAAGGCCTGCCACTCATGGTGACGTGCAATTGGCACAATCCCTTCTCTCTAGTGTGTGCTGCAGTCCTGTCTTGGTCTGTGACTCCAGCACACAGGCTTGATCCTGTAGAAGAGACAGTGTAGAAACAGTGAGACCGTAATCTGTCACATTTCTTAATCAGTCCCAGATATCCCTGGGCACCTCTGAAATGCAGTGGGCAATAGTTTCTGGTGTTCTTTTAATTGTATCATCAGTTATTAAAATAAGGTCATGTAGATACTCGGTATAAGGTGAGACAGTAAGGAATTCCTCAATAATTAATAAAAAGTTGGTATTAATAAAAGGTTGGTAAATGTTTTCTCCCTTCCCCCAACAACAACAACCAATAAAACAAAAAAATCCAACAACCACATAACAACCTTTTTACATATGACAAGTTTATACAAAAAGGAAAGATCTAACTAAATATACATTGTCTTAGGTTTGGAGATTTTTTTTTGGTAGGAGATTTGGATTCCAAAGGTTTATGTAAAATGAGCTATTTCTGTTTGGAAGTTCACTGTTAGTGCCTCATGTTTCCATTTTCTCTATTGGGTAAGTACCTTGATATTGTATCTTTCTTCTTGGAGAAATAGGGTACAGATCCCACATCTATCTTGTTCTCCCTCCTTTCCTCCTTGTTTCTTCATTATCAAGTATTCCACTAAGTTTAACACTTACCTTCTCCTATCAAAGCATTAGTGAAAATAAAATTTAGTTTTATAAGTGCATAATAGAGTCTAGAAGTCTAGTAGAATACACACTTGCCTATAATGTGAATAATTTGAAAAAATAAGAGATGTTGAATTACCCTTAATAGGCTGCTGTGCATTAGTAGATTGAGGAGGCATAGCACAAACTCATCAGTTCTGCCCTGAAAGAAGTAATATAAAAAAGGGTTAGAGAGGAATAAATACACTGTGCCTCATAAGAAATAAAAGCAAAGAGAAATTGTTAGTATAATGTGAAATAAGTTGTGGTTTTGTGTATCCTTGTTGCCATTGCTTAGAGGAATATGTACAAAATATGCTTTAGAAGGCATAAGCAGAAAAGTAATTCTCTCTCTCATTATATATTCATCAAAAGGAAAAAAGAGCTGATTCCAGCCTCCCTTACATCTGTAGATCAGCTGTTCTTCATGTGTTTTAAATGTCTTTGTGTATAGATCAAGAAAGTTGGGGAGTGGTATAAAACAGGGTAAGAACTGAACTTCAAGCTTGTTACTGAAGTGGAAGTCCTTGTAGGAAGGAGTGTGAGTCACGTTAGCCAGCCAGTGTTCATGCTCAGCAACTGATTTTCTGCTTTGGGAAGATTTGAATCCCAGACAGTGTCTCTACTGCTGAATTAAGCAAGCCTGCAAGGCAGTGCTCCAGTATGGAGACCAACTGGCATGGAGTCCATGCCCGTGCTCTTGGCACCCAGAACATGGGGACCATACCAAACTGGCCCATGTGTCCTGGTTTCTGCTGGGATAGAGTTCATTTTCTTCTTATTAGCTGGTGCAGTGTGGTGTTTTGGATTTAGTATGAGAATAATGCTGATAACACACTGCAGTTTAGTTGTTGCTCAGTAGTGCTTACCCTAAGTCAAGGACTTTTCAGGTTCCCATGGTCTGCCAGCAGGCAGGTGCACAACAAGCTGGGAGGGAGCACAGCCAGGGCAGCTGATCTGAACTAGCCAAAGGGATATTCCATGCATCAGAATGTCATGCTCAGTATATAAACTGAGGGGAGTTTCCCAGGAAGGGACCGATAATGGCTCAGGAATGGGCTAGGCATCAAGCAGTGGGTGGTGAGCAACTATGTTGGGAACCACTTGTACTGGGTTTTATTCCTCTCTCTCCTTTACATTACAGTTGTTGTTGTTATTATTATTAATAATAATAATGTTATTATTGTTATCATTATCATAATTACTTGTATTACATTTTTTTTTTCAATTATTAAACTGTTCTTTTCTCAACCCTTGAGTTTTTACTTTTTTCTAATTCTCCTCCCCATCCCGTTGGGGAGGGACAGTGAGTGAGCAGTTGCATGGTATTGGGGTAACCCCGTTGCCAGCTGGGGTTAAACCATAACACCATGTTTACTTCTAACTCACCTCAGGAATTTTTTTGAGTGGTAAGTGGCCTGGGCCAGGGATCAGTCCAGAAATTTGTCAGTAGACTCAGAGCCCTGTACATCGCCCTGTGGGGTCCAGACCAACCCATCTACATACCCGTGTATGGTAGCTGCTGATCATTGTTTGGATCGTGTCCAGGAGCGTGAAGTTGCACAAACTGTAGGGAACAGTGGCTCTCAGCAGTAAATCAAACTTTGTCATGGACAATGAAAGCAGACAACAAACTTCACTCTATATTTTATATAGTCCTTAATCTCATTGTTGCTGAGTACTTTCTGTGGGATGCTTGAATGCATAGCCTGAGCTTAGCTCAGTTGGTGAGAGCATGGTGCTAATAATACCAAGGTCATGGGTTTGATCCCTGAATGGGCCATTCACTTAAGAGTTGGACTCGATGATCCTTGTGGGTCCCTCACAACTCAGAATATAATAAAAGAATTTAAAATAATATAAAAGAAGCAGTAATAGAAAAATAACAGACACTCCTTAAAGCATAAGTGCCACAGACAGGATAGCAATTTGAGAGAGATTCCAAGGAACACCTGAGTTCATTCAATGAAAAAAACACAGGGAAAAGTTCACTGTACAAAATTAGGTTTACAAGGATTTACACTCTTCATAGACGAAGAGGCAAAGATAATACAAAGACATATGTAAAACTAAAACACCGAGGCATGTATGAGCCAGAGTTTTGGAAACTCATTCTCAATTTGTTAACAGGGTAAAATGTCTTTTCTCTAGAAATTCCAGCATTTACTTGGTCACCACTTGCATTGGTTTTCTGTATATTATTTCTTCCTCAAGGCATTATCATTAACTACTTAAAGTCCAAATTGTCAACCTACTTTATAATAATGTAGCAATTTTAAAACAAGTAGTGAAGAGTGGATTACAAAAAATGCAATCCAAGTCAGACATTCTTCACCCAATATTGTCACAGAAAAAAACCCAAATCCCCAGAAAATAAAAGCATTCTATTTTGACATTCATTTTTTTCATCATGTCCTTTCTTATTGTAATGTATTCTTATTTCCTACTATTTTAGAGAAAGTCATGTTGACCAATGTAATAAGAATATTTACAAATTTGATTCTAAGAAATGTGCTCTTCATGTGATAAAGATGGGTTGCTTTTATTTGTTCAAGGAAAAATAATATAGGAAATAAATTTTACTTTCAAGTTTGAGGCAATAAGTTGCACTTTGATGTGTGGATATTCATCAGTTCCTGTTCTTGTTTCCAGTTTGGAGCCTGGGAAAACAAGTTTTGCAACACTTAAGAGAAATGAAAACAAACAAAGAAAAACATTCTTAATTTCTAATGGTAGTTCCATTGTGTTTATTTGAAATGTATCACACAATAATTTACAATCTATTGTAAATTTATGACTAAATTTATGACTAAAATTTTGGAAAATATTTAAAAATACTTTGAGGAATAATGCACAGGTCCCTCTACTGACCTGTTGTTCGGACTAAATCTACACATACTCAATAAGCTAAAGCTGGGAAAGCTGGCATCTTTTCTGTAGACAGTGGTCCACCTAATGCATGGCCACTGACATTTTATTAAACTTATATTTTCTGACCATAAATCCTAAATTCAGCCTTTTTTCTTTCGTCTTGTTACTTACAATTCCGATGAACAATTCAAAATATTACTACAGCTTGTGCTTGTCTTGAGGTACTCTAATTCTGAAAGTTAATAAATGCTGCTCCTTCTGTCTTTTCTGATTTTAAATATTTTATTCACTTGCCATTACCTGTTTTTAAACATAGGAATCTTTTCCATTTTGTTCCCATTTCTTTCATGACTCTGAGCAGAAAAATTGCTATTTAGTGAATCAAAATGCGTCCAACACTGGAAACCAATTTGAGAACAACCTGGAATGAACTAGGTTGTGTTGGTGGGACAGTATCCTGAGTAACCTGATGGAGGCTGCAAATGGTCTACATGGACTTTATAGAATATCCCAATTGCCTTTCTGTAGAAATGGCAGCTCAAATAAAGGGTTGTTGTGGTTCTCATGAATATCATCTTACAGAGCCAAGAAAAGCAGCTGGACTGATGGTTCCGCACAGCTCATTTGGATAAACAATAAGAAGGGTGAGCTGGAAACAAGCTGTTACAGGAGCCCTCTTCTTTCAAAGATTTGTGGCCATTTGCAGATACCCTTATTGGTCTGAAGAGGCTAATAAAGAATTAATTTAATTGATGATTAATTTAGTACACAGTTCTGTGATCACTAATATTGAATTACCTGAAAGAACATATCTGAGCTAATTCAGAAGCAGGTATGTGATCATTTCAAATTAGCAAGATCACACAGTGGTGATATTTTGGTCTGCTTGTTTGTTTTCTGCCTTGTACTCAGGGCATTACAGCTAGTATTGCCAGCCTGGGTGGGCATCCAGCCTGCATCTTGCCTGTCCTGTACCACACGAATTGTTAGTTCAGAAACAACATGGTATTTCTGGAGGCAGCTTCCACAGTGGTCTGCTGTGGAAGAGTAGCTTTCCTTTTCCGGGATTAGGCATTTGCTACAGAAAATTTCCTCGTGGAAAGGCACTGGACCATTGTTAGCATTGCTGTCGTGCTCAAGTTGCTCTTTAACAGCTGCAGTAGCAGTAGGCAGGTAGTCCCATTTCTGGACACAGACACATAGCAGTACGAAGCATCCATGTAGCACATGCAGCTTTCATTTTCCTCTGGGAGAAGAACATCAGGCAACATACATTGATGTTGAGTTAGTGAAGTCAAAGCTGGCAGCGCTGAGGGAAAAAAATTGGTACCAGTTAAAGTTACCAAACCCCTCCCCTTGTTTGTGAGTTTGTGAGAAGTAGCTCTTATCTGGGACAGAAAATAGTTATCACTGGAGCAACTCCGGGCATCAAGAAGAAGATTGCCTTGGTTATGTAAAACCTGGAAACATCTAACTTTTGCTGGTACATTACCCATCAGCCTGGGCTTAGGAATGTGACAACTACCCGTGGAGGTTAGGAGGTGACACCTGCAACTCATAAAGTTCTCATCCTGCATCCTCTGTGGATAGGGAGGATGTATTGGAAGGCTACACTACCTGTAATGGCAACATCTCTTTATTCCCTGTCTCCTGACCTGGCACAATTTTCCATCATCAGAAATGTTGAGAGGAGCCATCTTGGATCATTTTTATAGATGCTTTACTGTTGTCAGCTCAGGCTGGCTGGTCTGGCAAGGCATATGGCACTCAAGTCTTTCATATCTCCTGCCTGTCTGATGCTGTGCAGCCTTGCCAAGCCTGCTGCTGAGCCCATTTGGAGCAATGGAGTTGCTGAATCACCCTCATACTGAATGAGCCTGCTTACCTCTTCTTACACTTAGCAGCAACTTAGCTGTTGCTAGAATCTCTTGTTTACCACCTCAGGGTCAGGCTTCAAAATGCCTGTCCAGCATGTCTAAAAGGATGCTGGAGGGCTACTGAACTTCCCTTCCGAACCAGGCTCTCGTTTGCATACTGCGTCCTTCACAAAAACCCAGAAAGCCAAAAGAGCAGATGGTGGTGGGGTAGGAGTGTAACAAGTGGAACTACAGCCAGTCCCTCCACCAGCTGTAAGTTGATCATTTCCTGTGAAATTTGGGCGGGTCACATTGTCAGGGACAACCTGACTAATCATTTTCTGTTGAGTGGTTGACAGCTGTTTGCTGTAACTTGAAATCGTGCGTATGTTGGATGAGCAGTAAATCAACTTTTCTCTGACTTTCCTGTTTCCAGTTGTTGTTTTACCCTGAAGCCCTTCGTATCCCGTTCTTGGAGCCAGGCCCTGCTGGCTTTGGAATCCCAGCTGTGCTGTCCCATCCATTGCAGCTCTACAATGGTCTTTGCCCCAGGCTTTGAAATGTTTGAAATTTCACCCCTGAACACCTTTGATGCCACCCAGCCCTGCTGTGAGACCCCCCAAATAATGATCTCAGCTGGAGACAAAATAAAAGTAGGAAGTAATTGAAAAATGAAGGCAAAAAGAAAATCAAATCTTGAACAAAACTGGAAACAGAAACTATTTTCACACACTTGGAGTGTGGAAGATGGGCATTACCAGAGTTCTTGTCCTGGATCAGCTTGTAGCAAATATCTCATGCAGTGTCTCCTGTGGGCAATGCCTGCTCTAGTAGGAATTGTTCCTTAGCAGCCCCTGAGCCTTGGCTAAGTTATCTGGTGTGGAAGCATTTAGGATAGGATATGAAGGGGTCAGGAAGGCTAAGTCTGAGGCAGCAGAAGATTCTGAGGAAGTAGAAGTTACTAATGTTAATTATGGTGTAACCAACCTATTCTGAGTCTACATTAGCACATGTGATCTCACCAGAGGATGTATTTGTCACCTGGTTCCACTCTTTGGATGTTCCAGGATATTTTGTTTAGTGCAGGATGAAGGCTGTTCTTTCTTGTCATCACATCTTCATTGCATCCGCACATTTGCTGCCACAGAACTGTTGAGCTTACTGGCTACCATGCATACCCTGTGCTTGCTGTTCTTTTTTTTGCCACAGTTAGCAGAATTGATTTAGTAAGTAAATAAAAGTAATCCTTCTTTCCTTATCTAAACAAGTCATTAAACTTTCCAAATGTTATTTGAAAGTGTACACCAGCAGCTCCTGCCCTGTCTGGATCGGCTCAGCTGTTGGCAGCTTCTGTGTGCATATTCTTTGGATAGATGGGTCCTTAGCTGTGAAGGGTTGCAGATTGGAGTGAGGGATGACAAATCTATGTTGGTGTTTTGGGGAAAACGAGACCTCCTAGGATGAGTGGAGGCATATACATTTCTGAAGGATGCGTGGCATGATCTACTGCCTTGGAGACAGAAAATAAGTGTGGACTTGCAACAAGGCCGATCGCAGCAAAGTCAGATTGCTTCACTGGTGACACCTCGTCTACTCTACAGACAAGACAAACTCTTGAAAATGTGGTAAGTGGCACTTTCCAAGGGAGGGGGCTTCTGGGGATTAGGGAGCAATACTGGGACACACTGCAATCACAGACCTGGAAGGCTTGCAGAAATATGACATGCAGTTCAACCTGACACATGCTATGATGGTGTGGGGGTCAGGACGCGCTGGGTAGTAGTGGGGAGGTACCATAGAGCACAAGCCTAGGACAAACCAAGGCAGAAGCCCCTGGCATAGACTTAGGGGCATGCAAGAGTTAGGGAGCAGCATTCCTTGTGTGCTAATTTGTTGGTATAGTACTTGGGATCAGAGTGAACGCCTAAAAAATGCTAAGATGACCCAGGGAAAGAGAAAGAAATAAAACCTGCTTGGAACACTTGTGAATAGGTTGGGCTTTTGGCTACGGAGACTATTTAATTTCTCCTTGACTGTCTTTTCCATGTGGGCAGGTTTTGTGCTCAGATTTGTCCTCTACCTTAAAGTGAGTGGTATACTTCAGTATAACAAAGGAATACCTATATTCTATGACATGGAATCCCTTTTCTTCTCTGAAAGTATGTGTATGTCCCTGCTTAGGATATGGTCCATAATGACACCATAAAGCTGTCAGCACCCATCCTTTCCTTTCCACTGTTGCCCCTAACCACCTTGCAGTTTTTTTCAGAGGTGCGTCTTCTGCCCTGAACTTTCCCAAATCCCTTTGATGTCCCCATTGAAGCATCTGTGGGAAATGGTGAACTTGCTATGTAGTGCCTACAAAGGTCTGCGGCGTGTTGCAGGGGTGGTTTCTGAGGAACACCAGCTATATTTATGGCTTGCACAGATTTATGGCTTGACTTTAGCTAGCTTGGCTGTGAGTCAGTGACAATGATGTATTAGTAGACTGTCTGTGAGAATGCTGAGGCAAAGAGAAGGGTTAAGGAAAAGATTTGATGAAGAGATGTGAGGCAAGGCAGGAATCTAGGGTAAGATCTATGACAATGAAGTCTGACTGATGAGTGTCCAGTAGAGACAGCAGCACATGTAAGATGAGATGTTTACAGGTTACATCCAAGGATAGTTATCTTTGAACAGAGTGGAGGCAAGAGGGCATTGGAGCAGACTCTTGGAGTGGTGCTGGCTGTGAGAGAGCCACTGAATTTATACTACAGCAAAGCCAGCTTAAAACTAATTGATATAAATTTAATCCATCAAAATATTCTACTGTATGTATCAGGGCAGTGTTTTGTATTAGATAGCCACTGCAGTGATGGTCCAGTAGTATTTAAAGTGAGGTTTACTGTTGTGTTGAACAACAGCCTTGAAGGCAAGGGTGGCACTATAAATACAACTCAAATGTCAAAATCAATTTCAGACTGAGCTCTGGAGGGATTAGGCTATTGTTGTAGATGGCATGCCTGTTAAGAGATGTCAGATTAGCTAAATTAATTTTCATATGAAGTAACATTCATATGAAATAAATTGAAAAGCATATGGACAATTTTTTTTCTGTGATCCATACTGTAACATTAAATTTTATTTAACAACTTCCATTAACAAATAAAACAGTTCACTCTACAAATGCGAGGTTATGAGTGCAACCTGCAATTAGGTTCCATACATGTGCACACACTGCTGTCACTGAGGCAGCCCTCTTGCTCACAAGGGGTTAAGTTTAGGCACTCTAGTACTCAGCAGTAAATAAACCTTGCTCGCAAAAGGAAGCGCAGACGTGCACTGTGTACTCCCCAAACCAACAGAAAGGCATACATTGCATTAGGCATGCAAATTGCTTAATGGTAAGTATGGCTAATTTGCTATTTGTGTGTCTATAACAGCATTTCTTCAGGTGCAGCTGTGAGGGGGCTTGTGAAATGTGCAAGCCCAGGGATAAACTGAATGAACCCAATCTTTAACATTCTTAACTATGTGATACAGAGTAGATTCTAATCTGATTCTAATGTACTATAAATTACTGTAGCAACAGTTTTTCCAGCCTTTACAACTTACGTTAAATAAAGCTGTTGAAAGTAAATAGGAAAAAAAAACCCCTTATTTTGGACCCAAAAAATCAAAAGGATAATATGTCTTTTCCAAGTCTTTTTTCTCCTGGGAAGACCACCAAATAGGGAACTACAAGGAGAGTGTTGGCTATCAGAACCGTCCAGAAGACGTGTAGCTGCTAAGGGTCTCCCAGCATCTTGGATATTGTCACTAAAAGAGCTCACTTGGATTCATAGAATCATAGAATGGTTTGGGTTGGAAAGGACCTTAAAGATCATCTAGTTCCGAGCCCCTGCCATGGGCAGGGACACCTATTACTAGACCAGGTTTCTCAGAGCTCCATCCAGCCTAGCCTTGAACACTGCCAGGGATGGGGCATCCACAACTTCTCTGGGCAACCTCTGCCAGGGCCTTACCACCCTCACAGTAAAGAATTTCTTCCTAATATCTAACCTAAACCTACTCTCTTTCAGTTTGAATCCATTTCCCCTTGTTCTGTCACTACATGCTCTCATGAAAAGTCCCTCTCCATCTTTCTTCAAGGCTACCTTCAGGTACTAGAAGGTCATAATTAGATCACCCTCAAGTCTTTTCTTTTCCAGGCTGAACCAACCCAATGCTTTCAGCCTTTCCTCGTAGAAGAGGTGCTCCATCCCTTTAGTCATCTCAGTGACACTCTTTTGGACTTGCTCCAGCAGGTCAGTGTCCTTCCTGTGTTAGGGGGACCCCAGAGCACTCTACATGGGGTCTCACCAGAGTGGAGTAGAGGGGCAGAGTCACCTCCCTTGACCTGCTGGCCACACTGCTTGTGATGCAGCCCAGGATACCATTGGCTTTCTGGGCTGCGAGCACATATTGCCGGCTCACATCCAGCCTCTCATCCACCAGCACCCCAAATCCTTCTTGGCAGGGCTGCTCTCAATCTGTTCATCCACCAGCCTGTGTTTCCCCAACCCAGGTAGAGCACCTTGCACTTGGTCTTGTTAAACCTCATGAGATTCCCATGGGTCCACTTCTCGAGCTTGTCCAGGTCCCTCTGGATGGCATCTTGTCCTTCAGGTGGGTCAACTGCACCACTCAGCTTGGTGTAATCTGCAAATTTGCTGAGGGTGCACTCGATTCCTTGATCTATGTCATTAATGAAGGTAGGAAATAACACCAGTCCCAATACAGACCCCTGAGGGGCACCACTTGTCACTGATGTACACTGAGACTCTGAGCCATTGACCACTACCCTTGAATGCAACAGTCCCATCAATTTCTTATCCATCTAACAGTCCACTCATTAAATCCACTTCTCTCCAATTAAGAGAGAAGGATGTCGTGGGAGACTGTGTCAAAGGTTTTACAGTGGTCCAGATAAATGATATCTGTAACCCTTCCCTAGTCCACTGATGTAGTCACTCAGTCGTAGAAGGCCAATAGGTTGGACAGACAGAACTTGCTCTTTGTGAAATTCCATCATTTTCAGGCTCTTAAATGGGCTAAAATGGGACACAGCTGACCATATCTGACACTGCATGTTCTCCTACTTCTCTGACTTCTGATTTCCTCTTCAACTTAGTATTTAGACTTAATAAGAGTATATAGAGGAACTATGCAGATTTCATCTCTTTCTGTAAATTTTCAAATGCTCTTTAACAATAACATTATTATTGCAGAACAAGTCACCATTTTGGATAACTATTGACATCTACTTAGATGATTAATGAGTTTGATTAGTCATAGAAATATTTTTAAAAATGGAAAAAAACACTCACAGCAGAGGTAGATACTTCTTAATTTGCAGATGCTGCTGAAAATGTAAAATATCTCTTGACTGAGTAATACACTGAATGATTTCTCTAGAAACAGAAATGTGCACACATTTTAAAGCATGATAGCTGCTGTCCCATTGCTTGGTAACATTACTCAAAATGTTGCTCTGCTTTGCCATCACCTCTGCATGAGTGTAGTGCATTGTCAGGGACCGACATTACCCGGCCTCCAAAGTACCTGCGTGCCCTGATGTGTCAAATCCATGTCTGCCAGCTACAGTCACAGGGTGACTGAGCAACAGCCAGTTGATCCGTCAAGCTCTGATCAGAGGAATGGTTCACAGAAGTCCTGAAGCAGTAGAAGAACTTGCTACTAGTGATAGCCACAGCCCTGATGACCACTTTTAGCAAAAACTGTCAAGTGACTCTTATGAGAGTGGATTCCAGAAGATGAGTATGCTGCAAAACAGATGGGAATGTGGCTGCACAGCAAGTGAGTGGACATGCCTTTTATGTTAAAGAATATTAAGGAATTGGAGCCTGGGCATCACTATCTGCTACCCCTACATCTGTGTGTCAGAGTTGTCTGTCTTAGACATCTGTGTCTGTGAGAGAATAAGCCTAGTGCAAAACCTGGAATCACTCACTTTTCTGGATAACTATCTTATGTGAATAACCTTCCATTTCATACTCTCCATAATTTATGCACACCACTGCAAAACTAATTAGATTTTTAGTAAGCCATTTTTGAGAGAAACCCACATCAACGCTAACCTTTGAAAGGAACAACAGCTCTCTCCGATAAAAGCTTTTTGGAATAAATTCTTAAGATGGTCTAGCCAAAGAGATACTCCGAGAGAGGGCCCTCATCAACCTCATCAACTTTGAAGCTAGCCCTGATATTAGTGAGAAGTTGAACTCCAACATAAATTGTTTTCTGGTTCTGTCTTGGTCTGCTAATCTCTGTTTTATTAAGGCTTTGTTCTCAAATGAGCTTCATTTTAACCCACCCCACTCAAGCCTTCTGCTCTACCTGGTCACCATTAGCAACACTGGCCCCAAAGTGAGACCATGTTATTCATTCACGTGCACACCATCCACCCTGCAATTTTTTATCATGCTCTCCCATGCCTGATTGTCTTTGAACTGGAAGAAGTTCCTTTAGCTCTTCACTGATCTGCAGGTAGTGACTGGAAGGAATCTATCGAACAAAAATAAAACTGCTGAAAGAGTCACACCCAGCTTGTTGCATATGAGGTTGAGCCCACCCATCCAGATTGCATCCTGATGCTGTTTGCATAGGACAGCACTTCCTTACACTGTGTGCAGCTGTTTCCCTGCTTGGTATTTAAAAGCCAGATTTAGAAATACAGCTTTTAACATCCAATTTAGTGTAATGACAAGAATAGAAAAATCCTGATGAAAAAGCATAAAAACATAACAGAGATATTGAGACACATTTGTTCTAAGTTTATCATTGAGGCAAAGTGTATAAAAAAAAGCCTAATATTTAATTACATAGAAACAAAAATCAAAGTAGCAAATACCTGAGAACTGCATGGTAGCAGCAGTCAGTAGTATATTATTTGTTGGAAGGCAAGTTATGAATACCAGTTTCAGCAAGTCTAGTTTTGGTTATCAACAACGGTATTAACTTTTTATCATGGCATGCAGAGCAAAGTTAAGGCTGCTCTCTCATTGTAAACACACAAAGAAACCTAGCTCACTGAAGTGTCCTAAAAATATTTAATTTTAGCACTTAAAAATGTCATTGACATAACAGATCCCCCAGGCACAGCAGATAAAGTCTTCAAGGACTAAGCAGCCCATTTACTTTTGATCTTGTGGCTTCCCCCTCATCTGCACAGTGGAGAACATGAATGAAGATAAACAGGAACCGGCATGGGCCACTTCTTTAAAAAGAGAAACAGCAAAAATCTCTGTCAAGGAGTCCCGTGGGACTCCCACTGCTCAAAGAAACTGTCAGGTTGAATGAGACAGATGGAGGAAAGAGGGACTCGGTGGTGTAGAGGACTTCTCCACTGAGCAGCCACACTTTACTGGCATGTGCCAGGAAGGAGCTGACAAGGAGATCCCAAAACTTTGTGGACCCTCAGATAGGGAGTGTGTGAATGCGACAAGGTCTGGTGGGAACCAGACCCCCCAGCTATGGGGGTGAGCTTCAGCCAGGATCCCAGGACAACTTTCCTCGGTGTCACATTTGTGAGTGGGAATATGTCTGCCACACTGTACTGGGGCAGGACATGAAGGCAAAGAGAGGCAGAAGCAGATGTTTGTGAGCCACAAAGACATCTATAGGACAGTCTTATGGTTCTTGTTCATCTGGCTGTGTGGGTGAAGGGAAGGCTATGCAGAGGAGGGGTGTTTAATCCAGCCTCAGCTCCAAGACAGTCAGGAAGCACCTGCCCAAGACCACCACACTGCACACCTACCTCTGACAGCAGCTGTGTGCAGTCCTCCGAGGCTGAGTGCATCAGCTAGGATCAAACTCCTGTGCAGAGGAGTCATGCAGCATTTGCCAGAGCCTCATGCAACTGCAGGCACAGGACATGGCTTCTGGGAAGTAACACCGTATCCCCTCCCTGGACACCACTGCTCTTCAGCTGCAGGCTCCATCACCCAGCCTGTCCAGCCCCAGGAGACTGGGGCAAAGCCAAGCCATGAAAAGGCAGTTTACTTTGTTCCCTTATCATTCTCCTGCGTTGCCGGCAAACAACAACGTGAACCCTGAGGATGGTTTGTGCTGTACTAAAGGAAAGGGACAGTGGTGACCTCCATATAAGCCATACAGCAGTCCTCTGACAGTGAAGTATTTTGGCCAGATGAAGCAGGCTAGATACGGACAGTGGGCAGAGAATTACCTAATGTGAAAACAAGCATGTTGCTTCTTAACACCCTGCTGCATATGCTCTGTGAGTGTTATGCTTCTTGACATTATCCAGTATGTAGGTTATGTTGAAACAGGCTTTACAAAAATAAATACACACAATGACGAATGTAAAGATCTAACAGCAGCATAACAAAACTCTCTTTCCCTTCCCACCTTCACTATTTATTTTCTGTGACAATTTAAACAAAACCTTTCAATTAACTACTCAGAAAAGTCTATTTTTGTGAACTGACTCAACTGTGTCAGTCATCAAAGATAAAGGAAATAAGAACATCTCTAAACTGGTGTGTTAGTTGTGCTCTGAAGTACAAAGAGCAGTAAAGGATTGCAGTGATTACACCAGACTAGGTGATAAGAGCATAAAAGAAAAGGGATACCACAATCAACAGCAACAAACACTGAAAGCAGGTTAGTGGGTAAATTATAAAGAGTTCCCAGTTATTACAGAAATAAAAATACCATCTAGAACAAAGCAACACTTTCTTTCCTGTGGCATTTTTTCATAGCATATATTACTAAGCCAACTAAATCAAAAGTTTTAGAAAACAATAATGTAAGAACAATTAGGAGAGGCAGATATAATTTAGGTAGTATTTGAAAAAAAAAGCAGGGAAAGCCCAAATTATTCAGGAAGGCAATATAAAAGGGGAGAAAAAGAAAAGGCTCTGTATTACTATTGTCAAACAGCCTCAACAGAGGCTGCAGAGCCTGAAGCTGGATGAAAGAAGAGCTCAAGGGTTAGGAGGGCAATGAAGAAGTGGATAGTAACCTTTGCCCTTTGGTTAAGGCCAGAAAAGAGTGTTTAGAGTGGTTCCTGGAATAAATAGGCTAAAGCTTTTTCACCCACACCAATATTAGTTACTCTAACAGGACTCTGGGGTTTGGGGCTGGGGCTTTTTGAGAATAAGTAAAAATACATACATGTTAGCCCAGAGACAGTCCCTGTACTGTAGACTTCCCAGTCTTGACTTTAGGTATGAATCTGATGTGAAGAGCAGATACAGAGTGGAAGATGCTTTGTTGACAAAACCTGTTGTAAATCTTCTACTTGAAGAGGACAGGAGAATCAGTGATTGAAAAATGGGAAAAAAAGTTTGCCAGGACAAAAGCTAAAATGCCTGCTGCCAACATACCTGTGATCAGATCAGGAAAAGACTCAAAGAATGAGGGAGTGGGAGAAGTGCAGATGAGATGTGTTCAAAAGAACTATGGGGAACTTCTCACCCTGAAGAAAATGCTGATGTAAGTAACAAATGAAACCAAGGAGCCTCATCTTTATTGTTCTGCCTGCTGAGGCTGTGTGTGTATGGGAGAGAGGGGAAGAACAGTGCCACAATTAAACATATATGATAGCAGCTGGACATTGACTTCCCTGTTTCACCGTCAGATCATGAAGTTATGAGACTTATTATTGACAGATTTGTCTCCTGGTAATTATTAATGGGGTTACTTGAAACCATTTCCACAACTGAAGACCACTGTACTATGTGCTTTGTAAACACAGAAAGGCATTTACTGACATGAGGTAAAGGGAATATATAAGAACTGACAATGAAAAATGAAAGAAAATCCTCTGTAATACATGACCATTCCAGTTTCATTAGCTTTTAAGTGTCATAGTAGGGACAAGACTTGAAAAGGGATTTTGAGGATGGAGATGAGTTTCAGGAGATTCCAGTTATTTCATGTGAAGTCATGCCTCCAAAGTTCTGTCAAGAATTATTGCTGTAAGTTTTGCTTTATTAATTTGCTATCTCTCCACTAATTCCCTTTCATTTGATCTGTCAACATAAAGTTGTCTGTTTAATTTTTGGTGATTATATATGTATACTCACACACATGCAAACTGTTTCTCAGGCTTGCTCTAAGATTTCCAACTAGATGTATATCTTCCACAGATCAGATTTTTTTTTCCAAAGCCTTTGGGTAAGATCAGATTGGCTTTTGGTAGATCTAAGTTTCAAAGCTCTGTTTGTACTTGCAGATAGAGTAGAAAAAAGAAAGTATAATTTATTTTGCCAGGTTTTCAACTTTTCCTTCTGTCTCTGTTACCTTTAAATATGTCAAGTCTATGACTAGAATTTTGGTGTTCTGATTTATTTCTTTCTTGTTTTGGAAGCAGCATTTGTTTGACTTCAGTTATATCACTCTTATCGGTATTCTGATCAACTGTATCCCTTTATCAGCACCCAAAAGAAAGAAGAGAAATCTCTTAGAAATTCTACTGCATACAAGAGCTAAAAAATGGCTGGGGGAGATTAGTCTCAAGACTGTGGGTGAGAGAAGGGACTGGTGGCACAGAAATTCTCCTTCCAGGTCTTTTCCAGGAAAGCTCCAGTGAAGACTCATAGCTATGCTCTCCCTCTCATGGTAGGAACTCCTCCACAAGGCAAAATGCTCAGGAAAATAACATCAGCTTCTCATAACTCCCTCAGGAGGCTTTGCCTTTGAATTCCCTGCCACTGGCTGGGAGCAAACCACAATACATCTGTACATCCGAGTACCAAGGTAGGTAGTACCACCAGAGGTGACTAACTTCCCTGTACTGATTCTTTCCCCCTCTACTGGGAAAGAATCCAAGCCAAGAGGAGTGTCTGAACAGGACTCCACTGCCACTGTCTTCCCTACTTCACTATTTATGTTGTAGGGAAAAAAAAGGAGAAGTTAAAGAAACTGCCCAACGGTTACAGGATGTCCTGTTGCATTTATCTGGCAATGCAGGCGAATGACTCACCCAAAATATTTGATGATCGGAAACTATTATGTTTTTCTTTCTTTCTCACATTTCTTCCTGAAAATATCAAGCATTCAAACTGTGAAACATGTCTAAAGGCAATATCTTAAAGCTACATGAATTCGAGGAAAGAATAAGGAAACTTAGTCTATCTTTGAAGCTTGTCATAGTCCCAAAAAAGTCATGTGACAAAAACCTGCATGCCCATCTCTGAAAGCTATGCAACAAGAAAGCAAACAGTATCATCCCAATCACTGGGAAAAGTCCTGCCCAGGGCATATTCTTTGACATGGATTAAAGATTTTTTTTTGTAATTTAAAAATACCCATGAATGGTTAGTCGTGCCCACTCCAATTCACAGCAGCATTAACAACCTTAAACTCTTCTGATTTGTGTTTTATGGAACCCAATGCAAGGTTACTCACCTCTGAGTGTCCAGGCTGTGGATCACTGGCACATGGCCTGTGCACAGCTGTGGGGAAGTTTGGTCTGCTTCCTCCCTTTGTCACATCTCCTCTGGCCCAGCCTGACAGGGGAGAAAGCTGAATCCCAGTCCCTGCTTCAAGGGACATATGAAGTAAACAGAGATTGATTATAAAGTAAACAGAGGTCAATTATAAAGCTTGGCTGGGTACTGCCCTGTACATACCTGTGTTAAGAAATGATCTGTCCCAAACAGATCAGGGACAGGAATACAATTATCCTCATTTCATATAGAAAAAATAATTGAACTGTTACGGTGGCTTTCCCAAAGTCATGTGGGAAGTCTGTGAGAATGGAAACTATTTCCAATGAGTACCAGCGTAATAGCCTGAGTATACAGCATTTTAGGAAGAAAAAGACCACACGAGGCCTTTATTAAAGCTACAGCAAGAACAAGCCATGTGTAAGTTGTGAGAATATCCAACATATACTGGTGTAGGCTGATTGTCAGCACACACATTTGGACCTCTGAAGGAGAAAAAAAAAGTCATAAAGATGGCTGACTTGGAGTGAATGCAAAGACTGTTACAGGATATTTCATGATGACCTAATGTTTTGTGTGGCCATGTCTAAGAAGAAGCTTAAAACATTAGGCATGTTAACAGAGAAAGAGTGAAAAAAAGGGTCAGAATGACCATCAGGTGATTTTATTTACCTTTGAAATTTAAGACTGGCTTCATATTTTCTCAACAACCACAAAGCAAGAAATTTACATGTGACTTTTTTCATTGTGTTAATGAAATCAAGGTTATCATGTGGTTCCTCGATTACCATCAGCCGGGGAATTAAGAAAACATCAGATCCCATGACATTCACAAGACTGTGAGAGTCGACAGGACTGACTCTAAGCACACAGAATTATCTCTTCATGCTATGCTTATTTTTGGTACTGAACACTCAGTTATTTCTGGGTAAACTTTCTACCTCTCTCTTTGCTTATACAAAGGAATTTTTCAGTGCTCTGCAATAGAGGTACAGATAGGAAGTGGCGGTTCCTGTCCCAGGGACAGGCAGAAAAAAAACCTGGGAGGCAGAAGAAGAATTTAAGCATCTTGCTGGCTTGGCAATACACCAAGCTCTGTTCTGACTTTCAGCTCAGAGCTTGGGATCCCAGCACCATTTACATAGAAGTTCTTGTTTTATGAAAGTCCACTGTGTTATGCAAAGCAAGGCATAACTAAAGGCAACCTAAGAGTATCGCACTTAAAACTCACAAAGTCCATGTCTTAAAAAGTCCTTTTATGGGCCTTTTCCAAAATAATAGCTCCCTCAGGCTCAAATGTCTCATACCCAAGTAAAGATTTTGTTTAATTCATAATGAGGTTGATTTGTCTGCTAGATTGTTTCCCATGGATCAGTCTGTTCGCAAACACAAAACATGCCGGCATCCAGCTGGGTGTTACTGGTGCCAATTTCAAGACAATAAATGGTTCAGTACAGAGCAAAATTCAAAACTTTTATTCCACAGAGCAATAAAAGCAGTAGACATTGACTACTGACACACTGCCAGAATAAATATTACCTACTGTACAAGTTTCCATTCAGAGCTTTCATCAGGTCAAAGTACAATCACAGACATTATCAAGCTTTATTCTGCATTAAAAGAGTTTCCATTAATGATCGAAAAACTTTTTAATTACATTCTCAAACACATTACTCACTGCATCTTAATGAGCTACAATCTTCCTCAATAGCAGTGAATAATGGGTTGGCACTGTTCTCCTGAAGGCAGGGGGTTTATTTTGGGATGCAGCCTTCAAGGAAGAGTTAAACAGCTTCTATGGCATTTCTGGCACCCCAAGACATGTCCCCAGCACGTCAAAAATAAGGGAAAGCATCTGAGTTCATCACATCTACAATGTGGCCCCTGGCAGAAGCCAAGCCAGGAGCAGTGTTTTGAGCTCATTTTTATGATTTGGTTGTTGTTTGCTTTATTAATACAACTAATTACCACAGCAAGAAAGATGTATTGGTTTAATGCAGTAAGTGGACCATTGGTTGGTTAGGTTGGGAAGCTGTCTCCTAGTGTTGATGGAAACATGTACTACAAATAGACCTGCTAGAAATCAAATCAATATCTTAGAAATAGGAGCATTTGTATATTTTTTTCTTAAAATAAACACAGTATCTTCTAACCCTGGCATTTTTAAGCAAAGAGTCACTTTGACTCTTTTTGCACCTTTAGTAAAGCCACATACCAGTTCACAGCTATTGGATGGTGGCTGTAGTGAAGTGACCTGTGTGGCAACACACCCAGGCAGCCATCAACAGACCTGGTTCTATCCTTAGCTCCAAGATGACCATGTCATCTCTCTCCATGTTGGCAGTTCAATGGAATGGGCATCTGCTATGTGAGCCATTCAAGCTACTGCATAAATAGAAAACCCAGTATCAGCAATGAGAAAAGGAGCAGATTTGTAGTGGGCCTGGAAAGCGAAGGGACTTGTTTGATGGCAAACCTAAGGTGTGAAGTGAGCTTCACAGGTGATATCTACCATCAGCTCCTTTATCTTCATATTGTAAGAAAATGAGCTGAGATGCTTCATCTGGCGACAGGAGACCAGCAAACTTCTGGACGAGAAGGTAAGCAGGCAAGTGAGTGATGTGCAAGTATAGTCCAGTGAGGAGAAAAACAGTTTACCTCGTTAAATAGATTTGGTTGTGCCACAGTTTCAGGGCTCTAGGTATCTCCCAGTCATTAAAAAGGCATATTTTGATTTTCACTGAGAAAATTATACTCTTCAGATAGGAGATGGACCATAAAATGCATACAGACTCCTAAGAAGGCTTTAAAAAAATTCAGTCACTTCTATTAGAGAACTCTTTCGCTTTTCCTCAGTTTAATGCAAGTCCTCGTGGACCATCTTCCAAGGTTTCCTATGGTCTGGATTTTTTTTGTTTCTTTGGTTTCTTCTTCCTTTGAAATGCCCCTTTAGAGATTTCTGCAGTGAAATACCATAAGATTTTCAGGAAAGCATTTTTTTCTGGTATGATAACCTACCTAAAGCCTCATTGCATCCAGCAGTGCCACACTATTGAATCCTCTCCTCTCTTTGCTCTGATTGACTTGCTCTGCTACTTTGCTTCTTTTTAGGCCAGATTCAGATATTTTCTTAAGGCAGCTTTTAAAAGCAAGATTTTTCTCTGCTCTACTCACTGCTCATCAGCTTTGTTTTCAGCTAGATGGGCACACACAGCATTTTCAGGCTACTCCAGGCTGTAGGCTGGCAATGGTCAGAAGTGTCCCCTTGCAGGGCTGGGGAATGCATGCAAAATTGGGAGCAAATATAAGAGTGGCCTAGGAGAGGCTAATATGGAAGCTGTTCACTAGGGACACTTCAAATAAATGTGCTCGACAGCAACATGCTATGGAATGGGTATTGTTTAGGGATTGCATTTCTATTTTGGTCAAAAAGATTAATTCTTTTGCAAGATGCATCATTGGGTGGGAGAGAAACTCTAAAGAAGTAACAGGAATGAGCCATGGAAAAGCCAGAGGAAGGAATGATCATCTTTGGGACATTAAGAGTTAAAACTGTGAGGTTGTAATTTATTTATGGAAAAGAGCTAAGAGCTTTGTGTATGTGGTAACCAGCCCCAGCTCTTGGAGCCATTGAGGTGACAAAATCAAACTCAGAACACTAATTAGTGTAACTGAAGAATGAGTATACTTATTATCTGATATAAAGCAATTTTAGAAACACCCACAGTTTTAAAATAATAGTAATAACAGTAATTGAAAACATGAACTGACAAGTCACTAACAACCCATTATATCACAGCAGCGTGGAAGAGCCTTGTACCTTTACAAAGCGCCCTTCTGTAGATCCTTGACACATATACACACCCCAATGTAGTCTCAAGAGCTGCTGCACAGACGATGTTAAAATATGTCACAGACCAACACCCAAATTATGGTGTTTCTGCTAGGTCTTTTTGTTTCTGGAGTAAAGCATAACTCAGAAAAACTTATCAGGAAGACTTATCAGTACCTGGCTTCAAAATACATACCAGTTTGTCTAAACAGGTTTATCCTTTGGTGTAAATCAAATCAACTATTCCAAGCTATCTGTTTTCATTTGGATTGAGACAGATATCTTGGGCTTCTCTTATTTGGGCTCATATGGGATAAGAATAAAAGTAAAGGACACATGGAGCAAAAAGACTAGCTATTTGTCATATAGAGGAGTGATTCAGAAAGTGTGTTGCACAGAGGCTCATTGCCTAAGTCAGAAGTCCCAGGTAAGTACCCTCTCTCCATCTTTGCCCACCTGTGTCTTGAGTTGAGGCAGACGAGGCAAAGGAGGAGGACATAGGCACAAGTTCCATGTTGCTCTCTGTTTTCTCAGCCTGCCTTGAAAGGTAAAACAGACAAAAAATATTGCAAAGAAGAAAGTAGGTTAGTCAAATACAGATAGAATGCTGTAGGGGGAAAAAAGAAAAAAAGCTGTCTTTTCTTCCAGCCATTCTTGTCTTCATTTCATGGAATTCAATTTTTGGAAATAGTAGCATGGTGCAACTAAGAAAACAACTACATAAAATTTCCCCCTCCCTATTCCACATGGCATTCAGCAGCTCTAGGATACCTTACCCTGTGGCTGCCCAGGGAGAGTGACAAGCAAAGGAAGCCGGAGGAGGAAAAAGGAACATTATTTGCATTCCTTGTGCTTTCTGATTTTGAAATATTATTCTGTCTACTCCATAGACAGGTTTATAGACAGAGAATACGTCTGTAGATTATAATCCAGACTCTAATTAGTCCCAGAGCTAATGAGCTGTCAGTCAGTTTGTCTTTCTAAAGTCCCTCTGTGCACCCTGCACCAAGAGTAGCTCAGCCATATCCAGACTTGCCATTTCTTCCAGATTTGTGCAGCCTTAGAAGATGAGATTGATCTGGATCTTGTCCTGGTTTTTCAGTTTCTCAGAGGAGTCTGGGGAGTTGAGGTCTGACTTTGCCAGCATTTTCCCATGAGCTCACCCCAGGGCTGGGATTTGCAAGTTTCCATGTGTGGACAGACCCAGTGTGCTTACTGCCATGCACAATGCAGTTACACTTTGCTCCCTCCTTGTGTCTTTCCGGATGTCTGCCATCTGGCACACTCTGCTCACATTTACAGTACTCTCCAAAGAGGGTGACGGATTTTCTTGCCACCAGCCACACAAACACACACATTGTACGGGGCTGGCTGTGTGCCTCACTTCTCCCAGCTATAGTGTAGCCCACCCACTCTGTACATCTCAACCTGGGTGCATAACCAGCTTAGTATGCAATAATAATTAATTCTCATTTCAAAACAATCTTGCCCTACTTGCTACTACTTCATTAATTTCTAAGAGTTGCATCATTTCTTTTCTGAGTTACACCCAGCAGCTCCACTTCTGCATTGCAGCTCTGGGGCTGTGCTGTCCCAAGAACCTATGGGCATAAGGATGGCCAGCAGCCGTGTGCATTTGGGGCATCACATGATGGAGACAAATGGGAAAGAGGTGGAGACGGTGTGAGATAACCTACCTAGATAACTGTGGTGTTTACATAGCAGCATCTGGTATTTTAAGAAAACCCATGGTAGATACATAATTAACAGAATAATATTTATTAGTAAATTAATCTCTGAGCCAATACCTGTAAGGGTGGATAGCATATCTGCAGCTCTCACATGAGATGACACATAGTTTTAGTTCTTAGAGAATGCCATGGAAAGGAAAGAATTATAATTTTGGAGAGGCAGCCAAGATCTGGGTGTTCCCTTTCCTGGGCTATGCCAGTGCTACTCCAGTTCCCGGCTGCCTTTTACTGCTTCAAACCAGCCCTCATGGCTTGGAGCAGGATGCTCTGCATCCACAGGGACCTTGCTGGCAGCTGGTGGGCCCTACTTGCACAGTCCCATCTGGGACTGCTGTTCCCTAGAGACTAAGATACTGGTCGTTAGCCAGCCAGCCAGCCTGACATCACCCACCTCAAAATGAAACAAATTTTAAGTGAAAGTAAAGTGAAATTATTTTGACATGCAAAGTATAAGCATTCAGTTGCTGTCTGTAGAGACAGACACACATAGAAATATGGAGAAGGACAGATGCGATGCTAGCAGTGATTCTCTCTTTGTTTTCAGCTACAGTTGGTCCTCCAGTTCTCCAAGCTAGAGTGTTGGGATGCTGAGCTGGGGGGGGTTTAGTCACCCACAAGGTGCTGAATTAAGGCACTGGGTAAGGCATTAGTTATCTCTAGGTATTTCCAGGATGGTAGTTTAATTTGTATCATGGACACATTTTTAGAATTAATTTTGTGGCTGCCCCCCTTACTGTGGCTCACATCGCAGCATAGTCCCTGGAGTGTGCAATCTGGATTCCTGCCAGAGGAAACTTAATCGGATCAATCCAACCACCAATGCGCATGTGACCCACAGGACTGCGTGAGGGCTAGTTTGTGATAAAATCACAGTGATGTGTGTTGCATGGACCTCTGCTCTGGCTGTTCCTCTGTAGCTCCCTTCCCAGGGTGTTGCATGACTTGATTATTCAGACCTGGCTGTAGCAACTTCTCCGGCATTTCTTGATACCGATTTTGGGATTGGAATCTGGGTTGCCTTCGTAGGAATGACAGAAAGAAGACTGGGAATCTCCCTTCAGCTACAAGAAAGGGATTTGGGGTTCATGCCGTCTGTGGTACCAAGTAAACATTCAGCTGGAATAACCAGGCATCAGCAAGAAGCCATAACTTCAGAACTTCTACTGTATACTCTTACTCATATTGTGTACTCACAGCTCTTTGTATTAACCCCCAACGGTCTTAGCAAATACATTTTATAGTGCAAGCAGCAAACTGCAGCGTTGCTATTTTTTCTTAAGTTCAGAAAGCTAACAGTTATCACACCCCAGCAGGTGTCACTGCCTTAGGACACTGACTCATTTTGACCTGTTTTTAATGAAGATCTAACCAGGAAAGGACAGTGCAGGTGCCACCCTGCCTAGATGGGGGTTGACCACTGGTTGCATTGCCTCCTTCCCCCACTTTTCTTCAGAGACCCATGGGGAGCTTGAAGAGTTTCAGATGCTGTGAAGAAGGTACCTGGTATCATCCTGCTACCTGTTCAGGTCACATTGGCCAGTTATTCTTTACTCCCAGCATGGCTCCCAGGCCTACCAGTTGAAACATCTGTGGTATTTTTCTTGAAAACGCAGTTTGCCTGGTGTGCTACAGAGATTGAGAGTCCTGCTGTGGCCAGCATGGAGTAGCTTGTGTGTTTACTTCCTCTGCAATAAGCTGTGGAAATTGATAGTGCTGGTGGGGATCCTAGCATTGCTGCTCAGCGTGTGTTCTCAAAAACATGACTTGATACCTGTCACCAAGGTCACCTGATTGTTTTTCTTGAGTAAATGAAAAGTAAAGATCCCTGCATGGCCCAAAAGCAATACAAAACTCATATTGTAGATGAAGAGAGGAAAGGAAGGGGCAGAGTTTGCTTAACACAACACGGACTCCAGCAGGAATTTGATCTTTCTTAATCCTGCTTTATCTAAGTTATTGCAAATTGCCATGGATTTTTGCTGTTCCTCTTTGCTGATGATGGTTCTGCAGCATTGCAAGGCAGCAGTGTCTTTTAGCACCAGCAAAAACTGTGCAGTAATCCAGGCTGGCTCCCAGACATACCCTCAAGCACCTGCACTAGCCTGGGCAAGACAATCTGCTGCTTCTTTCTCTCTTAAGACTCATGAACTTTCTGCAGGACCAGATACATATAAAACGTGATCTATAAATTCTGGCTCTTTTTAATTCTCACCCAAACAGGTGAGTTCCAAGCTGGGACCCACTGCTCCTTGGAATTTCTCCTCTTGGCAATTTTCTCATGTCCCTAATCCCTGTCACTTATCGTGTCTGTCAACATGCTCTGAGCTGGCCAGATACTCAGGTTCACTTCCCTCATGGTTCATAGCTGTCAAACAGCTGCTCACTGCTGGTTCCTCCTCTGGGCTCAATAGAGATCATGAATCTTCCAGGGTTTTTTGCATCTTCTGTACTGGCATAGCTATTTTTTAGCCAACTGGACAGTGGTAATTTTGTCAATTCAGCCAGATTGTCATTCTTCACATTAAGAGAGAAAATAAACGTGCAAGAAGTCAGACTTTCCTGCTTTAACTTACTTATACTAAATGCTTTGATCTTTAAACAAAGCTGATAAATCAGAGCAGCAGCAGGGACAAGCAGCATGGTCAATCCAAACTGCTGAAAAATCATGTCAGCCTCTATCTCTATGCCTCAGGGCAAAACATGAGGTGAACCTACCTATAAAGCAATTGCAAATTACTTACATTTCAGACATTCTTATCTGATTTCTGAACTACTATAATGCATTCAGGTCTTGTTTTTGTGTCAGCTATTTTTGTTTGGGTTTGTTTTTTTTTAGCTGCAAGGACTACAGATTTATTTTTAGATAAAGGTTGGAGGTTTTTTTTCTGAGAATGCTCTTTACAAGCTGCAGAAAAAAAATCAAAAGACTGACAGTGAAGTCACAAAAGTTGGCAGCAAGAAGCAAAAGTGAACACAAGCAGTGTGTCTTGCAGAAACCACAACCCAGGCACCATGGCATTCAGCTCTGCAGCCTGAACACGACTCTGCTGGCCCCATGCTCTGTCCTGCTCCCAGTACTCAGCTCAGTCTTGGGCGATCAGGACCCCCTGCTTGTTGGTGTCCCACTCTACATTACGTGACTGGAAGAGTTGTTCTCAAACCTGGCTCCTAACAGCACCTCTTCTTGGCAGAGTTAATGAATACCCTGGTGGGTAATTTCTATATAAGGTGAAGAACCCCCACAATGCTCACTTTTCCTGGGAGAACTGGGCTTTTCGGTGTCAAAGCCCATCACTAAAAGCACTTCCTAGAACATGGTTTCTCCTGTAGCAGAAGCCACTGCCCGGAGTTCCCCACACAGCTGCTTCCTGGGGAACTCCAGCTTCTGTTTTGGGGACCATTGCTTTCCAGACGTACAGGTCAGAGCCTGAGCTACAAATAGCATTGCATCTGCTGGGAACACCCAAATGTTCAGACACCTGAGGGAACCCCTTGGATAAGTTCAGCTGCAACCTGCACCCACAGAAATCATTCTTGCACCAGCACAGGCGTTTGGCACAGGTAGCCCCCCACAAATGACCCTCTGGGGTGATGGGCTCTGCCAGTTTGGAGTTCTCCTAAACAAAGCTGACTGTGTTTAACCTTTCTAGGCAGATTTTCAGATTAAGTTCGTGCATACCAGGAAAGCAGAGTGTACAATTTGCTCCCTTGTTTAACATAATCATAGGCTGTCCCAGTGCCTGGAACAATTTAATGAATACTTAGGACAGGTTTTGCTGTCAGATCATAATACCGCCTTTCACAAAAGCTCTTGCCAGTGTTACCATCACTGTGTCTGACACTGTGACAATGTGAAAGAACCCCCAGAGGTCTAGGTAGTAGTGCATTGATATGATAAATGTGTTTATTCAACCTGCATCAACCTGTGATAATTGTGCAGAGGAATATCCTCTCTAATGTCCATTCTTTGGACATCCTATTTTTAGGATAGAACATTAGGGAAAGGCACTTCATTGCCAAAACACCAAAGGCACACTGTGAGCCTCTGTACTCATGTTTATGCAGTGCTAAAAGCTCTGGTGCTGCCATTACACTCCTCTAATAAACCACAGGGGTTTCACAAGAAGGTTGCAGAGCAGCCTTGAGAAAAAGTAAGATAATGAGTTGAGGCACAGAGAAAGACAGGAAGGATCGCGCTGTCATCAAACCCAGACTGCCACCAACAGCACTTTTTTTCCTCAGCAGTCTGAGAACCCAGAACCCAGAAACCCAGAGGGACATTTTAGGTTTTCAGTGAAGCCTGTGCTGCTGGGAAGCACCTTGAAATTTGCTCTGGTTTTGGAACTTTGCAAGGTGGCAGGCCAAAACCTCAAAATGCAGAAAGGAGGAGCTCACAAAATACATTTGCATGAGCCTTGAAGAAGGGTCCACAAGGGGTTGATGGCAAAACCACACTCCCTGACACCCAGAGATGCACCTGGTGTGACCACGTGCTAAAAAGACACTGATCCTTGGGTCTTTATATGGAGAAATCCGAGGCTGACCCTTACTTTGCAGGGAGTGTTTCGCAGAGCTGTGTGTGCAGCTTGACTGGGAATTCCCCTGGTTGAGGAAACTCTTGTGCAGAGCCCAGTGGTGTCAGAGCTCCCTGATGGGCTGCTGCTTGCCCCACCTCCACCCTGGGCAACAGCCCTGCTCACAGTATCAACAGGCACTGCCAAAGCCTCAGGCATTGGTAAGAGACACCACAGGACCATGCTGAGTAGAGGCGGAAACCAAACTCTGGGGTGGACAAGCCTGTTTGCAGACTCAGCCTTCACTTCGGCAACCTCTCTGTATGGTTGCAGCTAGGATTTTCACTGCTTGGGTGAATATCCAGCCTCACTAGATTCAGTCACTTCAGCTGGCTTTAGCCATTCCTATTGCTTCCTCTCAGCTAGCGATAACTTCTGCAGCCTCCAAGTAACAAATTGCTTTTCTTTTTTTTTTTTGTATGAATAAATTTGGATGTTTGGGGGACTTCACTTAACTGAATCAACACAGCATCACTCTTAAAAGTATTTTGCTGGAATGCGGATATCGATAATACTCTGTCCTGATCCAGCAGGCTGGACTGCTTGACAGCTTCGTCATCTGACAACTGGAACAGAACAGGATCTGAATGGATTTCAAGCCTGGTTTTAGAGCACTTAGTCCCTTGCCGCTGCAACATACACTTGCAAAGATCTTTCTTTTGTCCTCATAAAGAAATCTAAAACTTCCTCAGTGCTGAAAATCAACTTTTTGTAAGTACTCTAGACCACACAAAGATACTCCAGTGACAGAAATTCCAAGATACCTGCGTTGGAAAGGCTATACTAGCAATGGTAAATCAGTTCATACTACATGATAGGATTACCTTCCTTCCTTCATATTTGGAGGTGGGAAGATTTATCATGGAATATGCTGAGTTGGAAGGGACCTACAAGGATCATCAAGTCCAACTCTTAGTCCTGCACAGGACCATCCCCAAGAGTCATACTATGTATGAGGGGAGGACAGCTAAAACAAACAGTGACCATGAGGCATATGAAAGCTGAGAGAGTAAACCAAGTGAAAATGACTCAATTTTCTACTGTGATTCGTTCAATGAGTTACTGCAAGTAGTTTTTCCCTTCTGCTATTTAAGGGGTTTCCCTCTGCTAAATATTACCATGGTCACTGTAGCGTAACATTAATTTGTTTATATAACCCCTGAGCTGCACATATAGACCCAGATGTTATTTCAGAAACGCTACACTTGGGGAAGATTTTCTAAAACGTGTAAATGAAAACTTCATGGAACAGTTAATTTTTTACCTTAACACTAATGGGGCCTCCTTCAGAGAAGGGCACAATGCTAACTGTCCTACCACGAAGAGACAGTTGCTCAGTCCTGATGATGCTCTGCTCTGGTCCCCCTGAACCTAAATTAAGCTTCAGCCTTGTAATGTACTTACTCCTCATACCATGCACCAGAAAAAGAAACTGATTGGCTTGGTTTAATTCTGGATTTAATTAAGATAAACCAAAAGAGATGTGTTCAAGAGCACACTGGAAAGTGTAACACTGTATGTATTTATTGCATTTAGTCCAAATATTAGTTAACTTCCAAACCAAAAGTCTGCATTTTTCTATAGCTTATTCTGTAGCTTAAAATGGGTAAAAGACCAAACCTCTGTGAGTAGTTACAGTAGCAATATAATTTCTTTGCTGCCCAATGCATCATTTACAAAATACTGCTTAAATCCCAAAAGGGTATTCAAGCATTGGCTATGAGCTGTCCAGAAATTTAACAGCGTCTCAGCCCATGTTAATTTTTTCTGCAATAAAAAGCAAAATAAAATTTTATAAAAACTCGTATCATGATTCAGGATGTCCTCCATGAAATGCTTGTTGGTTGAATTTACTAACAAAAAAGTAAAAATACTCATATATGTATTTTAAGCTTAACAGATTGATAGATTCAAAGCCCTGGGGAACTTCACCAGTTCTGCGCAAGTGGAAAGCTGAGGGCAAACACTTATCACAACCCAGCAGAGTGTATTCCAACTTCAAGTTGTATTAAAAAAAAAAAAAAGACCTTTTGCACTTCTTGGTTAGAGAGACGAACAGCTATGAACAAAGATACTCTTCTGCTTTTGATGCTTCATGTGCTTGCAAAGCTCAGCAGAGACTTTTGAGAAATTGTTCCTTTTTACCATGAAGTTCTTGATACTGGAAGTAAATATTAAAACAGTAAATGATGTACCTTTTATATTTCAGCTTCCACATTTTGTATACTGGGCACTGAACTACTTTTTGGAAAGTAAATGTAAATTCAGGGGCCTTTCCCCCTCAGAGCTTCCTTTTACAGAAGTAGCGTCAGCAAGACCTCAAAATGCCTCTAAAGCATCCCCTTAACTTTAGGGAGGCAAAGAGGATCAAACAATAAGACAAGGGTATTTCTATAAGCAGCAATAAGCCAAATACAGTAAAATTTCAGTGTACAGCGTACTGTGACATACACAGTATAAATTAATCTAATCTTCATTTGGCCTCATGACTTTCTTGCATTTTTGTTTGTGGCTTGTAGTGAAAATTTAACAGCATCATTACATTCATATGCCACTGCCACAGTAGATTTGGAGCTCCTGTAATACTAGCACTCTTGCCAACTTTCCTTACCACCTAATAGCAAACTTCTAAGAAATACTATTTCCTTAATAATTCCCTTTAAATATTGATACAGAGTCCAGCACTATCACAACACTTCCTTCTCACTGCAGCACTCTGGCAAAGTGCAGTGATGCAAATTAGCCAAATTATCTTCAAAGTAAACTAAAATACATTACATAAAGCATGGATGTAACAGTCATTAACAGTTTAGCACTTGTCAGGTACCAGACGGATGGTAGAGTTTGAAAAAAATTATTTCCCAAGAGCTATTTTACTGCACTGTGAACTTGTACCGAGTCAGGCTGCATATGCTTTTTAACATCCCATATGCACTCAAACACTTTGTTCTCTTGAATGATTTGAAGAGTTGGGTTTCATTCCTTAAGGGGGAAAATAGATCCTCCTATTTGGTTATTCTACAGTTATGCTACACTTTTCTTTGATAGCACTAATGCATGGTTTAGTGCTTAGTCTGCTGCCTTCAGCATCCTGCTGCACTCCAAGCAGAGGAGAAGCAGCACTAATCTGTCTTAAAAATTATTATTCCCACACTCTTATGTCAGAAACAAGCTCAACACTGAGACTGGGTACTTACTGTACAAGCATTTCTGTGAGAATGCCATATCCATGCCCTAGGCACTTCTTGCCTGCCTCCTTTTCTGCTTGGAGAAGTGGTCAAAAGCCACTCTTCCCCTCCAAACCACAAGTGGGAGCAGGGAGGCCTCACCAGGAAGAGCTGGGTTCCCTCTGCCTCCCTGAAGCCCGTGTGAGGATCCAAAATTCCTCAAAAACAGGGGAACACATACCCCTCTGTTTACTGGTACAAACTTCCAGTCAGGTTTCTTCAAAATATCTTTGCAATGAAGAGGACTGGCAAGGTGGAAGAAAATAAAATTTAATAAAATGGCAAAACCCAGAGAGTAGAGCTTTGCCTCCAGACACAAACAGGCACAGCTCTCTCCTTGTGCTGCAACAAGCCAGAGCACTCACTGGAAGTAATGTGTGAACCCTCATCCTACAAAGAAAACCTGAAAAGGTTTCCCAATGAGCATGGAGCCAGAGAGGTGGACTGGGGTTAACCTCTCATGGTGTACCTGACCATCTAGTTCCACCTGATGTTCAGGCACTTATGCTTCTCCAGCACAGACAACAGCTCCTGAAACATCTGGCAGCTTTCAGGCTTTTCTTCTTGACCCTCTGGATGCTTAAAACCAGAGCAAGCACAGAAGTAGCACCTGTGAGAGTTGCAAAGAAATCATGAGTGCTCCTTCCATGGGTAGGGCTCAAACCTTGCAAGACTGCATTTTATAAAGATCTTTTTTCAAACATTCACAGCTTCTCTACATTGACAAATTTGTCAAAATTATTATAAAACATTTATTGACAGTAGCAATAAACAGAGAAAATTTTGGTAAACAGAAATTAAAGTGGAAAATGGCTTTAAGTCATTTCTGACCAGCCAGCTGTACAAAAGCTTAAGCAAAGCAGCAGTCAGGGCGGTTGGGCTTGGAAGAATCCACACTGAGTTCAGGAGATGTCATGTCTTATTAGATCACCAAAATAAGCTGTTATTGTCTTCAGTTTGTTATTGAGAAAATTTTGTTCTATTTCAACTTTCCCTCCTGGGCCTGCTAAGGAAGCCACCTGAAAAAGAAAGAATGATAAGTAAACCAATCAACGCACGGGAAAAGAGGCAAAATCCCAAACCTTTTATTCACATGAAATAATCACCTAAAACTCATCTCTGCTCTGCTAATACTGGTGGAAAATTTTCCTTGGCACCTAATGCCTCTGATCCTCCTTCTATGTCTCCTTTAACTCACAGAAGTGGTTTGTGTCTTTCTTGTGATGGAAAAACCCTCCTCACCCAAATCATGAAAATAAGAGGATTTCAGAACCAAAGATAAATACTCATAATTTTACATGCTGTGCTGAGAAAGAGATCCTAAATTCTGGTTTACAGGATACTTGGCATTTGAGACACCCAGTTGTGGCAAAAAGCAAGCTGTAAACTGTGCTTTAAAAGACTTCAAATCCCAAATTTTGGGGGAAGAGTAAAACCAATTTTAGGAATTAGAATTAGGAAGCATAAAGGTTGCACTGAAGAGCAGGAGGGTGGAGGGGAACAACCCAAACAAAACCAACCCCCAAACAGGTAGAGAAGCTCACAAAAAACAGTTACTGTTTTTTGTTGTTGCTATTGCAACCAAAAAAAGAGCTGTTGTGTGCATGGAGTTGCAGGCAGTGTGGAAGGTAAGGCTGGGGGCAGCAGTGTATCTGCAGGCAGGGAAAGCCCGTCAAGGCAGTGCTGGTCCCAGCTTCGTGTTTACAATCACTGGAGTGAGAATTTCACCATTCATGCTCTGTTGACCAAGCCTGGTGCACACCTTTAATGCTTAATGATTCCAGACAGACAGCAGACTTTGCATTTTGGATGGGAGCATGCAATACTCTCCCCTCTCCTGCTCCTACTCATGATGCCTAGTATGATCCCTCTTAGGGATGCCAGCCTACAGGCTGCCAATTCCTCATCAGGACAGACCGCACAGTCAGAAGGAAAAACACCAAAACTGAACACCGACTGCTTTTTCTTTTTCCCCTCCATCTTGGACCCCAAGGACCTGTCCTGTGGTGCAGGTCCCTGCTCCACAGCCAGTTCTGTTTTCCCAGGCTGTTGCAGGAAACTTCCCTGGCAGACAAAAGTGATCAAGGTCTAGAAGCCTGCAGTGGATTTTAACTGATCTTTAAACCAAGATGTTAGCAGCTGAAACTTAAAGTTCAGGCTATGTTATTAACACTTCTAAACTCCCTTGAGACTTGACTCCGTTGCGCAGGTTTAAATATAAACATGCTGAACTTCCTCTATTTTACTGTAAGTAAAAAATCTACCTACTATCAGGAGAAAATAACAGATTAATTTACATTATACTCTGAACCTTTATTGACTTGCCCAGAAAATCGCCACACTTATCTAGATCAAGCATTTACTTTTCTGTTTTGGTTTTATTTTCCCCCTTTTCATTTTTTTGTTTCTGTAGACAAAAACAGAAGTGTGAGAGGTTTCTTCATCCTTCAGTTTAATAGTGATAGGAAAAAACCCTCCACGTTCTTGTCAGAGAGGAACCTGCCACTTAAGTAAAAAAGCAGAGGCTGGCTGACTTATAAATAGCACAGGAATCTGAAATTGGCAAGTGATCAGGAATGTTAATTTTACAACTTATCTGCTCGTACTTGAAATCCTAAAAGCAGTTAACATTCTGTGGTGATCCATATCTTTATTTTAGGAAGATGTTAAGATTATACTTTTAATTTATTACAAACAAAAGCTGGATTGTCCCTTCCAAATAGCATTAAGAGGCTTTGCACTTTATAGCTAGTGTCATTTAAGTATTCTAAAATATTACTTGGATTAGTCAACTTAATATAATATTGAAATGACTGTCTTGGGGTTATGCACTCCTGTTTGCAGGGCACAGTTTGTGTCACTTGCATATCTAAGTATGACTAATGCATTGATATTAAACACTAGTGTTTACTACATATTTCTCTTAGAAGACCAAGTAAAACAAGATGCTTCATCACCATGCAGACAAATGCTGCTCCTACGCTGACGGGTGGTGTCCACCAAAGGGCAGCCGAGAACGTACATATGCCATGTCTAGTCTTTAAGTGCTAAATCCAGGATAACTAAGACTATTTCAAACAATGACTAGGAGTATTTGACAAAGTCAAAGGTGACAAAAATTTAAATGAGCACGTGGGCACAGGCTCCACAGTGACAGATCTGGCAAAGTACGCTCTTCAACCCAAACCAATATTCAGAAGAGACAAATGCAAATCCTCTGCAATGATGTTTATTTGTAAATTGCTGGTGGTTGCAAATTTGATTACGTGGGAGTTGCCAAGTTTTCCTCAGAAGGGCTTAGTCAACCCTGACGGTGTGAGGGAAAGCTGCCACACACCAAGCTTCAGAAAGCTGCCAGCTTGGCAGAGGGACGCCCTCTAAAAATAACAGCAGATTGAGGAATGATGCTTTGAGAAAAACAAAGGTGCTCACCTATTTTTAGAGATACTGACACACATCTCCTGGTTTTGCAGTGAACGGTAATTACAAAAAGGCTTTTTAATTTCTTTTAAAAACTGGACTATTCCAAAGTTTTTTTATTTTGCATTTTCCTGTGCAAATACAATGATTCCCTGCTGGCAACTCTCCTTATCCTGGTTTGTTCTTTAGTCCAAACCCACGTATGCAAGCGGACAGATATTGCCTCCTTTGCTGTGCTAGATAATTCTGCACATGCCACACGCCTCCCCAGGCAGCGGAAAAGGATGCAACTTCAGTTATTGCCTCCTTGCATCCCTCTCACCTGGATGCTTCATCCTTCAGTTCAGTGACTACTGACAGAAAAGTCCACAGCTACAGACACAGTCACAGAGCATTAAAAAAGCAGCCAACAGGTTTGGTCTGAAGTTAAAAATAGGAGACATCGGGAAAGAAATATGAAAAGGAAAATGAACATAGAAGATTATTTCAGGAGCACAAGCTGCTCGAGGTGCAAACCTGTTTTATATTCTTCTTCTGTACTTTCGAATTTGAAGGTTTACCTGTTGGTCTCGCAGTTTCTGTTTTGTTTCTTTTTTTTTTTAATCATACTGAAATTCCTTTAGTAAAGTGACTTCCTATCTGTTCTAGCCACCTTACTCCTAAGGTAACTGGACAAAAAGTTTATTCTCATTTTTTTCTCCCCTCCTAAAAACTTTTCTGACAGATAAGAAATACAAGCGTTTTTGGCTTGACAGGCAAAAGCTTGTGAAGCCAAAAAGTGTGAAGCTTTTTGGCTTCACACATGGACACTGTGACTCAATTAATTTTACAGGTCTAGCAAAAAGAGGATTCCCCTCCCCGTGCAAACTACCTAAAGACTAGGGGAAAAAAAACCGCGAACCACTTAAAAAAAGGCAATGGTATTCTTTACACTGAACATAAGAAAATAAAATGCTCTCAGGCAGCATTTTTCAAATTGTACAGGTCTGCAGGTGAATTATGCCACTGTTAGAGTGATGCTGCCACCTTTTGACAGGCCAGACACTTATTTATTTATCTATTTATTTATTTATTTATTGTTAAATAAATATTTATTGGGGTAGGCAAACTACAATTCAGTATTTAAGCACTATGAGCTTTAGGAATATTGAAGTCCAGAAGTGTCACTCTGGCTTGGTATATGCTGTGGCTAACTTCTAGCTTTACCTCTTACCAAGGACAGAGAACAGACACGAGTCTAAAGCGGGCTGCTTAAAAGCTGTCATTATTAACATGATAGTCACAGCTGAGGTGTATGCAATTATGTTCACTTAGAAATGATCAGCCTGCAAAACACATCAACCCACAGTCCTTTACTTGCTAGCTCCCCTAATATCCAAAGCATCTTAAAAACATGATCAGATTAATCTGAGTTCATCTCCTGGCCTCTCACTCCCTGCTTTGCTCATTGTTCTGTTTACTCCTAAATAAAGATGCCATTGCTTGGCAGGTCTCATTTGGCAAGGTCTTCAGTCTAAACTCACAGCTAAATGAACAGGGCCAGTGATAGTCTTACTACTCAGCCTCCCATCAAATTTCTTAATTCACAGGGGTTACCATATGTTCATTTATTAAACTGGTCTCTCTGGTATGATCTTCTGTTCTCTGAAGGACACCAGAGAGAATTAAAATAAATAAATGAGCTTTACCCATCTTTACACTCCCTTCATTCAGCAGTCACTTTTAACAAGAGGACTTGCAAAAACAGAAACACAGCAAACATTTTCCCATCCAGGTACTAGACTTGCAGACAGAACAAGATTTCAGTGTCTAACTCCAGATTTTCTCAGAATGATTGATGAAGATGAGGTGGGAACAAAGACAAGAAAAAAAGGAAAATACCAGCATAATGTGGATTTTTTGTAAGACTATCAAAAAAGCCATTCCTATCTTCTAGCAGTATTTGGAATATAAGACTGGTCTGAGACACAAACATTTAGGGCAGAAAAATCTGCAAAAACAGTAAAGTTTCACGAAGTTAGGCATACCTAACAACAATATGCCTGTCTTCAAAGCATGGTGAAGTTTTATATAATCAATAAGGCACAATACAGTATCTGAGCCACTAATGATCCACAGTCAGGATAACTAATAGACTCCTGATTCCTCAGTACTCTGTCTCTCAATCATGGCTAGGCTGGTAAAGATGCTGATGTGGACATCTGTAGCACAACATACCAGGTCACCAACATTTTAGGCTCATCACTTTATTGGGGGTAGCCATCATGCATCCTGACTCCATTCTGACCATCAGTGAGAGATCAACAGTAACTGAGTGTGCCTTCTGCAATGAGGCGATAGGAATATATCCCACCATTAGGAAGAAGGCCCTATACCAACAATTCTCAGGCTCCCCTTTCTTTGCTGCAAATATTAAGATACAGAAGTATTATATGGTCCGTGAAAGAGACTGGACTACTTGAGATGAATCCTTGTCTCTGAGGTGAGTATACACTTTTCACTCTGCACACTGAGGCAGAGAACAGCTTGCTAAACACTTCATAAACTACATTTAATCATTCTGTCTCAACAAGCATGCTTCTTAAGGCACTCGAGGAAGTCTCTGTTACAACCTTCCCTTTTCCTCTTTTATTTTTTAAGGGTGTAAAAAAAACTTATAGAAAGAAAAGACTGAGGGAAAGATGCTGCAGAGAGATGGGTATCAATAAGGGTGTCACATGTGAGCTACATAATAGGCATTAATAAAACAATATTTTTTAATGTATGTGCATGCACATATATATAATTCCTGATTATTCCTTAACAAGAAAGAACACTTAAAGACTGATTCAACCTAAAAATGGACTTGAAAACATTACAATTTTTCTAACAAGTATATGTTTGTAATCAAGGAAATTTAATGCAATTCAGGGAAATGTTTTACATTTCTTATAAATGCACCGACCATATTCCACTGGTTCGCTGCTCCCTCTTGAGGCAGAAGTACAAAAATTCAATTCTCTTCCATCTCAGTGATTTTTAAGGGAATTCAAAGAACCCCATGTCTCTCTGCAACACTAACTCTACACAGAAAAGGCATTGCCTGCAGACATAATAAGCACTGGTTTTGCAATAAAATCGTGTGGAACAAGGCTGGATCTCTTGTCTACTAATAAAGCAATGAACACAGAGTTCTTCAACACAGCTAAGTCAAGGTCAGTTACCACCTGCTTTCTCACCAGCAGCAGGATCCCTGCTCTCCTTTAGCTATCTAACAGCTATCTTTCATAAAAAGAAAAAGTTAAGTGATCTCTGAAAGCCTTACATATGTGTAGGAGCACACTAAATTAATTTCTGAAGATACAGAGGAGGCAAATCCTACATGCCTGAGCAATGTTATCAGAAATCAAACTTAGGTTCATCTGTTCAGCAAATATCATTGTATCCGTTATTCAGTTTTTGGGTGTTAGTCTTCTGCAAAAAGTTTACTTCATTAAGTTTAAAGTTTACTCCACCAAGCTTTTATAGGCCCCTGGAGTTTATGGAGTACATTCACACCCCAAGCTACATCGCTACACCCCTGCAGTGGTGCCCACAGGCCCTTGCCAAGGCAGTTGTTGCAGCAGAAGCCACCCTATCTGGTCCATGAGAAAAGTAAGATAGATAAGAACCGTGGGCTAAACCATGAGCAAACTGAGAAGAAAACTGCCTATATTAAGGAACTTCAACAATAAAGGTTTTTTTCTGGAGATTCACGGCTGTGGAAGTGTAGTGGCAGTAAATCCAGAAGCTTCATTCTTAAATACAGCCAGAGATGTTGGCAGCCAAACCCATAACCAGTGTCCTATGGACAAGCATATCCACTAAGGTCATGTTTGGTATAGGTCATGTTTGACACAAGTTTGTCCACACAGGATTAAGACATTTCCCTAAACAGTGGGCTAGACTGACATTCTCTTTCCTTGCTCTGAGATAATCAACTGTTTGGGTTTTTTTTTCTCATATTGACATTATCTCTAGAGAAAGGCATGAGGAGCCGATTTCTCTTCCTGAGAGTGGCCCACAGCCTGGAACATTAAACTGAACTGAATTCAGATCTCCAGCCACGTACTTTTAACAACTAAGTCATGGTTTTGAGCAACAGCTGCTACTCTTCAGCCATCTGGGTAAAGGCAAAGCCACGGATGTACATCAACATCACTGAGAGCCAATCACACCAAGATGTAGAGGTGGCAAGACACCTAACCCAACCACATGGAAGTGCTGAGCTCTTCCATAGAAATAGATGTGGCCTGCAGGGAGCACTCTTGGATGCTTTTGTGGGAATGTAACTGAAACACAGACGTCTTTGCCCATTTATAAATCCGGTAAAAAATGCTCATAAGCAGAGCAGAAAACTGCTAAAGTCATTCTTCATCATGGGAATGAAATATTTCATAAAATGCAGTGCTTGGAAGTTGAAACTACAGAAACTATGCCTAAAATTAAGGTCCCTGTTCAAAGATTCATAAGCCACTTTGACATTTCACCTGCCTAAAAAGTGCAAAAAGGAAATGAATCATCACCACCTGCCATACCAATGGTGTTGTGCATAGCGTGGGATCAGTGTGCGCTAATACTCAAGCCATGTGAATTTCAGCCTGTTTCTCAAGCCAGCTGTTTGCCACCAACGATTCCGCAAGCCACCATAGGGCCTGACACCTTGCTTGCTCTAAGTCAGACAGAGGTCTCGGAAAAGCAAGAAATAATGCTGGGAAGTTCTGCGGCACGTTGCAGGTGAGGAGATCACCTCACCGATCCCTTCTTTGCAAAAAGCTACAAGATCTAATTAGCAAGAAAATACACAGAGGAAACTAAACCAGACACTCAGGGGAATTGTTAGTCACCTAAATGCTTAAAAAAAAATTCTAACAAAAATCTCTAATACAAACCCCCCTACACCAGTGCAACAAATGGTGTGTTTATCACGAATCACTGCAATGCAAGCAGCCCATATGGAACCACACACCTGTGTAGACGCCATCAGTACCACCTCTGGTGGCACAGCATTTGCTTCTGATCTACTCATCAGTGATAGCAATGACTGCAGGATACACAGTAATTTCCTGCAACTCCTTCATAAACTGAAAGACATGAAAGGCTGGGACTCAGCAACTTATCAAACAGTAAGAGCTAAAATGTATCTTTTTAAAATGTATCTTTTAAAAATGTATCTTTTTTCTTTTATAATTATGTATCTGTCTGGCTACTGACTTTGGATCTTTTGTATGAACCTCCCATCTGTTGCTTTAAGATGAGACAGTGCCAAAATCATGGAAATAATCTGCTACTCCCATTTCTAAACATATCAAAAGTACTGTAAACACTGAAATCATTTAACATGAGGGTCAAACTTAAAAAACCTTAACTCTCCACATTCAGTTGAAAAGTCTTACATTTGTGCTTATAATACCTATGTTTTATGCCAGCTGAGCATTTTGTTAATTACCAAGCCCTTATCCAGTAACATACCTGATCAATATCAGCATTCCGAGGTAGAAAATACACAATGTTGTTGGTGATCTTCTTGGAGAGCCTGAAAATTTCAAATGTAGAAGCCAGTAAAGGAAAAAACAAGAATGGGGAAGAAAAAATTGCTTTATATTCATTAATTTTTTTTTTTTTAAAGTAGGACTCAAATTCAGTCATTATACAATTAAATTATAGTTAGTCTTCTGAGTGTGTGAGTAGGAATCTCTTCTGAAATGTAGAAATTAGTATTGTCTAAATGCAGAAATTACCACCTAAGGAGTCTTTCTGCTGTGCCTTTTGCAACCGGACATGCCTATCTCGTATTGGCCTTTTTAGCCACCAACGTCCTTGCAAGAAACGTGGGTAGAGCCCTTCCCAAATCTTCGTATGCGAAGCCTAGCCATGATGATGATGAAATGCAGAAATTCTATTTTACCATTAGTGCCCTGGAAAGCAGAAAAAAGGCCCCAACACTCACTTTTTAAGAAAATTTAACTGAACTACAGAGAAGTATTTGAGAAATTTCAATGTTTTTTGTAGCTAATACATTTGATTTACATTTATTTTCTAATTCATTTTGTGGCATCTCTCACACATGAATACAAAGACTTTCTTACTCTTATAAACATAGTTACATTTTAGCAAAACAGGAAACAAATGAGATTATTCTGGGACAAAAGACCCCCCACACTTCATATTTGATGAAACTATTATGCTAATACCTTCCCAGATGAATGTTCAATAGCACTGTTAATAAGTTAACATGGAATTTTATACATTAATTAAAAGGGTTAATATTTTGCTTGCACTCTTCTGTGATTTCTTAAGTCACAGGCTGGTGCTATGATTGAGAACAGTTTTAGTAAGATATTTTAAATAAGATATTCCCTTTATAAATCAGTCAAAAAGTGGAATTACTGACAAAGCCATAGCTCACAAAACTAATTATTATCTACCTATCTATATATACCACAAGGATATTTGATTACTTCAGGGTATTTTAATAAAATTATATAAATGAGTTAAAACTGCTGAATTAATGCTTCAAATTAAGAAGCTACTCAATCCTCTAATGGATTTTTTACTTTTAAGAATAACTCATTACTATTTTTTTTTAATAAAAATATTTAAATTTAGGTGGTCAAAGCCACATAGCTGAGGCTGGGGGAAGAGAACTAAACAAATGTGGCACTTCTGGGAGTTCAGCTGCTGACCGTATCATCCAGGCAACTGGACGTGCAAACCCCATGTCAAGAGAGGGAGGAGAAGAAAAAGAGAAAGAGAAAGACACTTGTAAACGACTGACAATCACGACAGTGCATAACTTGGAAAGGATATCCATCTGGGCAAATCATGGTCTGGATATCGAAGATTTCGGCAGTGGCATAATCAGGTCCCCCCCAGGGTGGGCTGAGGAACACCACATCTGCCCGCAGGTCAGCAGCCAGCACCATGAAGTCCCCGCACACAAACTCGATCTGATCCGCCACGCCGTACACCTCTGCGTTGTTGCGCGCCAGGCTGAGCTTCTCGGGATCGATGTCGATAGCGATCACTGCAAGGGAGAGAGAGAGCAAACACGCGGGTCAGCATGGACTGCCAGTGCCACCCAACCACGGTCAGGACGTTCCAGAAGGAAGGTGTCCTTCTGTAGCCATCAGACACAGGTCACATCTATAATCTACTGCTGTGAGGTGAGTGGCTACTTCAGTTTTATAGGTTGTGGCAGAAATGAAGCTACAGCACCTCAGAGAGGAAGGACCTGCCAAGAGCAGAACAGCTGCATTTACAAACCAGCAAGGGAAGCCACGTAGCCAAGACTGGGAAGGCTCAGCTGCTGTTGCAAATCTGGGAAGCTTTAGCTTTTGGCACTCAAACATCTGCTGCTTGTGACAACTCCACATCTCAGCTTAATAGTGGGTAAGGCTCTCCACCTAAGAAAGGAAGTCCTCCTTGCTTCAATTTTGGCAGGAGCCTGACAACTTAAATGGTGTCAATTAGAAACTTACTCTTCTCCTTTGTTAAAAAGAAATATTTATCTGTGGCTGATCACATTGAAAATTGCGTTTAAAAAACCCACACCTAACACAGCACAAAGGAGGTGATAAAAGGGCATAACAATAAATATAAAAATTTAGCCAGGAAAAACAAAAAGCTAAGTAAAATTTAAAAAATATTTATAGAATGGATTACAGCCTACCAAATTGAATGCAGTAGAAACTACCACTTGCCTTGCTCAGAAGAGTTAGATGAACTTGTAATTTACCAGAGTGTTTGATGAGCAGACGAATATCAAGTACGAAATGTTTTTACAGAAAGTACTCTCAATGTTTCACTACAATTCCATTAGTTGGCATTAGCTTAATACTAAGTTATCACTACTTTTCTGTATTTGGTTCTACTGCACCTGCAGGTGATTCCATTCAACTGTTTTAAGTACTATTCACACGTAACCTGCTTTTGAGTACACAGACTTGGAGTAACAATTGGGAAAAGTAGCAGCTTTGACAGAAGTCCACTTTTGCCAGTAATCTTCAAAATATCCGACAGACTAGATACTACGCCATGTAAAAATAATGTTGACTAGTAAAACACAAATCCATCTCTGACTTAAAATCGAAAAGCAGTTTTATAGGCCCTTTTTGAAAACAGAAAGGTCATATTGTGAGTCATATGAAGCAAAAATTTGTTGTTGATACAGAAGCACTGAAAAAAAATCAGCCAACAAAGCACATACTCCAATTTTTTAGGGAAAAAGACTGAAGAAACAAAATAATGCTATATACAACACCTACTTACCTCTTTTTGAGGTCAATGCAAACTGAATAGCATTTCCTCCAACCCCACAGAATGCATCCACTATGATATCGCAGTTGAATGACTGACTAACACGGACTGCGATATGCTCAGCTATTTTCTCAGGAGTAACAGAAAACCAACCCTCTGCAAAGGAAAGGAAAGAAATGTATTTTCGCTTCTTATTTCAAGGTCACTTAATGTAAAAACAACCAACCCCCACATACAACTGAAGGTTTAGCATTAATCCCAAGAATTTTGGCTTAGTGCATTCAACCAGGAAATACAGGCTTTGAAGATGATAAACTCTGGTCAGTCCAGCGATTTGCTAAGCAAACAAAGCCTCACTGAAGCAAACAGATATGCCTTGATCTCAGTAAGCGCTTTGTTGAACTTGGTGCTGAGGATTCTGGCTTATCAAGGACAAGTCCACAGACACAGCTCTGAAAAACTTTATGCATCACGATTATGCTCTATAGCAAACAAAACCAGAAATATTCTCTCTTATCTGACATGTTATTTTCTTCACCACAATGTCTGGTCTGCCAAATAATTTGCACATTTATGAGGGAGAGCATTAGAAATGAAAGACTTACAAACCCAACATACAAAATGAACGTTAATCCTAATTCCTCTTTTACCTATAAATTTACGATTTCAAGTGGTTTCCATGTAAAAAATGGAAAAAAGTCATTTTGAAAGTGACTGCTGAAAGTCAGAACAAAACAACAAAACTGGATCCATCAGCATATTTGGAAGCTTCACAAAATTATTTTATAAAATATAGAAACAGAAAAACGTCACTGAGTTTCTGAAAAAGTCACGATCAAGTATAATTTGGGTCCAGTATGATCCTCAGCAAACATCAGGATTAATGCAGATAGGGGTGTCCCACACCTGAAGCACTTCCGAAGTCCAAGACTTCTGTTCACCTGCCTGCTCGAAGGTGTGGAATTTATCCAGAGGTGCAAACACACATTCAGCAATGTTCCTCCTTTAAGAAAATTAGTAATAAACTGCAAGAAGGGCCATTGGTTTGGATACATGTTATACCACAAAGTCAGCACACTTGGTACTAAACACACCTCTGTCCAGTTTAATTCCCTCGTCAAACCGAGAGAACAGCCGGTAGCGTTGTGCCCAGTACTTGACCAGCTCTGGATCAGCAGCAATCTCAGCAGGTATAGATCTCAGTGCAATTTTATTCCTTCTTTTTCTTTTCTTCTCCTTCTTCTTTGTGGTAATTTTTTCATCTACAGCTGGAAGACACTGCAAAAATTAACAGTTACTGTTCTTGTAAGCGAGGAATGTAACTGGTAGGTAGGGGAGAGTTAAGATATAAGATGCTCCTGTTAAAAAATACTGCTAAATGTCCTTTATTACTGTTCACCAGATTATGCAGATTAGTGGTTTTAAGTTAAAAAAGAGCATCCTGTATTTCAAGGGATCAGTCACAGTCCTAAAAATCATAAGAATTCACCCATCATATAAGAGCCTTAATCTTCAACTGATGGCAATAAACTCTGTGTAGCGAGCAAACAAGTTGATCAGAGACCAATTTAATGCCCTTATATCAGTAAAGAATAAGAACTAATCTAGACAAGAGTTTTACAGTAGGAATCTAACATAATTGAATTACTGTAGGAAGGATTACCTGTGTATAAAAACCTGAATAATCCTCTTTTCCTTTGTTAAGTGATAAATAGAAAAGTTCACAATATTGATTTTTTTCCCTCCAGAAAATAATTTTAACAACACATGCCCCATGGAGCTCAGCATTGTGCATTTGAGAACTCAAAACTTGATGGTCTGTGCAGCTACCTGAAGTCAATCACCCTCATCCTTGCAGGGGGGAACAAGACATGAATTAGAAACCTGCTAGACCATATTGAACATCAAAAATTACTGTTTATCATTAATGTCAACATTAAAAACAAGACCTGGGTTTCTGGCACTCCAGGAATAAGCTACTTCGACTAGCACAGCTCTCAATCATGCTCATTGCCCCTTGGACCTAATGAGTCTCTTTAAATAAACAAAATAAATAACTTGGGAAGGCAATATTAAGTCCACTGCCAATTCATTTCACCGGTTTGTAGGAAACTGATGTACCTTGGCTGATGTCCTCTGTGTTTGCCTGGAGGTAATCGGGAATATCCAGAGGGACAAGCTGCCGCCCACCACCACACTCTGGCCCCGCTGCACGCTGTTCATCGGAGCCACTCTCTGCAGCTTCCTGTGCCTCCTCCTCAAGGTTACTCCCTACAGGTTCTGTGCAGGCTGCACTGGAAGATGGTGGCTTTTGGTTTTCAGCATTCAGCATCACAGTCTGTGTGGCAGTAAGGCCTTCCTGACCCTCTGAGTCGCTGCTGCTCACAGACAATGCCTCCGATTTACCCTGAGGGACAGTTGTCTGGGATGTAGCTTCCTCCTCAGGTTTACTAACCCGTTTCAGGAACATTTCCACCTGCAATTGTCAAATATCACAAATAATCAGATGGTACTGCTTACCAGTCACCTATAGTACAATTTAAAGGCCTCACAGTCCAAAAGTACCTGCCATTGCAGGCACTCTCTACCATGTGTATTGTGGAAACAGTAAAATATCCAGAGTCAAAACACTCAAGAAGTCCCTAAATATGCCCCCTTTCTTTTTTCTGAAACATAACTAGTTAGACTTGCCACAGCACAGGCGACCAAGTCTACTACTTTTTAATTGACTATCCTTCTCCAATCTGCATTCAGAGATGTACTCGGCCTCTCAGGGAAGAGTTTTTTAGCATAAACAGATAAAATAACCTTCATACATTAGTTGCCTCATCTCCAAGATGTACCCAATAGTATGTGGTAAAGGGTTCTGTTGCACAGCAGAGAGCTCAACATTACCTCCTAACCAATGCAGATGCTACTCCAAACTCTTCAAAGGCACACGCAGATGCTCCCTTTTACATTATAGTTGCTCTGAGTGGCTCTAGACACGGAGCAGTTCCTTACCTGAAAGTCTGAGGAAATTTTTAACTTTTTTTCCTCTTCACATAATTAAAGCTGCCCTTGAACTACACTGGCCCCAGGTACAAGACCAAAAATTAATCAAAAATTATAGCAATGGGACTGGAGTTCAATACACCAGGTAACAGTGTTTTGCACTTGGGTGTCAGGGAATGCCAAGCATCCCAGAAGAAGGCAAGGTAACATTAAAATCTGTTCCCTCAGATTTTCAAAGAGATTCAATTAAGTAAAATCTACAGTGAACAAGTGTTTCAACTTGCTATTAATTTCTGAGTTTTTTTTAAAAAAAGCATAAAGTTAGAGATGAAAATAAATGCAGATAGAGGTATAAGCAAAACTGTTGATATGAATTACTAAGAACATGAAATACACTAATCTACATAAACATTTTCTCTCACTGCTGAAATGCCAGCACTAACAAGTGGCCTCACATGTAATTTAAAACCAGAGATACTTTTAGTAACTATAGAAACCCACACACACTTCTAAAGGTACGATGCATCCATATGTTAGGAATTACTTTCACATAATTTGGCCATTTAAGCTCATGTTCCTCTTGACAGATTGCCCCCAGGGTCCACCAAAGCCTTCCTATAACCACCCTGATCTAAATACTCTTCCTATAGGTGATGAGCAGGGAGGAGGAGGAGAAAAAAAAGAAAAAAAAAATGAAGAGCAGTGGACTAACACTTAAAAATGCCATCTACTGTGGGCAATTTTTTTTAAATTTTCATAATTCAACAAGAGCTAAGGAGTAGATAAGTATATGAATTACAACAATGCTAACAATTAAAACTACCTTCTTCAAAGTTTTGCTTTTTTTGCATGTCATTTCAGATTCCTCTGTAAAGAAGATATGTGTGTTTTTGCTCTTCCTTGGTTTACGCATGTCCAAGTATTTGGACTTGAGTTTTGCTTTTTTCTCCAAGTACTGCACACTTCGGTGGGTGAAATCTGGAATTCCACCATACCTGAAAGTAAATAAATAGACAGATAGGCAAGTATTTAGTTGGGTAATTTCCAGTCTGGAAGCTTTAACATGAATGTTGATGTCTACAAAAAGATAATTTAGACTAAATTATTTCCTTATAAGACATTTTCTCCACTTAAAATATATGTCATGGATGTAGCTGCAAAACAATGTACCTTCAAGAAAACTTTAAAATATTTTTATTTGAAAAACGTTTAACCAAATTGAGTTTAGATTTTTAATTTTTTTTAATACGTTTATAACTCTAGATAGAAGCAATTTCCCAGACCAGTCTGAAGAACGGGAAATGAAAAAAGATCTTGATTAGCAGAATAAAAGATCTTTTTGGTGGCTGTAGAGAATCTCCAAAGCAGCTACTTTCATCTTCTGGCAAATGCTATAAGAAAATAACCTACCAAAAAAAACCAACTTCCCCCCAAAAAGGAAATATGGACCGTTGACTTAAATAATTTCTATAAAGTAGAACAGAAATAGTCAACTACAAAACAAGCTTCTCTTTGAAACAGGTATGTAATAAACAACTGCATTTTGCAGAAGTGCTAAGACCTGTGGCCTATGATGTTCCTCCTACAGCACTGACCACTGTAATTTTAGGTCATACCACCAAAAATGAAATTTCTCTGGTCAACACCCTGGCAACACTTTATTAATACAGCAACATTTTACTAGTATAAAGTAACCTTATTCTAATATAAAACAGATAAGAATTATTATCTAAACTCACAGGACTCCAAATTGAGAGGACCATTCATTGTCAGAGCCTTTAAGTTCTAATTTAAGTAGCTGACCAGCCATTTAACATTTATGTGACTGAAAGTACGGGTTACACTTCTGCTTCAAAGCACTTTAACTAGTCTGTAACTTTGCATCTCTCTCTCTCTAGCCAAAGGATGACAGTTTTATTAAGAGCAGAGACGAACTTTGGGAATTATCTTCAAAAGTTCAAGAAAATGGAAATGGAGATGGATGGTCTATTTCAATAACAAGAGAGTTGACTTGCTATGAAGAAACCTTGAGTTTCTCATAAGTAATTACTTTTGTCCTGTTCCACACTTGAAACCCAATACAGAGCAGGTTTCTTCAGGATCTTCCACTGGGTTCTCATCCACATCCAGTTCATGGCTAGGAAAAAACCACAGATGACAAATTTACTTACTGTAAAAAAATCCCACTTTTACTTTGCAGGTATACCACTAAAAGTCTCATGTACTGAAAACATTTAAATGTGGGCTTCACTAAGCTCCTCCACACACTGCTGAAACCAAACAAAGCAGACGACACTAGTATATTTATGTGAATGAGTTTTGGGGTTTTTTTACCCAGTTTTAGGCTCATATGTCCTTTTATTGGGATTATAATATCCCAACTATTCTGAACGACCTCTTAAAATATTTAATATTAAGACCTACATGGAACTGATGAAGATAGCATTTGTTCACTCTATTTCCAAATTGCCTTCATCATTTATTATGTTAACTATATTATTAGCTATTATTAATGCTATGGCAACTGGAAAATACTAGAACAAAACCAAAGCTACATGATTAGCAGCTAACAATTCCATCCATTCCTCCACCTTTGAGTTTGCAAATTTATTAGAGAGGAAGAGCCATCTCATCATCTTTGAGGCTATAGATTTTTAGAGAAGAAAGAAAAAGACAGTGACAAGACAGAGACTAGCTATTTTATGACTGCTATAGTTCTGAACATTTTACAGGCAGCACAAAATTCAGTTACAAAATACAAATTATTTCCTATTGTTCTTGTATTGTCTACACTTATTAGACCCAGCAAGTTCTCCTGTGCATTTTAACAATCTTGTATCCTTCAGTGATACAGGAATAGTACTGTCACCTTGCACAGTCATTGAGGTGATACACTGTTTTCTTAAAGCAACAGAAGAAACATCCACTGCTTGTCACGAGGCAAAGTGATAAAGGAGTGATGGAAGACTATGCCATTTTGTACTGACGTTTTAACTCACATCCTCAATCAAAGATATAGTTACTATAAACTCAGGAGGCTTCTGGACCTGGGCTTCTTGAGAAAAAAAGCTCATCTAAATTTCATGACTTGCCTTCTCTTGACTTTGACATGTCTGTATTCAGGAGGCTCTTCATCCTCATCTTCATCTTGGTCATGAATCAGCAACTGCTCTTTTTCATTTGAATTCAGGCTACATGACTCCTGTGAACCTAAAAAAAGACATATCATATTTCCTTCTGCGTAAATCAATTCCTTATCTTCCTGTCCCCATAGTACGTCCACAGCTACAGTTAGGCTGTCATACATACCTGAATCTGACAAATAAGGCACAAGTGTTAAACACACATATCTTTACCTGTCTTTGTCTGAGGGACAACATACCAAAAAAGCTTCTGGTATTAGTTACACTGTAGAGTTAAAATCTTGCATAGGACCAAATTGAAATTATGTCAGCTCTGCAAGGAAAATATAACGCCTACAAGGTAAAAAATTTGAAACAGTTTCTTCCTTTATGTAAAATTTGGTTTCCATCCCATTAGCTAGGCAATAGCAAAAGATTTAAACACTCCTCTCATTTCTTGTTGTAAAGGAGATTTTCCTTTCATCTTTCCCATTCCAACTCTACTGTAGGATTAAGGTGGGACCACACCTGCTTCTTCTTCCCTTAGAAAGTCACTAGCAGCAGACTCAGAGGTTTCCCACCAAATTGAAGTCCCGAGTTGCTGACAATTCATGTTTTATCCCCCCTCTTCACAGAAGAAAACATCCAATAGTCAGGAAAGATGTGACACTGCTGTTTACAATGAACGCTGGCAAGAACTGGCAAGCAAACGAGATGGTTCCCTCTGCATGCTGAACTAACTGAATGGCAAAAAAGATGTGGAGCCCCATCTTTTACATCCCTCAAAGAAGTAGTGTAAGGAACAGCCACTGGCTTTCGCCACAATACTACACTAGTACCTGCCACTTTCACATGTTAGCACTAGTAACGAATATATGAATTTAGGGTTTAAAGACGACTGCAGTTCATTGCTTAATTGATAACTCCATTCTGGAAAGGACCTCTGGAAGACATCTGTCCACAGTAACAAAGAACAACAAAAGAAAAGTCTATTTTCAAGTATGGCATTTTGAGATAGAAGGCAAAAAACCAAAACAAACACCAACCCCGGAACTGCAGAACTATTTTGTTTTCTCAGCAAGTTGTTCTTAAAATGTGTCAGATTCATAAGAACATCAGCCTGAGTTTTCAGTCATTTTAGACTATCAGTAAGAAGAGACATATCAGCTGCATGACACAGCTGCAATACCAAGATAAATAAATGTGCACTAACAGTGCTCTCTCACCACTTTCTGTAGTACATTTGAAGATTTATGAAGTACATGTTCTGTTAAAATCACTTCTGGTTGAAGAACACATTCAATATACAGGTTAGAGATGAGAGAAATCATCCAGAAAAGCAGAGGAAGAAAAAGGAATCAAGTATACAATCATTCCACAACATGCTTGATCGACTTTTTTAAAATGGCATAATACAGATGTGCCCTTGTTTCTGATATATAACCACCTAGAGAAACTCTGATAGAATCAATTTTAGCTGATTTTGTATTACCTGACTGGTTAACACTTTTATTTTCACAAGATGCGCTCCTTTTCCTGGTTCCTCCATCACAGGGCTCCTTCTGACTTCCAATGTCAGACAAACTGTGCTCTTGATGAGCTTGTTGGGCTACTGTTAGAGCTGCGCTGCTCTGCTCCACTTCCTTTAAATTCAGATTTAAATTACAAATTCCAGAGATGATTTCACTGTGGGGGTCAGCACTTGAAGGCAGTGTTTCATCACTTCTGGTGTTAGAGGGAGACAGTTCCAAGCTCAGCACTTCACTGCATTCAGGCCCTGGGCTAACCAAGTTCACTTCTCCCAAAGGACCAGTCTCCTGCGTAACCCCATTAACTTCCACCTTGTCCCCATGTGAGCTCTCAACAGTCCATCCTTGACTTGTCCAGTACTGAAACTGTTCCCAATAATACCAGTACAGTTCGTTATAATGCTGCTCCCATTCTCCCTTGGTGTCCAGACTATTCCAAGGTTCAGAGGCTGTGATGGCTTCAGATAATGAGACCTCTTGATGCTTCTGCAACCAACTTTGCCAAAGAAGACCCTCTCCATACTCGCTCCAGTACTTCTCCCATTTTTCCTTAAGTTCACTGGATAAAGCCTCATTTGCAAGGCTTTCTGAACTTTCGCAGTTCTCTTCAGCTACAATCTGAGGTTTTCTGCTCATCTCACAGTGCTCTGTAGCTAGGGCCAGCTCACCAGAAACAGCCTGGATACTACCAAGACAACCTTCATCCTGGCATTCCTGCCCCCTTTTATCCTCATGTTTTTGCTGTAACTCTTTTTTCTTCTTCTTTTTCTTTTTCATAAATCTCATATTATTTCTCTTTTGATAATTTTCTGTTGCCTAAAATAAAATGGAAAAACACTCTTAGAAGTCAATGTATATACAGCCTCATCCTCTCTCCGAACACACTTCTCCTTCGATTGTAACCGTCCCTCTCAGTGCAACCCTACTGTTATTAGTTATCTCCCTAAAAAGGCAGTAGAGTTTTTGGGTCTGAAACGCCCCCGCTGCATAACCTTGTCTGACACTTCTGAGGAAGTTGTGAGAAAGAGCTGTAAGAAAGTCTGTAGAAAGACATGCACAAAAAAAAGGCAGAATTACAGACAGAAGCAGGGCTGCTGAGAGGGAAGTCATTAGTAGCTCAAGGATTCAGAAGGAAAGACATCAACATGAAACACTATAATATCCCAAAGGGAAGTTGGTCAGGAATTGAGGGGTCACAAGTTTGAGCTCAACAGCATCTGAGTAACATCAAAGACCTGTTTTAGGGGGCTGTGGAGGCTGACCCTTACTTTCACCCCGTAGCTGCCTGACTTGCAAACACTGTTCAGTGTCTTATTAGGATAGCGAACATATAATGCTCAGCCTCGCAGAATGTTAAATCCTTGCTATCTTTGGCTGTTGTGCACAAAAAAAGCATCACTTTATACTCATAAGCTCTGTAAAGCCCACAGCTGAATCTCTGATAGGTCTGAAGACACTGACCCAAACAGAAATACAAGGGAAAAACAGCCTCCTCTCTTAACAGGTGGCTCTTTCATTTGTGCAACACAACCATTTCACTTATTACAACAAACTCGGCTACTACAGTCGTTAAGTGGAACAGAAACCTGTTACAGAAAGGAACACTAAGGTAACTTGGTGGTTTCATCAAATACAATTCCACTTGTTTCACAGATGCTTCCTGTGATTAAAGAATTCACACAGGCAAAAGATTGCAAATGTACAGATATTACTCCAAACATCCCATCAGCTGCAATCCCTAGTTTTGTTGCACTGACAAAAGCATAAGGACGTTATATAAGGACGTTAGAATCAGAGAACTGGCACTAATCTTTCATCTGCATCCCTCATAATGTCATGTTAAAACACCCCGTCCAAAGCACAATGCTTAGCAGTAATCTAGTAAAAAAAAATATTATTTTCCCATTCAACTTATTTGCAGTATTACTACATAGTAACAAAAATTGCATATATACCTTGAGCTCAAAGTTGGATGTCTGTATTGTCTATTTACATGCCATCAATTTAAGTCACATACAAGTTTCTCCTATTTATTTACAAATTAATCAGGTCAGAACCATGCAGTGCTCTGCACAAAAGTGCTCTCTCACTGCCAGGGAGGTCTGTATTCCATAAAACGGACACTGAATGTCCCACAGTCTTTTTCTCATCTGTGAAAATTTCAGCCCCCTTCTAAAGGTCAAATGTTCTCTGTGAGAAGCAGAGCATCAAAGCCTCAGTCCTGTCCTTTGGAACAGCTTGGTTTTATCAGCTGCAAGGGGGATTTGAAAATTAGTTTTTTATGTTAGTATCGAAAGCTAAACAGTTAAAGCAGACAGTGCGAAATGCATGCTCAGACTGGAGTGTTCTAGTTTCCTGATACATCAGCACCAGCATTACCACCGCTGTTTTAAATCAGGTCTCTCTAGTCACTCGAGCAATACAGATATGGAAGCATAAAGCACAGCCTTAACCCTGTTTAGTCAAACTGGTAGGTGGATTTTACAAACTGGACAGACCAAGGTGCTGTGTGCTGTTACAAGGAGCCGAGGCAGGCAGCTTAAAGGCAACTCAAATACATTTCCATGAACTGCTATCCCAAAAATAACCGAGAGGATGCACATCCTTACGTCTGGAAACACAATGCAAACAGAACAAATAAAGAAAGCAAAGATTTACCACGAAGTCCCTCTGGGCTGACTGCCCACCAAACTGAAGAGGCAATCCCATGCTCTTCATAAGCTCAGCTTCTGAGTCTAGTTCGACTTCTTCCGGGTCCAGAGCATGATTAGTATCCACCTTTAATCTCCCATTGGGACAATGGTTCTCCTCCTCAGATGCTTGTTCTTCCCCTGTTAACAGTTATATTACTTGTGAATATAATCTGGTACTGATACCTCAGTGCCACAGCGTGGCACACAAAACCCACCAAAACTGCCTCTTATGCTTCCTTTCCCATTTAAAATCTTCCTCATAAATACCTCAATTTCTGCATAACTATCAGTAGGAACCAAAATGTAACTTTGATAACCAAAACATTGCTCTGGGTCTGTCTAGAATGGAGCTAACTTTTTTCATAGAAGCCTCTGGTGCTGTGTTTGGAATTTGTGGCTAAAACAGTGTGGATAGCACACTGATGTTTTGGCTATTGGTGAGCAGTGCTTGCACAGTCTCATAGCTTTCTCTTTTCCCCACTCTGCCCTCGCTAGGGAGTAGGCTAGGATGGACAAGAGACTGGGAGGGAACACAGCTGGGACTGCAGATGGAAACTGGATGAAGGGATGGTCCACACCACATAACGTGATGTGCAGCAGTAAGAACTGGGGTAGAGGGTGAAGGTGCTTGGGGTCAACCCACCACGAACATTCACCTCAATAACTTGCAGAGCAAAATGCAATAATGCCCTGCAAAGAACAGAAAAACTAGGATTATGAAACAAAAATTCTTTACTGGAGTTCTTGTGGTATATGTCACAGCAAACTTAAAATACAAGAAATTTTTGGTTTTGTTACAAATCTTTCGAAACCACACTGACAGAGATAACGTGATTTTACAAAAATGTAATGTATGAACTACTGAACCAAATTATCTTAGATGTACCTGATCAACTGCTTGCACATTATCAAATTGTTAAGCAATATCATATGTATACAAAGTCATAAATACTATTGAGGAAGTAGGAACTGCATATTGATGGAAATTATGAAATCAAAAGCTCTTGACACAGTTGATAATACTGAAACATTTTTGGTTTTATTGCTCAGGATATATTTACTGCTAAATTATCATATAACACAAGACCTTTCTGTTTTTAGCTGATTATTCTCACCATAATTCACTCATATATATGCACAAAAACATGGTTTACATTCTCCTTCTTCACTTCTCTCACACTGCCTCCATCTAATCTGTGCTATTAACTATCAGCTTTTATTTCTGTTCAGACTTCCTTTCAAATCAAGCTAATATGCTGCTGGATCTACCAACACAGCAATAGAAAAAACAGATACCAAAAGAACTATGGTTCATGTAGGCATACGTGAGGAATTCAGGAGGATGGAGTGAGGGAGCGGTGTTGAATTTGTCAGAGTATACACCATGAGAATTCCTAAAATAAGCATGCCAAGGGAGAGACTTACTCTTCTGGTCCTCCTGATATGATCCTTTGTATACATGCAAATCATAATTTCCCCCATCATTGCTATTACTTCTTCTCTACCTCTGGCCTAGCAGACTAATCAGCAACAGCTAATGTCCTAGGCTGGGGTAGAGGCAGCAGGACAGAATTGCTCCCAGGCAAACATCTAGGATCTACAGACTCTCCATTATGCAATTATTTTTGAGTTAGTTGAAATTATGATCTGAGAACAGGTCAGAGACCTGTGAGGTAATCTGTTCCATGCACCAGGGGAAAATTATGTGAGGAGGTAAAGTCTATCTGGACAGGAATAAATATCACACCTGGCTTGACACAAACTTCCACATCGAGATTATGGTAACCTGAAAGCTATGCAAGTGCTAAGCTATTATTCAGAACTTAAATAACCACACATAACTCACTTTAAGTATGACTGCACATCACATTGCATAGTACATTTCATTATGTTACCTGTACTGTCATTGCCATCTTTGACATAAAATCCTTTTAATCCCAGTTTATATAATTTTCGATCTCTGTAAAAATGAAGACAAGACATTGATGCAGGAAGTCATCACTGAAACAACGGTTTTTTTATAGCAAAAACAATCATGCAGTGGAAAAAACGTCCCCATGGGTCCGGTAAAGTCCCCATCACTGTTGGTTTCAAGATGTGATTGGACGGGATACTTAATAAACTTATCTAGGCTTGCATCCCCATGAAAGGCTGCACCAGGAGACCTTTCCAGGTCCCTTCCCACACGGGCTGCCCTGTGACTCTAAACACGCAAAGCAAATAAAAAGAGCAATGCGGAAAAAGCAACACTTTAATTAAAGCCTGACGGGAAAGCCCGTAAGAGAGACGCCCAGAAAACGTCGCAGCTACGCAGAACACCTCGGAATTAAACTTAAGGGTCTCCTTCCCTCGTTGAGAAACCGGTTCCTCCTTTCAGGATGAGGAGGATCAGCTCGGGATCCTTTCAGGATGACATCAGGATGATGTTTCCCCCGCGCCCGTTTGGGAAGGGGAGAAGGGGACGCCCAGCCCCGGCTCCAGGGGGGAGCGGGATGCGGCCGGCGGGGCCGCTCCGGCAAGGGCCCCCACGGGAGCCGGCGTTTGGGGGGCTCCCCTCGCCCTTTTCTGCTCACCCCCAGCTGGTACCCGGTGGTAAACATCACCTATCGGGGTCCCTTTGTGCGCACCCCCCTCCCTTCCCCTCCCCTCCCTACGGCCGCAGCAGCGCGGCCCTTCCCGCACCTCCCCGGCGGGAACCTCCCCCCGCCCGCCGCTACTCACTCGACGAAGGCGCGGGAGCAGAGGCAGAGGATGCTGTGGGCCGCCCCCGCCCGCAGCAGCAGTTCCGCCACCAGCCTCCCGCCCGGGTCCTGCACCATCCCTGCGGGCAAACCCACACCGCGCACGGCCCTGCCGGCAGTTCCGGCGGAAGGCAGCGGCGGGGCCGAGCCCGCCCGAGCTCGCCCCGCTGCGGCCGGAGGGCGGCCCGAGCTCGCCGGCTGAGCGGGAGACGCTCGCTGCGGCTGTGGGAGGTCTCCGCTCCAGGAGCAGCTGCTTCACCCGAACTGGGTGTCCCGCTCCGCCTGTCGGCGCCCCAGGCTGCTCCGCTGCGGGGTGGCTGGGCTTTCGAGAGCTGTAGGTGCTTGTTCTAGTGCCTCACCACTCGCATAGTGAAGAAGTAAAAGGAGGGCTTAAAATGATGAGAGAGTGGGGACAGGGCAGACAGAGGGAGTCAAAATGAAATCAAAGCCTGGTGAACAAAGGAACCTGGGAGAGGCAGGGTGAGGTGGGAAGGTCGGAGTGAGGCTCTGGAGGCAGGGTTTGGATGGGGAGGGAGGAAAGCATTGGGAAGCAGCCAGGTGTGATAGGGTACAGTGATAGAGATAGCTGGGCTTTATTCACAGATTTCTTTCCTGTGGAGACCTGCTTCAGACACCAGATCAAGATATAAGCTGGGAAAACATCATTGTGGAGTTAGGCAGACTGTGTTATTTGGGATACCTACTGACTAGTTGAGAGAGTTAGAGGGTGTTTAGGAGGTTGGTAGAAGACAAGGGAAGGTGCACTGTTGAGCAGACCACAGGATACTGCCCTGTAGAACCATATTTTATCCTTACCTCTACTGCAGAGGCTTTATATGATGATGCACAAGGTTTGAGAGATTTCCTACATAAAACACTGAGCGATGGACTATACAGCTCTACTTAGATTACTCAGAGCTTATCTGTAAAATGCATGAAATCCATTTCTCTAAAGACCATTGCAAAGCCTGCAATCACTGGGACAGGGCTTCTTGAATAATAATTGTGGACTTTGTGATCCCTTCTTATCTGTTAGCCTGCCTACTGGACACTGGGAGAGTATGAGAAAGAAATGCATCATCCACACTTTTAGGCCCTCTACAAGGTGTTTGCTTTTGACAAGCTGGGAACTGGGCTTCACATTACCTACATTCAGTGTGTGATGAGCTGTGCAGTTTGTCTGCTATGCTGTCTCATTCCATTTGCATCAGTACATTTTAGGTAATAAGGCTATACAGCTTCATGAGGGTGCAGGATGTCCTCAGGATTTTTAAGACATTTCATGTAGGAAATATGCAAAGAGGAGTTTGGAGGCAGAAGGATTGACCATTCAGGTTATAGTAGCACAACTACCATCCAACAGCAAATTTCATCAACTTACAAATAAAATCTTAATTGTATAGTGATTCACACACCGTCTTACATCTGATATAAACAAAAATATTAAATACCAAGATTAGTCAGGACTTGGGTATGTCTATTGCTACAGTAATTAAATGCTTTAGAAATACGGGGAAAGATTGCACCAGTTCTAGCATTTTTATGGGTATAACTGTGTCTGCAATTAGGATGATGTTTCAAAACAGAAAATCCAGTAAAATTAAAATCTTTCAACACAAATTGTTTAGCAACAGCCAAATGCTGTGCATAAATGTTGAATTGTGAATTGCAAAATATTTTGAGAATTATTATACTCTCCTTCTTAAGGAAACAATGTTATATTTCTAGTAAAATGCGGAGAATACTATTATATAAGAACAAGATGGCTATTCTTTTATAATATTACAGCCCAATATCCTTCAGTCCCGAGGAGCAGCCACCACCAGGTAAGGCTAGACATATGTGGGAATGCCTCCTAATACTCTCCCATTCCCCAGCCATCTGCAGCTGATGGCCTATGTTTTCTGCCTGTTTAGTAAGACAGTGGATTTCTTCTCATGATACTTTCCAGTTTACCCCACAGCTCTTGCATAAGAAGTAACCTTTTTCATTTTGAACATGGTTTCTCTCAGCTTCAAGTGCTGCTTCTCTTCTTGAAAGAGTAAGTGAGCAATTGATCCATACTCTGCTACTGTGCTGATGGATTTTATAGATATCAGTCATATTCCTTGTAATCTCTTTTCTAAGCTGCCAAGCCCTGGCATATTCAGTGTTCCTTCTCTGGGAGACAGTCTATACCTCTGGCTTTCCTCATTAGTCTCTTCTGACATTTTTCTACTTGTACTATATCATACTAGAGATATCCTCTTTGAACCACAACTGCATGGATATGTCTGACCTAGGCAGGGCAATAAACTTGGAGTGTGATTTCTTGCAGACATGATTTTAAAATGTTCCACTTAAACTAGCAAAAACATGCCTGTAACAACACTTGTTTCAATTCAGGTTGCACTGGCAAATAACATGTTTAATTTAAAATAAAATATCAAAATAAAATAAGCCTGTCTTGTAGGAAAAGAATGGACTGTTTCATACTGAGTTGGTATGGGGATGGCATGTCCTTCTACTAGAACATGAAATGATTTACTTGATCCACATGAATGACACCAAAGCAACCTGTGTCTCTGTAGCCCTGCTCTCCAGGCTACCTGCCCTTTGCTGCCCAGCCTTGCTTTCCTCTGACACATCCTGTTCTGAAACAATTCTTCTTCACTTCCCTTACCTCTTTTCTGCTCTTTGCTCTCATACAGAGTCTTGGGCCTCAGCTTCAAAGCCCTTCTTGGACCTAACTGTTGTTATTTTTTTAATGTATCTTAGTGAAAATCTCCACGTCCCAGTGATCCTGGCTTTGCTGCTTTTAACTGTGCTTCTCAGACTGTGACCTTGCCTCTCAGCTGGCTTTAAATCTTTTCAGTATTTCCTTCCTTTTAAATCCGTTTTCAAGGCTAAATTCCATGACAGATACCAATCAAATAAAGATAAGATGAGGGATGCTGAGAATAGCATCTTTAGCTGTTAAAAATGAAACAAAAGCAAATATATGCAATGTTTATAAAATAGAACATATTCTCACAGTAGCTCTTATCTGCTCATGTAATTCTGAGTTCCACCCTTATGTGCACATCTCCCTTACCATATATGAAGAGTGCTGGAGCAATAAGTCAAGCTGAGGTTTATCATATGTTTATGTAAGAGCTCATAGAAAAGAACCTTCACTGTTTTCTTGGAGGAAATTATTGGATTAGATATGTGTCTGAATAGAATAAAAATGATTGGTTTATCAACATCTCAGTTTACAAACAGTTTATAGGATTAAGAAAAGTATTTAAACAAAGTAAAATTTTCTAAGTTACATGTTACCAAAGACAAGTAATTTTACCATCCCTCTGTAGTGGATAAGCTGAGAGAAATATTTGAGTGTTTAACTCAGTGCATTGTATTCTCATTTAGCAGGAAGGGATGTGTAGACCTGAATGCTCTACATAAGAATCTCTAATCTCTGTAATTTATATATAGGCAGAATTGATTCAGCTGAAGTATCTGTATGACTTTCTGCAATGTGTGCCCTGCTTCTGATTGATCCAAATGCCAGCTATAATGGTCTTTGTACCCAAGTTTTTTCTGTCTGGTGTTCCGTACCCTTTCCATCTTTAGCTTCCCATTTACAATAGAAAGGATGGCTTAAAGAGACATTATTCCAATGAACTGTGGGACAGAAGGTGGCAAATGATGATGTGTCTGTGGAATTTGTTTGGAAAATTATGGCATGCTAAGTATGTTTTTTTCTTTTAGCTTGAAAATAGTCTCTAATAAAGAGGAGGAGATGGAGGAAATGTCACTTCACCAGTTGCAGATGTACACGGAACAATTGGATTAAGCTTCAGACACCCTCCAGTCCTCTAAAAAGGGATTAGCCAATATACAAATGACCAAATACTCACATACTATTCATGACTTGCAGAATTAGTAGTCTCGCAGTAATGTCTCCTTTTCACTTTTTTGGTGAATTGAGAGTCCACTGAGCAAATACAATTCATAAGGTCAGGATAGTTTGACATATGGTTTTGTGGCCATCTCTGAGAGAAGGTGTTTTTTCTGTGTCAAAGTCCCCTTTGACTCTTAGATATGATTAATCTGGCACATGAGAAAGTAATTCTATGTGGCAACATTATCTCAGTGGGAATTAAACTCTGATAGTCACAAAAACCTTGCACTTCTAATTCTTGTTCAGCATTTAACAATTTTTGCTTTTATTTTGAAATACAGAGGATCTTTTAGGTTAGGAAAGACCACTACGATCATCAAGCCCAACTATTAACACTGCCAAGACCACCACTAAATCACGTCCCATGTGCCACATCTACAAGTCTTTGAAATACCTCCAGGGATGGTGACTCAACCATTTCCCTGAGAAGCCTGTTCCAATGCTTGGCAATTGTTTTCATGAAGAAATTTTTCCTAATATCCAACTTAGACCTCCCCTGGCGCAAGTGGAGGCCATTTCCTCGTGAAAGAAATGCCAGTTTGAACATGTAGCCACCCCAGACAGATTCAGTATTTTTTAAAAAATGGTTGATGAGCCAATGTTTAAAAATGATGTTTAAAAAGACACAGAGCAAACATGGTATCCAGACATGTTATTTAAATATGTTAATTACTATATCGTGGATTTTTGAACCCCTAATTGCCTTCTTAAAGACACCTTAAGTCTCAGCCTTCTAATTACATTGTAATTGTACTCAGATTGTGTCATTAGCCAAATCTGTGGGAGATGCAGGTTCTTGTAATCATTGTAGTTGCCTTAGCTGTTATGGTTGGTTGGTATTTGCAATTGCAATGAAACAATAACACTGTTAAACAGAAATTACTTCTTTTTCACAGAAACAAAGCAAAAGTGTTTAAGAGAAAACCTATTGAAAAAGATGGAATAAAGGGGTGCTTCAGCCCCAGCTCCACATTCTGTGATTCTAGGACAGAATATGATTTTTACTTGCTCTTATTTTTATACAGTGAAGGGCTCTGGGTTTCTTTGTTGTTGTTTTGTTTACTTTTGTTTTGGGTTTTGTCTGTGTGTGTGTGCATTTTTTGTGGTTTGGTTTTGCATTTGATTTTGGGTTTTTGCAGTAGTGACGTCTTTTCTGTTTCTCTCTCTGTATAAACCAGGCCAAATAAGCATATGTGACTTTTTACCAGAGTGGAGAAATTGCCACAGAGTAGATAACTGATTTGATGCAGCACTGTGGAGTCCCACTGGTTGTTGCTGGCATCTTTAATTCCTACATAAAGAATCTTCTAGCTCTCACTTGGAGGCAAAAGCTGGAAGGACTACAAAGATAACTGATAACTTTTATAATGCTTCTGCTGTGAATTTGATTGTCCCTGGTTCCATATGTCTTCACAGCCCAGATGAACACTCTCAGTGCCTGCTGCCTTCAAAGTGCCTTTGAATCATGTGGGAACTATAATTAATTGGAACAGTACCTGTTTGGTTTAGCCATTTATCAGACACTGTTAGCCCAGTACTTCTGTTTCTGCCCATTGTAGTCTTGGGTTAAACTTTTTGTATTGTACCATAAACGCAGTTAAATCATATCCAGTAGCATATCCCTAGATGATGGGCCAGATATTTTATTTTACTAGCGGCCACTGTTCATTTGCACCTTTGGAAGTGCTGCTGATGTAGTTTAAGCCAGAGGAGGCCACATAATAAAACTGTGAACGCATCGGGGACATCTTTAAAACTAGTTTGAAGGGGTGTAACTTTAAATCTTCTGTATTGTAAAGCATATTAATCTTGTAATTGGGTTAGTTTTTGTATATATTCCTATAAGTAAGTTTTATAGTGCTATGTTACAGGTTTGTTTTCCAATATAGCTATGAAAATAATAACTTTATGTTTCTCTGTTGCTTATTAATTTTTACTTGTGGATTTGTGGACTTTTTGGCGTTGTATAAGAGCCCTTATCATAAACACATTATATTAAATAACATATACATCCTGAGTGAAAAGATTGTTTCTAATCTAAGGAGTGAGAAGTAACTTTGCATGAATAATGCAAGACTTTTTATGCTTTCAGGCCAAAAAAGTGATGTCAAAGACAGACAATTCAAAGGACATGGCCACAGGCAAGAGCTTAGAGAAACCATTAACTTTTCACCTCAACAGCCACCACTAGCCACAAAAAAAGATCCTACTGGTTTAAGTAACTGCAGGGTAACAAAACTTATGTAATGGATCTAACCTCCCAAGAAACAGGCTGGCAAATCAGGGATGTACCCTTGTCTATCTGCAGTAAAGCAGTTTAATGTTAGTCCTTCCATAATGAAAAAGGAGGTCTTCCATATAGGGATCTTCCTCTGAAACTGAACTTGTTCCTGCTGAGGTCCTGATCTGCAGCTGCAAGGATGTCCTTGGTTGTGACTTAATGTTTGAAATCAGGGCAAGCTCTAGCAGTAATAGGCTGGCCATTTGCTAGAGCTTCTTTTTAGGATAAAAACTTTAAGTGACCGGTAGCTTTATTATTTTCTTTCTGTTAAATTCATAACAATTATGTGTGTACTTCTTTCATGAGAGATTTGTATTATATGTTTTAAACTTATTTTCTGTGTTTCATGATTAATATTTTCAGTAAAATTTGAGGGGATGTGTTGTTTCTTTGGAACTAATCACTGAAGCCTCTTGCTTCCAGTTCATACTTGAGGATCCAAAAGCTTTAGTTACCTTTTCCTTTTCAATGCTTTTGATGAATGAGAAACTTTTATTTAATTCTGCTCTTTCTGCACCCTCTTAGCCAATCAGTTATTTTTAATTTCCTTAGTTATAGCCTATGACTGTAATAAATTACAGACATATGGTTCATCTGGGAGGTATTTCCCCAGATTCAACAGCTGGGCTGCAAACAACACTGACATGAGGAGAGACTTCCTACTGAAATTTAATTTAAAAATAAATTCCATTCTCTAGTACAGGCTTATATTACAGGGTGACCACATAGAGAGAGGAGTAGCACAGGAATGCACAGAAATACAATGAGCAGCTGTCTTTGAGATAATCAGAGGATCAAGAAGAAGCATGTTATTTTCTAACTACATTTATGCTAGGAAATGAAATAGTCAATCATCTGAGTTAAAGACCTATTGTAACCTGAGTGCGATTCAGTGGTACTAATGCTAATTGCTCATTGTGTTTTTAGTAGCATATGACTTTTTCAACACCAGGGAGTGTGGCCAGGAAGACTTGATTCACTGAAGTGGTTTAACTCAGATCAGGATCTAATTGGTTTACTGATTTATTAATGACACATAATTAGCTGACACTCTCTGACTTTACCTTCTGGATCAATATCAACAGGCTGACAGATAAACCAGAGTACAAAACATTTGCAGGATGTTAAAGAGCCCCTATAAATTTCTAATCACCCTAATCTCAAGCATTTCTAATCCCACAGGAGTTTACTTAGGTGTGTGCACCCCATCTCACAGGACAGGGGATCTCCCGCTGGAGATGGGGTTGCTCTGTCTTTATGTGTACCAGTGCAGGTCCCTGCTGCCAGCTAGTCCATGTGCTGGCAATAAGGCACTCCATGTGCTCTGAGCTGTGGCTCCTTCTGCTGCTGCACCCCATCCTGTCAGCCCTGTTCTCTGCATGGGACAGGGAGGAGACGGGGCATGGTGGCAGTGGGGTCACTCCTGGCAGCATCTGAGACAGGGGTCAGAATGCTGTGCTGCGTGCCTTCCCACTCCCACATTTCACCCCACAGTCACAAGTTTCCTTCCATCTTTTATACTTCTCAATCTGACTATTTTCTCAAAAGCCTCTCATTAATCCCCTAGTGGCTGCTTAATCCAACAGATCCTTATTCTAGCAAACATTGCCATTGTTCATTTCCTGCTTTGGGGTAACCTCCTCTCAGATCAGACAGTTTGGGTGTCCTGTCTTCACATGCTGTTTCCACTCACATTCCTGTCATACCACCAGTCCCTATTCAGGACAGGTCCATCAGGAGGTTTTGTTACCTTGAAACTCCCGTGTCTGAGGCTGTTTCTAGATAGGATGGGAGATGAGATGAGGTTCTTACCAGGTGGCAATGTAATAGCAAAGTCACAGGGAGTGAAATTCTGATGCTTTTTCTTGAACAGCTTTTCCATTTAACATTATAAGGGTTTTCTGTGTAGACAGTTTCTGTCTAGTTTAGCTAAACATCAAAAGTCTTACTTCCTGTTTTCCAAACAAGAGATACAGAATCAGGCAATTCAGAATGAGTTTATCACTCTGAACTGTATTCAGTGTCTGTTTCAGAAAAGAAAAAGTGAATTTAGAAATGGAGTCTGAGGCAGCATTTGGCAGGTCGTTACTCTCATCTCTCTATTTTTCCACTAATGTTATTTTAAAGTTTATTACTACAACATTTTTGTAGCAAATGTGGGTAGAGTCCTTCCCAAATCTTCGTTCGCGAAGCCTAGCCATGATGATGACTACAACATTTTTACCTTAGTGTGAATCTATATTTCTTAATATGCTTGTTTTTAGCTGTGGTTTTAGCAAAAGGTACCTATATGATAAAGTCATCATGGCTAGGCTTCGCGTACGAAGATTTGGGAAGGACTCTACCCATGTTTGGTGGGTGTTGGTGGCTAAAAAGGCCAATATGAGATAGGCACGTCCGGTTGCAAAAGGCACAGCAGAAAGACTCCTTAGGTGGTATATTCTGCAAGGCATGATTCTTTCTGCGTTGTCTTTTCTCCTCAAGGGTGATCCTGCGTGCTTCCTCAAAAGCATCAGCAGCGTTATAGATGGTGTGTCTCCAGGCCTCCTGATTGGAGGCCAGAGTAGACCAGTTATAATGATCAATATGGCCAAGGCTGAGATGTTGTTTCAGGGAGTCCTTGTGTCTTTTCTTCGGGACTTCTCTCTTGCGGCAGCCAGTGGCAAGTTCACCATAAAGCAGGATCTTAGGGAGGCAGTGGTCCTTCATCCTGGAGACGTGCCCTGCCCAACGCAGCTGTGTTCTCAGCAACATGGCCTCAATACTTGTGACTGCTGCTTATGATAAAGTAACATGTAGAGAAATTATCCTTCATGTTGCTACTATATGAGGATTAATACTGGGAGGGGAACAGTGAACAGTAAGATAGCAACTACCACCATGTGAAGTGTCTGGAGTCTTTAGGGCAGGCATCATGTTTGGGGAAGGAATGTTAGGTAGGACTTAGAAGGTCATTGAGTTCACACTTTGAATGTGAGTCTAGTAGCATCAAGGGTTGGTGATTTTTGATGGCCCTGTAAGTTCTGCAGAAGTACTTTGCAGGAATCCCTGCGGATGACCTGTACAGTGGCTTTCAGTCCAATCTAATAATTTAAAAAAAGGATGGCTTTCTGCAGGACCATTAAAAGGATGTTCTAGATTGCTCAATAGCTCCCCTTACCACTTCTTCAGCCCTCTGGCTTAGGAGCAGAAGCTGAAGGAACCAAGTGGAAGTGCAATAGGGTAGTGCTGACAAGGAAGAACCATTAGTACGGAGAGAGGGAAGATAACAAACCGGAGTTGAATATGAAGATGGGCACAGCCAGCTGCCCAGACCTTACTCTCTTCTGCCTCTCCTTAGAGCCCTTCTGACCACAGTAAGGCTGCTGATGAAACCCATTCAGCATATCACTTGTGTGGCATTAGATGCTGGTTTGCAGGTCTGCTCCTGGGAGAGGAAGGACGGTAGTGTGAACCCTGGGGCCAGGAGAGAGGTGGCTGTGCTAAAGCTGAAACCAGGCCACACCAGGGATACAGACTGGGCAGAGAGGTCTCATTAGGTTCCCTGGCACTGCTTCATGTGCTCCCCTGAGCTTTGGGACAGATGGTGGAAGAGGCCAGAGTGGAGGCTGGAAGGATCTGAACAGAAGCACCCTCAACGCAGGGTATTACCAGCCTCCAAGGGGGCTTCTCCTGCCCAAGAGCTGGTCTCTCCCGCTCTTCTGAGGCTCAGCTTGAGGGTGCAAGAGGGCTCTGATACAGTGATGAGCACAGGAGGATTTCTGGAAAACACAAGGATTTCTGGAAAAAAACATTTCCAAGTGCCCATGGCAGCTGGTCACACAACAGACATCTTTAAATGCATAAAAAAAGGACTTTAAAAGAGAGGAAAGGTCTGAGATGAAAGCAGGGTCTTTCACACCATGTGAAGTATCATGGGATGCTCTGGGCAAGGTATCATTTGAATCTATGGTATCAGATAAAGCAAGTGACATCTTTATGAATCAGGGAAGTGCAATAGCTGATATAAAAGCCTGAAAGTGACATCCCACTAATCTTCAGGGATTCCTATGTAAGCAATGAGAGATTAGACTACCAAACTGATTTTTAAAATGAAAATAAATCAGACATGAGCAGACTCTTCTGGAAACGCCATCCTTAAAACATTTCAATAGATTTTGCAATAAGTCTTGTACTGCTAAGGCCAGAACAAGAGGAGACATAAAGGAGACACCAGATGCACAACATAGCAGTTAATGAATTTTCTTTTCCTGTCAAAGGACTTCTGTGCATATAGGTGCTTCACTTTTGGCACTTAAAGAAAAATCCTAGTAAGTGATTTTTCACTGTGGAGTTCACTCAATTCCCTTGCTGTTGTCAGTCAGATTAGGCCTGTCTGTACCACAGCACTGGTAGCTTGTGAGTATCTGCACAGGAGGGGTTTTCCCAATGGCTTTCAAAGGTTTTTCCTGATAGCAGTATAATATTGGGTGTTACTACAGTGACTGCAGGGAAATGATCATAGTTTCTTCTGCTTATCTGTTCCCAGTAGGATTCATTTCCCCCAGCTCCTTTTACTTGTCAAAGCCTTAGCCATGTTCTTTCATTACCTCTCACTTTCTTTTTTTCCTCTAACACTTCTTCACATCTGTGCCTTAACACAGTAAATCCTACTATTTATTAATGGCATTCTTAGTTGTAATCTTTGTTAGCGGTTCCTTCCCAGGCTACACTTGGCTTCGTTCATTTTGAAAAAGCACTTGCAGCAGAACTGTGCGTCTTTGTGTTCAGAAGTTGAAAACAAAGAAAGAGCTTACAGTGCACTGGGATATAACCTGATGTCATGAAAAACTTCAGAATAGCCTTTTGGCTTTGTTAGTAATGTTTTTAAAGTAATTTTGATTTGAAATTTCCAAATTAATATTAGTGCAGATTTATAGGGAAATATATTTTGATACTTATTTTAAATGACAGCTGGTCAGAAAATAGACTTTCATTTTCCAAAGAACAACGTTGGAAATGTTCTTTCAAATCATTGCTATTTAAACTGTTAAGCAATATGTAATGAGTGACTACAGCTTGTTTGAAACTAGCTTTGCTATTTAAGAATAAAAATAGTTCCTGATTTTTATGATTGGTTTTTATTAGGAATTAAATATGAAGAGATGTTCTCTAGTAACAGATTCTTTTGTACAAAAGGAAAGGGACTGTCCAGTATCATTTAGTTACTATAACTCCTTCCAAGGGAAATGTATACTAGGTATTCTTCTGGAAAAGGTATTCCAGCTGGCAGAAGCCTCTGCATCTGTGGAATGTTGCTAAAATGTCACCAAATCCAAGACAATGTAACAATACAAGACAGTCTGTAACTGTTCAGACTTTGTAAACTTCAGAAGATGCTGCAGAAGTGTCTGCAAATTCTTGAATTTTTGAGCTGAAAATGAAAGTGCAATCTCTCACAAGGCTTTCAGTCATGGTGCTACCAAGAAAACAAACAAAAGGCCTGTCACAGGTAAATTGCCTTTTTTTTTTTTTTTTAATAAAGAATGTTGAAATTGTGTGTGTGTTTTGCTTTTAGAACTGCCCTTTTATTAGGAGTCTTTTTTTGGTTCCACATTTCTGAATTAAGTGTAAAGTTTTTTGGTCACCTTCCTCTGAGTATTTGCATATGCAGTGCATCTTTTTTAATAATGACAACCAGAGAAGAAAAATGTGAATTTTAATACCTCTAACAGGAAGTTATTCCTTGCACTTGATTGTATTGTATGGACAAATACCATGTTGTGCATAGATCAAGAAAGAAATAAAGTCTCAGGTGCAGATTTCTTAAGCAGCTTCTTTGCAAAGTGTAATGAAAAGTTTCATCAGAAAAATGGATGATTCTATCACTAGGATAATCTCTGGTACTCAGCCTGTGGCAATTTCAGATTCATTTTCTCAGTTTTCTAACTTCTGAAGTGTTCTTACTTGCTTCATGTGCTCATTTATTTTGGTGTTATTTTAAAGTGTGAATTTAAATTCCAAATGATAACATGGTACATATATTCATAAGTTATACAAACTGTTGCTGAAAAAGCTGTTATTGAATTAGCTTGTAATAACTTCACAAGTGTCACAGAAGCACCATAATCAACAAATTTAAGGCCTCTGTAATAAAATGAACACTACACAAGCAAAGCATGCCATATGCTATGCTCTTGGTTTGTCTTCACAGAATTTTGACTATATTGGCATTCTAAAATATTTGAGTGCCAAGACTCAGTGATAATTGTGAAAGCATTTGATTCTTGACTGCCCACTGAATCTTGACTAATGTGTACTTTCATTTACTGTGTCCTCAGCATGTTGTAAGGAGTTGTTACGCTGTAGGATGCCTTGCCTGAAGCTATTATTGGTAGTTTTGCATTCTGAGCACCTGACCATTTATGAACAGCGTGATGCAGAAACCACACTGGAAGGACCTTTGGTTATTGCTTATTACCATGATGCTGTTCTTATAGATTACGGTTGATTTCTGCATTAACACAGCCTCACTCTGCCACTCAGAACTAATCACTTTATCAGCAGGATATTAGGTAAATACTTCTGTGGTAAGATGTTTAGAGCCTAAATTTGTAATCTAAATTTGGATGTCAGCTTTCATAGCACAATATACAGGAAGGATTTTCTGGTTTTCTGCTCAGAATTTCATTTATACTCTGTTCAGACACAGACTTATCAGTTGGAAGAATGAATAACTTAATTATTTTTACAATCATTTGATGTCAGATTTGCAAGCAAAGGTGTGCACCATTTTAATAACCTTCTACATTATCATAATAAATGGATTTTATATGCAGTAATTAAATCATGCTATACTGCTGTGTACAAGCAGAAAAGGCAAATACAGGTTTTAAGAACTGTGCAAAGAAAAAGGGGACAGCATAGCTATGGCAGAAGCAAGAGGAGTTCAGAGACAACTTACTCAAAGAATAACCCAGACAGAGGATGCAATTCAGCCCAAGGATTCAAGTTCAGCTCTCCATGACCTAGAGTCCAGTTTTGTGAATTATATTCGTGGCTTAGAGCTTCAAGATTATTTTTGAGCTGCGAGACAGTAATTGAGCTATAGCATGTAAGATAAGAAAAGTAATAAGACTGGCAAAGTGTAACTATTGAGGTGGTAACTTATAGTAACTGATGGACAGAAAATAGCAAGAAGAAAATCAGAGAACTGGAAGACAATGGTGAGCATAGTAGTGCTTATCTTTGTTGCGTGGTAGTCCCAGCTATTCATCTTTTGTGTTAGCCAATAAATAATTGCTGGGTAATCTTGAGCTGTGTATTTACTGCTCATAAAATCTCTTGGTGAATGATGAAATATGACCAAACCTGAAGAGCAAGAGTTACTGAGGGTCCTTCTATAATCTGCTGTATGTATACGAGACAGTCTGTAGAATATCCAAGTGGCTGGACTTCTAGAAAGCTGCATGGATTCTGCCTTCTACCCTGTGATTCCTCAAGAGAGCAAAATAGACTCCTCTTTTACAGCATGACATATGTATTTGCCCTTTGCAAACAGATGCCAGCTTAGAATCATGCCATGCCTCTCCATGAAATAACCTGTGGGTTTAAGATCCTGTGATCCTACTTTTTTGTAGAATTATAGGGACTTTTTTATTTTTGCAAGAAATCAAGTTCACGCTGCATGTATTTGACACTGTGCCACTAATCTGCATGTATTTTGTATGTTTGATTCTTTTATCAGCTTGCTTATCAGATATGTGATTGTATTGCTCTTTCAGGATGAGGCATAGATAATGTAGTAATAATTAATTTCATATACATCTTTATCTCAGATTATTACAATTGACATGTCTATTATTTCTACAGTTCTGCCCCAGGACCTGTCTTTGTTTGAGCCTTTATCCCTTCTTTATCCATTCTCCTATGAATATATCTCAAGTAATTCAGTATATTATGCTTGTAATATATAGTTATCAAGTATAGATCATTTACTTATATAATATTATATTATAGCTTCACTCAGTTTCAGTCAATATTTATCATGAAAAAATTAGACCAATGGATTTATATTACCTTATACAAAAAGATGTTCTTTAATATCAGGAAGGGAAATTGTACTTATTAGCAAGTGTTCTAGAACAGGGCACAAACAAATGTTTTTTCTTAAGAATATAAGATGTGCCATACTACAATCACTACAGTGACTCCAGTTAGCACAGTATGCTCTGAGAAAGACAATAGGAGATGCTATTCAGTAAGACCATGTGAGCCTGGCCGTTTTCTGCAATTTTTTTCCTGTGTATTTCTGCTGCATGCAGAAATGTATCAGGAGTGTTAGAGTGTACATTTCTGCCTGTCGTGTTTCATGCCTGTTTAAGGATCAGTTATTCATGACTTTGTCTAATCCCTTTTTGAACCTATTGATAACCTCTGCTTTTATGAGCTTCTTTGGCAGTGAATTCCAGAAATCCTCTATCTGCTATATAATCAAGTATGTCCTTTTATATTTGTTTAAACAAATCTCCTATTAGTTTCTCTGATCCTGCCTTTGTTCCAGTGCTGTGGGAGTTGATGAAAAGTTCTCTGTTGACCTTTTCTGCTGCCTTTATGACACAATAAACCCCAACCACATTCCTCTCTGCCTTCTCCTCTGGAAACTGAGGACTCTCAGAGGGTTTTTTTTTTGTCTTCTCAAAAGACAGATGTTTCATTCTTTTCATCATTTTAGTTGCCTTTCCCTATACCCTTTCTAACTTGACTATGCCCTTATGAAATATTACTACCCAAGTTACACAAATTACTCAAGACTTGGGTGAACCATATTTTTGTACCATCACAAAGTGACATCATCTGCCTGGTTTTTTGATTGCCAGTAAACATTCAGCTAATGATTGCTAACAACCATCAAGGATAATGCCAATGAATTATGACTCAAACGTAACTTCCTTCAAAAAGTACTTTGCAACTGATCATAAACAACTTCCAATTGTTGTAATTTATTAGTAAAATGAGCCATGTTGTTACTCAGTCTCTGTGAATTATTCAAGGAACTTTCTCTATAACTGATTTGGAACTGCTTTGTTCAAAAATTTTGAAAATGTTGATCACTTAATACAGGGAATAAAAGAGTACAAATGTTGCTGGAAAGAAAAGTACCTCCCTAATAACATTTCAAAATTTAATTGACAGATAGGAATCTTAATACTGGAAATTTATGCATTCTAAGTTGTTAAGAAATATATACAGGAGGCTGGTCTCTTAGGGATAAACATTGCCTAAACTTCAAGATAATAGGGTGCAGACTGAAGGTCTCATTGCACCTCCAGGTGGGAGTATCACTATAAACACAGGATCAGAGAGCTGTGCCTTAAAGATAAGCCCTTCCCTTATAATCGTACTACTAAGATGAAACTGCATTAAAAGTAGAGGCAGTAGATAGGCATAACAGATATGCATAACTGGTTGTATTCTTTCTTGGCAATGGGATCTAACTTTATTTTGTTATGCTGTGCTATATAAACCGGCCTAACATCTGCCAGAGGTGAGAAGTCCACCATACTTTAACATTGCCTTGTGGTCTTGCTTAGGTAGAAACAATATATAATGTGTAATTTGCCCTACTAAAATGTCTATTTCTGTTATTACTTCTCCTGCAGCTTTCTCTGATAATTTCTTCCACTTGCTCTCTGAATCAGGTGCAGACCTTTTTGTGTTTATGTGGTACTTAGCATAACTAGGTTCACAGTTCTTTTAGATACTAATTTAGATACTAATTAGGTCTTACCAGGGTTTTAGCAGGAGTAAAACAGATTGAAGAAGAGAGAAGAGGGAGAGAGAGAGAGAGTAGAACACACCACTGGCGAATAGTAGCAGGTATGAGTGGGAAGGGATCAGATGAGACTTTTTCTTGCTTTCAAGAAAAATATTCTAACCAGATTCTAACAAAGTTGCCCCACAATATGCCCTGAAATATACAGGAAGATTGATAACAAAAATCTGCTAGCAACATACATGTCAAAGGGAATGTTGCAACTACATTGGTTATCACACGAGACACTGAGATAAGACAGAAGGAAGGGTGAGGAATTCAATTTCTTCTGCTTAAAGGATATGACCCTTTGCCCTAAATTAAATAAAGAAAAAAAGCCCCTGCAACATAGAGTTAAACATGAAGGAGATTTGTTTAAGTTAAGGGGCAATATTGTCACAAGATAAAATGCTTATTGTGGTAATAAATACATGTAAACTGGAAATAGTATCTGAATACCAGGGACCCCTGGTGGCCTAGTGGTTAGCATGCAGGACTCTCACTGCTGCGACCCCGGTTTGATTCCTCGGTCCCACGGGCAGATGGAGCTCGTTAGCCCTGTGAGGCCATCCATCTATGAGAAGGTCACTCTAAACAAACCTACGTCCTGAGGACCTCACTGCCATTGTCCAAGCTTGCTTGGCCCCGGCAGATGAACCTCAGGATTAAAGGGTGGGCTCAGTTCAGTGCAGGCTGTGTCTCACCTAAAAAATCCATTGCGCAGGCTGGAAAGGTAAAAGACCTTTCCCAAAATCTTCGTTCGCAAAGACTGGCCATTATTATTATTATCTGAATACCAAGTTCTGGAATAATGTCCTGAGTATGAAAAACTGAAAGGGTTTTAAAACTGAGTTTGAAACATTTTTTAAAATATTATATAGAAAATCCTCAGGGAGAAAATTAAGGTCTTATATATTGCATGTGTTACTACGTCTAAGAGGGTAAGAAAAAGAGATTTTATTTACATTTGTGTAAGAGAATGCAAAGATTATATTGATCTATGTGTCAGTTTCTGCTGCTTGTCTTTGAAGTCGGACAGTTGGCTCTTCCCCCTCTTTCCTAATCTTTCCACCTCTTTCCTAACCCTGGGCTTGCAGGACAAAATGTCTTTGTGGATCTATTGACATTACAGATGTCAAGGTGTATTTCTGGTGTATACTCTTTATGTGCTCTGCATTAATCTGTTTCACCAGAATTGCAGTCAATAGAGAATCTTTCCTAAGTGAGTCTGGCAAGGACAAACAGGTTTTTCCCACCATCTGGGAGTTTTTTTCAACAAATTCCTTCTTATTGCAGATAACTCTGTCATTGACAACTCCCTTAATCTGTCCTGTTCTCATCCTGTGACACTTAATTGCTATGGCTCTTGACCTCTTATTAAAATTCTTAAGCTAGCTGATGTGGAAGCATCATGTGCCATTGCAAGTACAGTAGATGTTTCATGGGCTTCTTCAGTAGCCATATGTTCCAGAGATTTCTGGAGACTGGATTTGCACAGATCTTTTCAGTTCTGTGTTTTTATATTACAAATGGGAATTGAGTAGTTTGTTCCTATTATCCTGCACACTGGTGGCTCTTTTTAATTTTTTTTTTCCTGGAAAATACAAATTTCATTTCTGCTGAACACAGTGGAAATGAAACAGAAAGACAGCAATATTTATCCCACCTAATTTTACATGTTTAGATTTGTTTAATCCAGCTCTCCTTAATAAAACAGACTGAGGAAACTTAATCCCTGTGAAGGTTTCAGAGAAAGGTGTTGCAACAAAGCAAGTTTGATTTGGACATACAGCCTTCCTTTTGGACATTTTGCATTTCTCAAGAAGGATGTCACCTAGTGAACCAGCCATTGCTTTGTTGCTGACTAATCTCTTGCTTGAATTAGCTACCAGAATCCACAAGACTGTGAACTACTGTTCTGAATTCCTCAAAAGTCTTGGACAATCAAACGGGAGATATTGGAAAACAAAAGAGTAATTAATTCAGTGGTTACCCAGAAAGAGATAACAGATTTTAAAAGGAGGTTGAATGAAATGACATATTTTAAGGAGTAAGAGAAGGAGAGATGAAGTTACAGTGTATTACTGTTTTACCTATTTGATCCATCTAATTTTTAGACTCTTCAATACGGATAAAAGTTGTGTGTTTTTTCAATAAAATGTATGCAGTTTGACTAAAATTCAGGGTTTGAATAGAGAATGTTACTGTGGTAAGATCTGGGACTGTCAAAGAGATAGACACACTGCACTAGCTGCAAAATATTTCTCTCATCAGAATAAGATCAGATGGGATAAAAGCATTCCATGAGAGACATTACTACTCTTGTCTGGGTAAAGAAAATCACTAGCTGTACTTCAGGATCTTTTTCTCCCTGGACAGGAGACATTGGACTTTGAAGTAGTTCTAAGGAATCAGGCAGTCTTTTGTCTCTTGCAGTTTCTCTACAGGCCAAGTAATAATATAAAAAGAAAACCACTGAGGAAGTACAACTCAGCTTACATATATTCTTTGAGCAGAAAGAAAACATCAATCAGATCAAACTTCTTGCCAAAGGTTAAAAATTCCATTTAAAAAAAAAAAAGGATTGTTTGTTACTTTATTTTCTTTTTTTTTCTCTTTGGTTTTATTTGTTCAAAACTCTGATGTGATTTGTTCATATGGCAAATGAAGTGACTCTTATTTATACTCCTGAGTAAATTGTCTGTGTTTGCTTTCACTAAGCAATTAATCTTAAATGCTATTTACTGAGAAGAAAAACAACAATAAAAAATACCATTAAATTCATTATCATTAAATTAAAAAGGAAGAGAGAATTCACAAATCAAAACAGTGTTCTTCAAACAGGAAAGCAAAAGAAGGTGGAATTGTATATGAAAACCTCACATTACACCAATATAGATATTATGATTACAGAGCTTAAAAAATATTTTCAGTAGAAATTAATCATATTCAATATATTAACTGCTAAAGAAAAAATAATAGTGTGAGAAGTGACGATGTGAATTTATAGAAGATGTAAGAAAAAAGAAGAAGATCTGGAACTGTATTTCGTCAAAACCAGTTAACAATGAATTCCAGATTTAGCTTGTGAAAACTGAGGGAACTGTGTTCACACTTCTGATAAAAAATTACAGGTTGGAGAAGAAATATCCATGCAAAATGCAACCATTCACTTGGCTTCTCTTCTTCTAGTATATCGAAAGAGGTATAAGATCAGTCCATGTCGGTTGAGAAACTGCCACGATCTCAGGATGACCAAAAGAAACCAAACTCAAAAATCTTTTAAGCAGTCATGAATTAAAAGTAATATTGTAACCTTTCACAAAATGTATTTGGAGGTCTATACTCTTTGAGAGCATATGTTGTCCCTTTTGCAAAGTCCAGTGCTGCTGACCTTCTGGAGTAAGTTTTACTTTCTTGGAATGTAAGGGCTGAGACCACTGTCTTGTCAGTGGAGCTGCATGAAGATCCATGGAGACTGCATGAACATATACATCAAGAACTCAATACTGTCTGAAATGACTTAGGAAAAACAAACAGTTAAAAAAATACAAAGAAGACTGAAAAAAAGTTCCCCAAACTAGAAATCAGTAAGACACATTTTGAGGAAGAGAAGGAAGCAAAACAAGTCTGTATTACGGCTATGCAATTAATCAGGAAATTACTGATCTTGTCAGAAGAAAATCTTTGAACCCATTACAGTAGTGGTGGTCAAAGAGCAACTTTAAAAAATATACTTTTAGTAATTCAAGCCAGATATATTTAGACAGGGAAGATTTTGCCAGCCAAGATGCTGAGACTAAAGAACTACAAATGCTTTCTTGCAAGCAAGCTAATATAGGGAAATACTTTCAGTTAATGGGTACTAGTGGCAGACCCTAGGTCTTACAGGGGAAGTCATAGGTTTGAATCCTCATCCCTCTGGACTGCATGTGAAATGACTGTCCTTGAGAGAAAATCAGAGATGGCTAAACATCCTTTAAAGCAGGGACAGACAAGATGACCTCTTGGGGTCTCTACACTGTATTTTTATATTTTTACACATATATCTCAGGGTTTTGGTTTTTAGTGTTTGTTTGTTGGTTTTTTTTTGGTTGGTTGGTTGGGTTTTTTTTGGTTTGTTCTTTTTTTACAGGAGTTCCACTGAATTTTATGTGAACCTGCTCAGAATTTGGATATGGTGTGATAATTTGGGAGGACAATAATAGGGTGGATATTCTGATATCAGAATGTTATGAGTCTCAGCAGAGCTTTTTGAAAGTTTCAGACCACTGTTGTAATACCTGGCTATTTTTTTCAAAATCCTGATGATCCTTTTGTGGCCATAAGATACATACATTGTCAGAGATGAAAAAGACATTCTATCCTCCGTACTTAAGACTTGTTTTCATAACCAATTGGGAAAAGTGGCAGTTATCATCATATGCATAAGTTTTAGAAATGCCTGAGGGACTCCTTTGAACTTTACACAGTAATAGTAGTATGTCAATAGAACATGATTTTCTAACCTAGCAGATGTCCCTTCGTTGTACGTTAATGAATTTTGTCAGAAACCACCTCTAACTTCCCTCAAATTCTCCATTTATTCTGGGAGTAACCATCTTACTAGATTTCTCCAGCTTTATACATAAGGCAGGCTATGTTCTCTGAATGTGGTGCCAGGCCTTTAATCCTGAACAATTAATTTCCCTTTTAAGTTATGAGGAATAATTTTGTAGAAGATAAGGAAAATAAAATCTTCATTAATAAATAGAAGGAGGGGAATATGAAGTGGTAACCTTGTATCAAAATACATCCAATCCTGTTGAATTTCAACATGACATTATTTCAACAGACAGTGCAACTCCCACTATTACATGGAGGGAAATACATCTCTAATGCATATCAAGAACTTGGGAATTTTTAATCTGGTTTTATAGCATTCATAAGTAGTTTATGCAAACAAGGGCTAAATAGAAAGGACATTAAGATTTGCTGATGTGAAGTCACAAGTTGCCAATCTCAGGCTCACTACTACAACACTGGCAGATCTCTTTTGTAGAACAAGGCATAATTTTACTCTTATAGGACACACATATTAGTTGATGCAAGTGGGTGCAGATGCATCAAGACACGAAAGGTACTAAAAATCCATTTAACATCACTGTTGTTATTCTAAAAAATTATTTTTAAATAGGGATTTTTATGAAACTCCTCTTAGAAAAAGAACAACCCCAAAATCTCAGTCTGTATCTATACATATATAAAATATAAAGAAAAATATTGATGCAGAATGGCTCTATATAATGTCAACTGTTACACAAGATTATTTACAGCCACTGCTCTACCCAGGATGATTAATAAGATTATTTTCACATCTGAGTGATGTTAATGGAAGAGTTAATTATTTGTTATAACTTTGATTAAAAGTTATACAAAGTATGAATTCAGTATCATTTGTATGACTTATAGTGTTTAGGTAAATGACAATATATTGGTTTCAGAGGTGGTCTTGACCCAGAGATGTGAAATCAATTAGTGGTTTGTTCTCTCACTTTTACTTGAATGAGCCTGGTAAGTTCTGCGCAGGATAAAAAGGGATCCTGAATCTCAATGAAGTCCCTGACTTTAAAGAGCTTTTTATACTAGCCACATTTGTGATGGTCAGAAGATACTTTTTCACTGAGGCATCATTGCATGGAGGCACATTCTCTGAGGTAAGAAAACTAAGAAAAGAAAAATCTACGCAAATGTTATTTTTTTTTATTTGGCTACTGTCAGCTGCACATTTAGCAGAACTGCCTTGTTGGGTGAATGATTCAAACTAAGACACTGTTCTGCTAATCCTACAGGCTATAGGGCACAAGTGTTTTGTTAGGGGTTTTTGGACTATATTACTGGAAAACAGAACTTCTGAAAGTCCTGTTAATTGAGTAGACCATCTAGAAATCTACCTATAGCTCATGATGATGTAGAAAACATCCATGTAATGACAGCTGCACTTAACTGTAGACACTTCTCTATTTTTAAGAGTACCTTAAAAAGGACATCTTTTTCAGGCACTGTTTAAGTCATTAATTTAACTACATGTTCTCAAATATAAATGGTAAAAATTTCTGTAGCTTCCTACCTGAGGACAGCATGAGTAAGGACATCCTATCAGGAGCAATGGCATTTTGTTTGCAATTTCAGTTGTTAGGTTTGGAGTTATGTGGAAAACCAGTACCCTTGATGGCTGGAAACAGGAATGATCTCAGCTGGGGGACTGAGTAACATGGCAGGCAGACAAAAGGCCTAGGGCAGCAGACGAAAGAGGATGTTAATTCAAGATTAAATCTGTAATACCGTGACCAAATCGCCAGGGAGTGCACTCTTTAGTATTCGCCTTTTACCTAACAATTAGTGGTAATAACAGAGCATTTAAAACCTATAGGTATTTTTATAATCTTCCACCAGAATTAATTATTTCACTCCTTAGGGATTAACAAACCTTTTCCTTGGCCTTCAAAGGTCAGTAGGCTAACACTATTTCTGACATGAGATAGTCCTGAGTCAAAGCTCCTACTGCATTAAAAAACCAGCCAGACTATGCCAACTGCTAGGTATTCTCAGCAGCAAAGTAACTGGAGTCTTGAAGGTGTGCAATCCAGGTTTGCACACTGAAGTGCCCAGTTTGCAGAGCTTGATGAATTTTCACTCCTGAAGTGAGTGTGTCACTCATGATCCCTCTTGCTCCCTTCATGGCCACCACATTAGTTCACGGGATGGAAAATGTCTAGCACCAGCTAAACTCTTTCCTGATGCCAGAATTCCAGATGCCATGTTCACAGCAGATTCTAGAAGAGAAAGGAAGAATGCCAAGAAGCAAATACTGACAAGGGTAATGCACTTTAAAGGAATGCAGCTGGGAGAAGTCACTGTCTTTTTTAATTTCATGTGGCTGTAAGGACCTGAGTGTCCTGGTCGATGGCAAGTTGAATATGAGTCAGCAATGCCTTGGCAGCCAGGAGGGCCAACTGTGCCCTGGGGGACATCAGGCAAAGCATTGCCAGCCAGGCGAGGAAGGGGATTGTCCTGCTCTGCTCTGCACTGGGGCAGCCTCACCTTGGATATGGGTGCAATTTTGGGCACTGCAATATAAAAAAGTTACTAAGCTCTTAGAGAGTGTCCAAAGGAGGGCAACGAAGTTGGTGAAGGGCCTTGAGGGGAAGCCATATGAGGAGCAGCTGAGGTCACTTGGTCATTTCAGCCTGGAGAAGAGGAGGCTGAGGGGAGACCTCATTGCAGTTACAACTTCCTCATGAGGGGAAGAGGAGGGGCAGACACTGATCTCTTCTCTGTGGGGACCACTGACAGGACCCGAGGAAATGGCCTGAAGTTGTGTCAGGGGAGTTTTAGGTTGGATATAAGAAAGAGGTTCTTTACCCAGAGGGTGGTCGGGCACTGGAACAGGCTCCACAAGTGGTCACAGCACCAAGCCTAACAGAGTTCAAGAAGCATTTGGACAATGCTCTTGGGCACATGGTGTGACTCCTGGGGATGTTCCTGTGCAGGGCCAGGAGCTGGACTCAATGATCCTTGTGAGTCCCCTCCAACTCAGCATATTCTGTGATTCTTGGGACAACTTCAGGACCTGTTCACAATTACTGAGTTAGAGGTTTCATAATCCCTGAGGCAAATAAGAAATATGGAAGGCTTTATCGCTAGAGGAAGTCTTTCTGGAGGGCTCAGTAGTGGCAGGGTAGTCAGAAACAGTATGGATGCAGTTACAGATAATTACAGATGGGACATGGGCAATGTAACAATGGCAGTATATCCTCAGAACACTGAGGCCACAGATACAGCTTGAACACTGGTGGTGTGGGCTGTGATGACAGAGCCATCCACCTTAGTAGTTGCATAAAAAACCTTGATGCAATCTGCTCTGTAGTTACACTGTCCACCTGGGAAAATAATAGTGTTACAGGGGTAAAAAAGATGGACTTCTTGCTATCTGCAGCATACACCTCAGTCTCAGAGTTGTAAACTTTAGGAGAGAGCACAGGTAATTTCTCTGATTCAATTTTAACATCTAGGAAAAATTTGTCTCAGAGGTACCCAAGAAAAAACGAAAAAAGAATACTACATTTAAGAAGCAGCTACACTGGTTTTTATCTCTTCCAACCTCATGGCAGCTGTTATCATTGGAAAAAACACCTTCCTGAATACCTGTAATGATGCGTAAATTTCCAGGGGCTCAATAGGTGGATACAGGGAGTCTCCAAATACTGACATCAGGCCTTTAATAAGTGACAGTCTTTTGCAGATGGGAACAAACTGGCCAATCCCTTTAAAAAGTTCAATATGAAAATATTGAAATATATATACTTGTGGAAATATTGAAATATAGAAAGGCCATGCAGTGGATTAGGTTAACTACCAGATTAGCTACCAGATGATACAGTTCTTGGCTGACCTAAAAAATGGTAAACTCCTTCCATTCTAACCGAGCGTTCAGAACGATTACAAAAAAATTGAGCAGGTAGAAATGGGCAAGGGCATATTACAGTACTTATTACAGAATATTCTCAGAAGAAAGTGTGAGAAGGATGACTTTGTGGTTCAAATTATTTGATTCGAGGTGGCCATGCATAGGTACATTTATATGTTGGGCATGGGAATGAATATGTGTGAAAATACAATACATATTTTTAAAATGAACTGCATCTAAAATTAATTACATTTTCATTACATGAGCAGCATTTTAAATCTGAACTACAGACTTTTAGAGAAATCTTATTTTAGACCCTTCTCTAAGACTGTGAAGAAGCCCTAGAGGTACGTGAATAGTAAGTAGCCTTTCAGTAAGTAGCCTCACACTGCTAGAGCACCGTACAAAGAGATCAAACGCAGATGAGAACCCAGGATCCTGCTCTGTTGAATTGGCAGTGTTACTAAAAATATCTGTGGCACAGTGAGTGAAGTAAAAATGAATGTGGTTTAACACATTGCAGTGGGTCTACTAAATTCAGATTTTATTCTGATACATGTAAAAAATTGTATTTTTTCCTTTGTGGATGACCCTATTTTAGAAACATGTTGAATTATTTTTTTAACAAAGTCAAAAACTTGGGTTATTAAGTTTTTATTAGTAGCCACTGCAGCTAAAAATGTGTCCTGGTTTCTAGTAGCTGGTACAGTGCCGTGTTTTGAATTTAGTATGAGAATAATGTTGATAACACACTGATGGTTTAGTTGTTGCTAAGTGGTGCTTACCCTAAATCAAGGACTTTTCAATTTTCCAGGCTCTGCCAGTGAGCAGGTGCACAAGAAGCTGGGAGGGAGCAGGGCTGGGACAGCTGACCTGAACCGGCCAAAGGGATATTCCATATCACAGAGTGTCATGCTCACTATATAAACTGGGGGGAGTTGGCTGGGAGGGGCCGATCACTGCTCAGGGATGGGTTGGGCATCGGTCAGTGGGTGGTGAGCAACTGTGTTGGGCACCACTCATCTGTCTTATGTTTTATTCCTCTCTCTTTGTTATCTCCCTTTTAATTGATATTACTGTTGTTGTTATTATTATTCTTTACTTTATTTAAATTATTAAGCTGTTCTTGTCTCAACCCACGGGTTTTACCTTTCTCCAGTTCTCCTCCCCATCCCACCTGTGGGCTGGGGAAGTGGAGTGAAAAGCGGTTGCATGGTGCTTAGTTGCCATCTGGGGTTAAACCATGACAAAATGCAACCTTAGGTAACAGTAAATCTAAGATGGAAAAAAGTCACTGTCTGGTAAATCAGCAATTTAATTCTTTACTAGTCATAGAGGTATTGAAAAATCCTGGTTTGATCAGATACAAAGTGTGGCTGATCCCTGAAAATCTAGAAATTGAAAATTTAGAAAACCCCCCCTAAGCTGAAGAAGCACTTTGGTACTTTTTCTGAAAGGAAAAGGGGATTGAAAGATATGCAGGGGAGATAAATGGTTTAAGGCAGTCTAATTAAGAAAGTATGAGGATTTGATTCACTTTATCATTACTAAAATATAAGCTTAATTTTTTCCCCATTTTTCAGTTAGTAGCATCGTCTTTGTGAAATTACTTGAAATAATGATTTATTATGGTTTAATTGCAAAAATTACGTTTTCCATACTCCTGAAGAGCTCCTACTTTTTTTTCTTGTGTCATGAATTGAACATCCAAAATTGCCACAAAGTAAATGGATGTGTATCGGTGATTACTACTAATTTTAATGGAATATTAAAGTGCTTTAATTTATCATCTTTCAATTCCTCCCAACAGACACTCCTCTATCTTCTGAAATGTCTGTTTGCTTTACAAAAGACTCATGACAAAATAATAATAATAATAACCATTGTGTTGGAGTGTTGTGAGGGAATCTCTATCGCTAGATTTTTTTTCTTTTAGATGGATATGGACAAACATCTATGAAAAAACAGACAGAGGTGGCACTGCCTTAAGCAAGGGGAGGGATCCGATCACTACTTGAGGTGACCCAGTCCCTTCTAGTTCTGCTCTGTCCATAGAGTGTTGAGCCTTTTCTTCCTTGAATAGAGGACTGGGGCAACATCTTTGTCTGTACAGTGATACCAGAGATCATTGTCACCGTCCTTCTACGTTTAAGTCCATCCAGTGTGGTTGCATTCACTTCTTTGTGTTACCAGGACTAGAGACAGAAAAGTCTGGCCTACCAGTGATGGTAAGACCTGGTCTCAAATACATGGAAATATAAAATAGTCCAAAAATTTTGTCGTTATCTGAGTGAGAGGGGGGCTTACTAAAGACATGGTTCAATTGTCTTAGTGACACTGGACCAAGCATGTTATTGAGGCATTAGTCTGTTGTACTTTCTACCATAAGAAGTAAAAAACTACAGTTTCTGACTCCTCATCAACCTACAAGTGATGTTTGTCACATTTCTGGCTGAGTTTTCTGGTTTTTTTTCACGAATGAAACACTCCTGCAATTTGAAATGATGTTGCAATATTTTCTCATTTGTCTTTAAATATATTCATCTATGAAAAGTAGTGAGATTTTTCTCAAAAAAAACCCCTCAAACAGGCTCTAGAGTTTTCTGTCTGCTGTGCCTTAGTCAAGATTATAATTCATATAACCATTTCTTAGTGATGCAGAAGAAAACATTTATAAAATTTTCATTTTAGGAAAAATACTTGAAGGTATATTTTCATAAATGTCCAAAACAAATAATGACTTATTAAGCACTTTTCTCTTAAATTCCTGAAGCATAAAGCATCCTAGGCAGATCCACTCAGCAAAACCCATGCTCCTGTAAGGTTTTATGACCTTTCAACCCTTCAGAAGGCTGCCCTGTTTGGTATGTACATCCTGCATGGGCAAGCTGAAAGGGTGTATAAAGGGAGGCATGTCACCCACACTTGATATTACAGCTCATCTACTATCTACTTCATTTTCATCTGTGCAAATTCTACCCACTCAGGCAATTGCTACATATACACCCACTCAATTGCTTGCAATAGAAAGGATGTTATTATTACAGTATTTAACTGAAGTCATAACTAGAGCAAAGCTGCCTAACCTCTTGACAATCAGGACCTGAATTATATTCCAATATTTATTTTGGGATTTGATGGTGAATACGCCTTATAATGCTTGAAGTGGTGCACAATCAGTCAGGAGCAAAGGGACCATCAATTAGCCTGTTCTGAAGTGAAGACCTCAGTCCTGACTGTAGTCCAGCCATGGTATGAGCCTTACAACCCTAAGTAATGGAAAGTGTCTAATGAGATAAGGCCATATTTTACTATGTCTATAGGTAAGTGAGTTTAGAATAACCATGTATTCAGGTGCACATAGTAGTTAACAGCCACATACTTCGCATACATATCTGTCAGTAACATCGCTACAGGGCAAGTACCCTAAATACGCTTCAGTCCTGCTAAAGATGTACACTTATGGCCATCACTGGTATTTTGACTACTCACACCACACTGGGCTTGGCTCACTCAGCTTAGAATGACGCTGAGTTATCAGAGGAATTATGTATGCATGCTTTTGCTGAGGTATCACAGGTGTTGCAACACAGGAAACAGTGTGTGACTACTGCAAACGTTTCTGAACCTCTGTTTGTATTTGGGATGAATTGTTTCTTCCTCCCTCTTCTCTGAACTTTATGACAGCAGGTTGTGACATGATTGTCATGGTCTAGAGGAAAATTTTAAGTATTTCTATCCAATGAACTATATATTGCTCTTGGTTACTTTACCAACTGTTTATTGAGCTTAAAGCCATTGACTTGAAGGCTAAATAGTCCACTGTGACACTGGAGTGAATGGAGGGAAATCACCAGATATATTTCTGAACTGGATTTAGGCTGACCTTCTATGAAGCATAAAAAAATATAGCATGTCTGTGTTCAAAAAGAGTGCTACCAGTTAACACCTAAATGGCACAGGGGTTGAACTAGATGATCTTTAAGGTCCCTTCCAACTCAAACAATTCTATGATTCTATGATCTGCAAAGACTGTCCTCTCTATACGCTGTATTTCTCTGAATATATAGTATTAATCAAACTACAACTATAACTAAACAGAAAAACTCACCCTATTTCCCCCACCTCTAGGCACATAAATAGCTCAAGGCTATCAGTGCAGTCAATGAAATTATATGGCAACTGCTGAATGCCAGGAGACTGGAGGGAGAGAGAAATGCAAGGGAGTAGTGAAGGTTGTGGGAAGGAGTGGGTGGAGGTTGTGAAACATCAGTAGAGTTTTACGGATGTGAAGAAACTGGGGAACAGGGTTTTTTTTCAAAGTAGCCATGGTAGGTAAAAGAGCTGGGAATGGACAATGGCATTTCCAGAGAATGAGGCTGTGGAGATTCAATAGAGTTTTGGGTCAAAGAAGGGATGGTGGGAAGGGTGCATCTAACCAGAAAGAGAAGCTTTCTTTGGTGACACTATGATAAACTGGGCAAAGAAACTAGGAACCAAGGTGATGGAGACAAGGTAGAGTTTGTTCAACTGAGACATATTAATGTTGAGAATAGAAAAAGTGAGATGTGGAAAGGAGAGAGATAATTTCAGCCTAAGAACTAGTTTGGGAAAAATCGAGAGTAAGAATAATGCAGACTGAAATTAGATAAGAAAGAAAGGAAAAATTATATGAATGTCAGTAAAGTGGAGATATATTAGAAAAGAATGCAGAGGACACTTTCAAAATATTAAGGTATAGAGAAAAGAGAGATAACAATACCTGCTAGAGACAATGTTTCTTTATAAATTGGAAGAGACCCAAAAATTCCTGATGATTTGTTACATCTCTGCTATCAGGAAATGACCTGCTGAAAGCCATCAATTAAGTATACATGACAAGAAGGCAGGTTGAAAACTAGGCTGTAGCGACGAGTTACCCTTCTATCAAGTGGCAAAATCCAGTTGCAGTGATTAGGAGTTTCCAGCGTTGCGGGTTGACAACCACTGTCCCTGCCAGCAGTTAGATACTGAATCTGGAGCCAGCTGGACTACGTTGACACTGGCGGAAGAGAAAACTAAGATTGAGGATATGAAAAAGAGATGGGGAGACTTGACCAACAAAGTAGCCTCAGCTCTCATGATCTTGAACATGTCAGAGGAATGGCATACATAGAGTATTGGACCAAGGAGCGCTTCCTGGAGGTAGGAGCAAGTACTCTGTGCTGTTGCTCAGGTCAACATCTTCTGCTTCAAGGCAAATGAAGTGAGTTTTTAGGCTACTGGAACATAATGTCAAGTGACTTTTTGTCTTCCTCCAGGACAGCCACGATATTTGCAAGCACAGGCTAAGGTTGAGCCCTCAGGCAGAGTCTGGCTTGACTTCTGATTTTACGTAGGCAAAAACAGAACAAGCTTTCACATTTAATGTCCAGATTGCCTTGCCTGAGCAATATAGCTCCTTACACCATCTACAGTCAGCAAATTCAATCCATCTAACAGCTTTCCCAGAATGTTATTGGGGAATGTTTCCTTCAGGATCTAAAGAAATAGCTCCTTTTCTTTATCTTCATCAGTAAAACATCTCTTCTAGAAGATAAAAAATAATTATTTTTTGTCTTGGGTCCCACCCAAGCTGTGGCACTGTCCTGATTCCCACATTGTAGCATCAGTGATTGATATGTCTAGAATATTGATTTTGAAGAAGACAAAAAAAAAGATTTCAAGTTCAGCTTATTGAAATTTGAGACCTTCAACACAATCATCTCTTCCCATCACTCTACAACATTACTGGCTGAAGTAGGATCCAGTCCTAAGGACCCACAATGGCTAACATGCCACAAAGGCCATGCTCCAGAACAGGGTCAATTACTAATCCTGTCTAGGTCCTAGTATTCATGCCCAAGCAAGTATTAAAAAACAGGAAACAAGACTAAGGCACTTTTTTAAAACCAACACCAAGTAATCACTTTCTTTTAGTAAGAAACTTTACAGCCTCCAAACACAAGTGGTCATTTTATGGTAAGCATAGGATCACAACCATTTAGGTTAGTAAAGATCTTTGTAATTGAGTCCAATCATTAACCTAACACTGCCAAATCCACCACTGAACCATGTCCTGTGCACTGCATTTACATATCTTTTAAATACCTCCGGGGATGGTGACTCCACCACTGCCCTGGGCAGCCTGTTCCAATGCTTGATAAACCTTTCAGTGAAGAAATTTTTCCTAATATTCAATCTAAATCTCCCCAGGCACAACTTGAGACATTTTCATCTCTCTCATTACTTGGGAGAAGAGGGATCACAAGATTCAAGGTGTGGCCTCATTGGTGCTGAGTACAGGGGGACAATCCCTATCCTAGTCCTGCTGGCCACACTATTGCTGATACAGGTCAGATGCCATCGGCCCTCTTGGCCACGTGGGCACACTGCTGGCTCCTGTTCAGCTGCTGTTAACCAGCACGCCCAGGTCCTTTTTCACCAGACAGTCTTCCAGCCACTCTGCCCCCAGCCTGTAGGGCTGTATGGGGTTGTTGTGACTCAGATACAGGACCAGACACTTGGCCTTATTGAACCTCATACCATTTGTCCTGGGTAATTGTTCAGATCCCTCTGTACAGCCTTCCTACCCTCCAGCATATCAACACGCCCTCCCAATTTAGTGTCATCTGCGAACTGAGTGAGGGGGCACTTGATCCTTTCATCCATCGTCGGTAACGATATTAAAGAGGACTTGCCCCAACACTGAGCCCTGGGAAACACCACTTTTGACCAGTTGACAACTGGATTAAGCATTCCACATTATGCTGGAACCACCCTCGATGAAAGGGAGCCAGCTCCAAGTACAATTCACCTGCAGTGTCATGCAAGCAACACCAGACTGAGACTGCCAAATTCTGTAACCTATTAATTTCAACTTCCAAATTGCAGTAGATTCAGAACTTCTATTTTTCTTGCTGGAAAGCTTACTGTAATATAAAACATGCTAAAGTTATACTGCCATTAACTCATTTATTCTGTGCTTTGAATGACTTTTAACTGAATTGGTTTTTTACCTTCTTGCTCCCAAAATTATTTAACAGCAACAGGTATATCTCATTTGAAATTTCATTTTGCTAGGTTAAAAAAGACCACATTCCTCTGCCTTATTCTTTGGATTTTTTCTGTCTATGTTTCAATCTAAATTAAACTGTATAAACAAGGAGGGAATAGAATTAAATACAATATTTCAAAGAATATCTCAGTCATGCCTTCTGTGTTAGCTGTAACACTTCCCTAATCCTACCCAGAACTCCTGTAAAATAAACCCTAAGGTTATACTTACCCTTTCCAATGGCTTCATGCCATTGGCAGGACTGCCTGTCAGGATTAACAATTAGAAAAGGAAATGTGAGTTTACCATTTCTTCACTTCTTGAACTCCTATTTTCTTAACACATATTGGTCTGGAACACACATTGCTGTGCAGATTACAGTAGACTCCTAGTTATTCTTGCTTTCTAAAATATAGGTGTTATATTTTCTGTTCTTCCATTACATGGTATTCTTAACTTCACGAAGCTACTAAAAATTCCTTACTACTGGGCCTGGAATTACATCTGCTAGACATTGTTCTCGCACAGATTGAGAAAACCAGCTGGTTCTATTCTTACCATGTCTGAACCTTGATTTTTTCATTCCCGTTTTGTAATTTCTCCTCCTTCATCTTTAGTATCAATCTGCCAGTTCTCCATCTCATTACCTTAATTCAAAATTAGAGCAAAGTACTTTTTCAGCCCTATTAATTTTTTATTTCTATCTCACCTTGGTTGCTACTTTTATTTTTAGGTGAAGTTTAGCATATGCTCCTGATTCACAAGATACAGTTTATTATACCAATCAGTTCTTTTTACTCCATTTCTCATAGAACCTTTATAGTCATGATAGTACACATTGTACACTAGGTACTGGTAGGTATTTCTGAATCTTTTTTCTAAAACTTTTGACCATTGTTTTGTCTAAAAATTCCAGACTGTTTGAAATTTTACACCTCTGTAATATATTTTCCCACCCCCTGAGATTCAAATGCCTAAATTCTGATTTCATATAATGACATGAATTTCTCCGAGTAGTTTTGTCTATCACTAGAAATCCCTCTTCATATCCAAATCTGCTGCTAGAGGCCCCTACCGGATTCCTAATAATACTCTGAAAAAGTCTAATACACTTTTCTTCAAGATGACTTGCAAGAAAAAAAATTAGAAGGCAAAGCAAAGATAGGAAAGCAATTTTTTTTAATTACACCAGGCTATTCAGTACTCTTTATTCCAATGCATTTTTCAATATCTGTATTATCATGGCTGTTATTTCATTCTAGTTCTGTTCTTCAAAGCAGTTTTTGTTCTTGCATTTCTATCCATACTCTTTGCACAACAGTACACCATCATGCAAATACAAGGAAAAATATACACATGCATATATACACATGCAAACAAAAAAAAATACTTTATTTCAGCTACATTTGGTGTTGCCCAGTGTTATCTGCAACGCTTTATCTGCACTGATCATCTAAATATACTTTTGCCACATAAAGACTTTATATCTGCATTCTACTGACCTCTCTACTAGCAAAAACACTTCTCCAATGATTTGCTGCTTCATGCTAGACAGGAAATATCAAGTCTTTTCTTCCCGCACAAGAGAAGCTTCTATTGAACAAGTCTGTCTTGAGCCACAGTAGCCAGAAGCCAGTAGGAAAGCATCTCTGGTGGATGGTTTTTTGCAGGTTTGTAACTACTTCCCTTGAACCACAGCTACAGCATAGTGCATGTGTGGGAAGAAATGTACTGCAGGCTCATGGGAGCCGTGTAAGGACTGCAACTGGGATGAATGTGGACGTAAGAGGAGATGCTGAGACTAGAGCAGTGCTTGCTATCCTCCGAGTCTTCTGAAGAGCAGGTGGCAAGCTAATCTGCTTGTGTCTGCTGAAGCAAGCCTCTCAAAAGTTCGGAGGAAGTCTTGATGCTGAAGAATCCTCTTTGGGAATAAATCCTAATGGACAGGCGTTGGAAATCTCCTTTACAGTATTACTGAATATTTTCAGTCAGCAGAACATTTTCAAGTTTGTGTGAATCTTTTGTAAAGCAGTGCCACAATGGAAACAGCAGCTGGTGGGCAGTTGTGCCTTTATTCAGGATTTGTTTTCAGTCCTGAATCAATATGCTGTATCCTGGAAGAGACAACCACTACACTCTCTGTCAGAATACTTTTCATTCTTAGGGAGTTGACTCTAATCCTATATACTTTCTTTCTCTGGGTGTTCACCTGCGAAACTACATTCTAGGTTCCATTCCTCTTCATTTGCAAGCCACCGTTATTCCTCAGTTTCTTGTTCTGTATCAAATCAAAACAAATCAATGAAATTCTATCAACTGCCTTAAACAGATTGGATTAATGATTTTCAGAACTTTAAAAGTGGTACCTATTGGTCTCATCAGTCTCAATAATACCTCTCTCACATAAGCCATAGGGTGAACAATAGTACAACATAGGGGTATTTTTTATGTTTCAGGTTTCCTCTGCTTAATTTAGCCACAATAGCATAGTTTATCTCTGTTCTACTTTAATTATACCCCAAGTCTGTGTGGCACACAGTTCTCCTAAACTTTTTGAAGAGATTCTTTCCTTTGCAAAACCGTTCTGAAAACCATTCTCTTTGCAAAAATATGTTCTCAACTCAGCAGCCAATGACACTCTGAAAGTTTTCTTAATCAACGTAGACATGAATTGGCTGGAAGCACGTCCCGGGGAGGCTTCTCTTTCCCAACCAGGGAACGGCACCGAAGGCTCCGCGCGACCCCTGCCCTCCTGTGATGGGAAGCGGCGTCTCCAACCCGGCGCGCCAGGGCGGGGCCGCCGGTGCCCGCCCAAAGACTTTTATTGTTGAAGAATTAAAAATGGAGATTTGAGCGCGCACCCCACTGGTGCTGCCAGGCCCAGCCCCGCCTCCTCGTCCCGGACGCGGGGGTGGCAGCGCGTTTATCCCGGGACGGAGCCCCATCCGCGAAGTGCGGGGGACGGCGCGACCGCTCAGGGCAGGTGAGCGGGGCGGGGGAACGGGACGGGACGGAGGGCGGAGGGGGAGGTTCTGTCGCCCCGCGGGGAGCCGGCGCCGGGGGAGGGTCCGGCAGCGTTCCAGCGCCTCCGTGCTTCAGCTGCGATCCGCTTTCAGGGACCCTGAGCGCCTGAAATGGGAGAAACCGCCCGAGTCTTCGCAGTGTTGTCGTTTGGAAACGTTAAATGACGTTTCCAGGTGGAGAAAAAGGCGCTTGCTGTATTTTACTTGTGCCTGAGCAGCACGGGTACCAGCACTGAACTCAGATCCCGCTCCTCATACACCCGACCGTGTCTGCTCGCAGCTCGGAAAGCCAATCATATCCTGGCCTGCATCACAAGCGTGGCCAGCAGGATAAGGGAGGTGAATCTGCCCCTGTAGTCCGCTCCAGGTGTGAGACATCACCTGGAGTACTGCATCCAGCTCTGGGGTCCTCAGCACAGTAAAGACATGGATCTGTTGGGTCTAGAGAAGGGCCACAAAGATGATCAGAGGGCTGGAGCAGCTCTCCTGTGAAGACAGGCTGACAGAATTAGGATTGTTCATCCTGAGGAAGAGAAAGGTCCTGGGAGACCTCAAGGCAGCGTTCCAGTATCTAAAGAGGCCTACAAGAGAGCTGGAGAGGGACTTTTTATTTGGGTATGTAGTGACAAGGAGGAATGCTTTAAACTGAAAGAGGGCAGGTTTAGGTCAGATATCTGGAAGAACTTTATTGTGAGAGTGCTGAGACACTGGACCAGGTTGCCCAGAGAAGTTGTGGATGCCCCATCCCTGGCAGTGTTTAAGGCCAGGCTGGATGGGGTGTTGAGCAACCTAGTGGAAGATGTCCCTGCCCATAGCTGGAACCAGCTGATCTTTAGGGTCCTTTCCAATCCGAACCATTCTATGAGTCTATGATTTTTTTATTCCAGCTTTTACCTGCTACGTTTCTGGGAACTGAGCTGAGCAAGCATGCTCAGTCAGGGTAGTGCCTAATTTCTACATGCTCAATCAAACCCAAGTGGGAATTCAGTTATCCGTATTTGCTGAGGCTGTAAATGGGAAACAAGACTCCAGGTTAGGTATCCTCAGTGTGTGCAAAAGGTGGAATGACTGTGAAAAGCTGGGATACTGGGCACTGTAATTGCTTGTAGTTTCTTTCCTGAGGGGATAGACCCTTCATTTTTGGGGTACATGTACTGAAGATAGGGAAAGCTCTAGAAACATAGGAGTGTACAAGAAGGGTGGATTTATGGAGACAAATAAAGTGGGTGGTGACAGGGTGAGATCAGCAAGAGAGTCATTTTCCATGAAACTGCCACAAAACATCCAGGAAATGTAAAACTGGAATTTCATTTACATTGAAAGGTAAGATGCAGAACTATAACTGTTAGATGACTCCCCTTGTGAAACAGAGCAGTTGAGTTTGATGAAAGTGTAAGAGCCTGCCACAAGAGAGCAGGTGTCAAAAAATTATCTCTAGAAGAGTCTGCAGTTACTTTACACTGATCTTCCCACTATGCTCTGCTATACTACTGCCAGGAGCAAACTGGTGAGCATCAAGACCAAAATTATGACCCTTCAGTCATTGTTGAAAGCCAGATACAAGGTTTTAATTTAGTCGTAATAGGTCTCTTGTGACAGCTTTGTTCTTCCCTGGGATTATAGTGTTGGTAAGATTATCCTTATCAACAAATAATGCTTCATCAAGAGCTCAGGATCTGAACAACTTGTAGGAGATTTTTGTTGAAAGGAGAGCTCCCCTTTAAGTAGGGAGGCAGTAGTTTAATTTCTCTCTGATATCACCTGTAATTTTATGTTGTAGATAAAGCTATTACTGTGGAATTCGATGTGCTTTAGAGGTGGAGCCCAAACTAATACCTAATATGTCAACACACATGTTGTTCTCTGTAGAGAACAATGAAATCACTCAGAACAGTAGCTTCAAGTCCATCACTAGATAAGATGAAAAAAATGTAGAGAATTTAAATTTTTTTTTTCCAATAATAAAGTACTATACCCACTTGTTAGCCTTTTATAGGATATTCAGTATTGAAGAACATTGGAGCTGCTCCTGGCTCAGATTTGATAAAAGCAGAAGAAAAATTTTTCTCTTAAATATTGAGATTTGGGGCAAACCAAAGCAGTTATGAGTAAATATGTTGCAGTAACACTCTTGCATTGTCTCCTAGTGCATGATCAAGAAGGTTTTTAGTAGTAGCCTTGAAATAGGCACTCAAATGTAATAACTTCCTATGTGGTGTTTGATAGAAAGAAAGTTTCAAAACTGTATTTGTGGTTTCAGCAAGGGACTGATGAGAGCCAGTCGAACATGGAAAAATAGAAGTCCTGTCCTGTTGTAGTCCTTTGATGTTAAAGCGGCATTAAAGAGGAATGTGTTTACCATGTTGGACTCACATCGTATGGTCCAAAACCCGGGGTCCACGGTTCAGTGATCAAAGTTCATTCTTTCCTTATGAAATATTGGAGGTAGTGTACCACTTAACTGAGTGAGCAGGAACTGAACCATGGTTGAGCAAACAATTTCCAGAAAAAGCCATACTACTTCTAGTTTTTCCTCAATTTACCAATCATTTATTCTTTCTCCACTCTTGGATTCAACTGGAATGATGTTGAATTAGCTTGTATCCCACCCACCCAGGCTAGCTGGCAGAAGGTGAATTCATTCCATGTGTACCCAACTACTTGCAGGTGTCTTTGGTCCAACCTGTACTGTTAAAATCTGTTTTGCAGGTTTTTTAAAAGTATGATTTTGCACATTGAAGTATTTTATTTTCTTTCTAAAGCTTTTTTCAGTGTCTACATTGACCTTAAAATCAGAAATAAATAACTTAAGGTCTTCATTTATACTGTAGTCTGTGAGCAAACAAGGTTAAAGGTAGTGATCTTCCAACCAGCAAGTGATTTTCTGTTAGATAAAAATTGGGATGGAGGAAGAGGAATCAGTGGGATGTTACATTGTTTACACTGATCAATGTAAACATCCTATTAATACTAGAAGAAAATTCAGAAAATGCTGAATAATGTAGGATGTAGACTCAGTTCTTATTTGATGGAGATTCTGCCACTGATGGATATTTTTCGTCATGTTAGTTGATGACATCATCCATTTCATATGTGCTCCATTTAAAAGAGCTATTATTTTTTAATAAAAATTTCAAGCATCATCAGTAATATACTTGCATAATGCCCACAGGCCAACTTAAGTTTGGGCTGTTCCCAAGACTGGTTTTGCTTGTGCCAGCATTTTCACAGGCATCCTGTTAGCAGGCAGCCAAGCTGATCTGTTGGAGACCAACCTGGGGGTGAGAACATACAGCAAGGGGCTGGTGGAAGGGGCTGGCAACTTTCAAGTAGCAGCTTATACGTGGCTTAAAGTGACTCTTTGAGAAGCCCCTAGTAAAACTGTATGTGCATGACGCCTGCACAAGCTATGAAACCTCTACTTTCTTCAAAGAATGGGGGTGAATTTGTTTACAAGGTCTGTTTCCCACAAAATTATAGGGTGGTATCAGCGACCTTCATCACATACCAGCTTCTCAGTTATCTTGCTAGAAGTTTATCTGGCTGCTGAGTCTTCAATTACTTGTGTTTGGGGGTTTATGAATAATCTTAAATCTGCTCCAGTCCTCTGGATTATCCCTAGTCTTTCAAGTTACTAGAAATGAGTGTTGGGGGCCAGAGGGAATTTCAGGTGGTTTTTAAATGAATGTTAGGTACAAGAAGATACCTGGACTTGTTAATCTTTAAAGTGTTGGTAGATTGATTATATGCTCTCTTGTTCACCAGTGATCCATATATCCAAATTAATCCCCATATCATATAGGGGTTATTATTGATGCACTTACTGATGCCTGCTGAGCTGGTGCTACGAAAAAAATTCAGGAGCCGTAAGCTGGGGTGAGATAAGAAAGGGTTTAATTATGCCAAGGCAATAGATGTTACGACGCGCGCGCCGGGCTGTGCCCGGGATGTTACATTTATAACAATATTTGGCCAATCCTAAGTGTGTCCACCCTATAACTTTTGGCCTGGTCCACCCCCTGGCCCGCCTCTCGAAATTGGGTCTGGGGTGCTTTTTGGGACCCCCTCTTCATCATCTTCTTCATCTTCAGCGTACAGAGAGCAGGGTGACCCAGTTCTTTGACTCTGTCCTGCGGTTTAGGCTAAGATACAAGCGTTCTCCAAACAAGACAGGCCTGCCTTGACTAAAAGACTAAACATTTTCTACTAGATATGGGGATAGGGTGATATAGGGAGTATGGAATGTATAAACTAAGGGGTGCTACAGGGAGGAGGGAGAAAGGGTTTCTAAAATCTACTTCTATTACCTATAAAACTTGTAAGGTAGAAAAATAAGAAAATCATTATGGGCTTAAGGCATCATACTGTGGATATGGATATTTTATCTGTGATTTTAAGACAGTTTTGGTACTGACTGTACTAATCTGTGTTCCAGATCTGAAGCCCCCATAATGATGCAAAATCTACTCATTCCTTCACCCTCTGTTGCAGGCTGAATGAGTTATTCCAAGTACTGCTCAGTATTTTTGATTCAATATCCTGAGACAGGCCATTAATGTGGCCTTCTCCTGGGCTCTGTCAGCATAGCATGCTTTGCACACATTGAGGATTTGTAGTCCTTGCTCTTATCAACAACTTTAAGCAATTAAAAATTTACTATAGAGCAGCACCACACCACTAGCTTTATTCTTTTGAACACTGTCTCAGCAGAGATTTTAATGTCTGAATCATGCAGGCTGTTCATTTTTTTCTTTGATGTTATTGATAAAATCTCTTTTCAGTGACAGTTTCTAGATTTTCCTGTATCTTAGTCAGGCATATAAAGGATATAAACACTCATCAGGATATAAATAATTCTATATTAATTCTTGTGACTTTCTTTGTCACACTGGTTTCATTTGTTTGCACCATGCTGAGCATCTTTTAATACAGTGTGTACTTCCTTTGAGCTCCTAGTTTACTATCCTTCCAGCATGTGCTCTACCTATGAAACTGTCTTTATCTTACACCAAGAGATTCTCTTCTGATTCTCTCCCCCATCTCACTGCAGGGGGGAGTGAGCAAGCGGCTCTGTGGTGCTCAGCTTCCTACTGGGGTTAAACCACAATGGTCCTTTTTGGTGTCCAATATGGAGTTTGAGGGGTTTGAGATAAGGACAGATTTCATTGGAATGTGGAAGACCAAATTTATAGCTACTGCAGCTACTCAGTCCACAGGGCTTGTCATGGGGCTTGCTTGCCTTACTGAGTGTTAGACTTTAGTGCTTGTTCATGGCTGCCTTTTGCTTTTACTGTTTGCTGTACTCCTTCTCATCTGTAATTCTGAAGGGAGCTGTGCTTTACACCAGTCTACCCCTGTATTCTACCCAGGGCTTCAAAGAAGGAAAGCAAAAGTGGAGTGATTAAGTGCAGCAGGTTTGCTCATATAAGTGTGCAGCTGAAGACATAAAAGTCTGGGCTTGCTGTATTTTATCATCCTGGCACTGACTGTGGCAATTATGATTTGTTTCTTGTAGATACTTGTTCTGGTGTTGTAGCAGAAAACTTGTTAAACAAGTAGCAGCCTGATTGAGGCAAATAAAATCTGTATTCAGTTATGGATTACTGAACTGGATTGCAATGTTTAAGTCTCTGGCTGACGGTCAAGAATCTTAAAAGCAGCCAGGGGTGCTGAAGTGCTCTTGCATTCCAGCGTAACCAGTACCTGTTAGGCTGGCAGGGTCTGCTGTAGGAACAGACTAACTTGAGAGCTCCATGTGGCAAACATATCGGTAAGGCCATGGAGCCCTCTTGGCCCTTGCTAGGGCTGGAAGATTGGAAAGAAGGGTGTATTGGAATTGTTGTATGGATGAGGGGTGAAGAGCTGCTTTTCCCAGTGCTCCCAGCAATACCAAATGCTGCCCCAGGCACTTACAGGTGTTGTGAAGGAGCCATGACTGCCCTGGTTTTGCTTGCTGGCCCTTCAGCTGCTCACTCTGCTGTTTGATCCCCTTACTGCCAAATTGAGAGAGCAGAAGCCCAGGCTGGATGCTCTGCAGAGGATGGGGAGAGCCCGCACCTCTGGCAGCAGTCTTGGCTAACACTGCTGAAAATACTTACCACTTACCCTCTTCTGAGATTCTAAAATGTAAGCTACACTTACACAGAGAAATAATCTGATCAGCCATGCTGTAGGGATCCTGAGGCTTCTTTGGACTCCAGCCCTTCTCCTTTTAGCCCCTATTATCTGGCTGTAGAAAAAGATCCATAAACACATACAGTAATCTCATAGCCAGCAGCTATCTTAGCATGACAGAGACAAAATGTTTGAACCTGTGCTATGCCAAAATAGGTACTGGGTGTATCTACAGAAAGCTTTTTTCCTAAATTGAGAAACTTCCATGATTAGAAACTACAGCTGGGGTTTTTTTTCCTTCTCCATGCAGGACATGATACGTGGAAAAGAATCCTGCACTTCAGGACCGATACCAATGACTGACCTCAGCTGCCTTGTCTATGGACTGGAAGAATGGACTGTTGTGGAGTTCCTGAAGCAATACCTTTTTCATTTGATCATTGCCTCACTCACAATTAGTGCAATATTAGTTTTTTTTATAGTTCCTTTGACAATTGTCTTTTTCATTTACCTTTCTAATATTTCACTTTTAATATATCAGAGGAACAGTGAGTTAGAAGCAGATCCCTTGAGTGATGTTTGGGACAGAGCAAGGAAAACCATAGCAAGCTTTTGGGATATATACGCAAGAATATGGCATGGTAAGTATGACAGGACTTGTCTGAAGCTTTGAATTATAGTAAGTAGTAAATACACAGTAGTTTTAATTCTAATTTTTTTCTTCCAAATGGATGCAAAAAAATTACATTTATTGTACTTTGTATGGCATCTAACCCAAAAATTTCTGTCTCAAAGACTGATTGCAATATAGAAGAAGCAGAATGAAAGGGAGAAATTAATTAATATAGGGTAAATTTCTCTTAAGTGGATAGGCAGGTGCATTTCTCTGTATATGGTATCAGAGTGAAGTGCAGTGTTGATGTTAGTTCTAGTTGGAAATGTCATTACTGTATTTTTAGTTGGTAAAAACTACTTTGTGTTATGATAATTAAAAATAATTTTAAGAGCTATATGGATGAAGAAGTAATTAGATCTCACATCTAAGTTTGTACTGTGGCAGAATTTAAAAACTAACCTGACTTTGCAGTTTCGTTACGCTCAACCTTCAGATACTTTCAACACACCCCACTCCTTAGGAAAATCCTCAGCAGCCTGCTAGGCTCTTGTTCTTTCCACAGATGTGGTTTAAGACTATCACAAGGTAACTTTACCATTCTAAGGATGAAGACTAATAGCTTTTGTCTATGTTGCTATCCTGCTATGCTTTTCCCTTAATCTTTGAACATCCTGCGTATAAAATTTCTCCACTTCTTCCTAGGACTCTGCCTGCTCCAATCCCATCTGAACAGCTTATGACAGGAGCTGTAGCAGGGATGGTGATGAAGGCAGACAAGGTGGAACAGAGCTCTTAGTTGGCAGAAGCTGTGGCTTTCCCACGCCTTTGTATACATTATCCTTCTAGTCTGGCTCCACCTAAAACCTAACTCAAACGTAGGAAGAGCCAGGACAAGGATTCATAGAAGTCCATGTCTGTGAGGAAATTCCCTCCCACTGCGAAGTGAATACATTTCACTCTTGTGTAGAGAACCTCTCTTTGGAATTCTTACAGATTATGGTTTCAATTTAAACATCTCACCCTTCTCAAAAATAGAAACATTTTATTATGTAAAATCCCAAACTCTGCATTCTGCCTTATACAGAATGGAAATTCATACCTTTGTATTTCAGGAATGCATCCAGACTGTTTGCCTCTAATTCTGCAAATGAATTGTTTTCACACCCGTTAGTAATTTTAAAAAAATTATTATTATTGTACTATGTACTGAGAAAAGTTCCTAATGGGAAATAATTATTTAGTTCCCTCACTGGGGAAAATGTCAGGTTCAGGTCTCATCTAGTGATTAAACTGACCAATAAATCAGTCCAGTGATAAGCTATGTTGTTTGAGGGACTTTATTTTTGCTATTGACCAAAAGTTCCATCCAGAACCTAATTATTTTAAATGCTACTGCAGAGACTTTCACAACTCTCTGGAAGTCATTTAACAAAGGACAGTAAATGGTTTTCTTTAAACTGCCAGATGATGTACAGATATCATTGTCAGTGTATTATTTTCCATTCCAAACAGGTTATGAGCTTCATGGTGTGGAAAACCTACCAGAGGGACCAGGCATTCTTGTGTATTACCATGGAGCTATTCCTATAGACAACCTTTACTTTTTGTCTAGGCTGTTTCTCTGGAAGAAAAGACTTTGTCGGTCAGTAGCTGATCATTTTGTCTTTCGTTTACCAGGTAAAAACATGTTCTCTTGTATTTAAGCATTCTGGATTCACCCAACCTGTTGCTAGTTTTGGTGAACTTGACATTTTAAACACTTTACTATGCTTTAAAGAGAGCTTTCAAACTGAAAGACTGCTTTTAGACTTTTAAACAAGAAGTTGGTAGATGTAACAGGACAAACAGGTAGAATATCCTGTCATTTCAGTGAAAACATTGGTAAACCCTCCAGAGCCAATGAATAGACTTAAATTCCTTTTGAGATGTAATGTCATTCATTAGTAAAGGAAGCTATTTAGAAGTAGAAGGATACTCTTCAGAAAAGAAAGTTTTGTCCAAACACTGAAAACAAGTTGCAAGAAGCAAGTTTGATGTGAAAACCATGTTCAGGTACCCCTAGAAAGATGACAAGAATTTTTTACAAGCACATTTAGTAGGTGCTGTGTGGTACTAAGCACATCAGAAGTATGAAGTTGTCAAGAGATGACTGGCTTTTTACAGTACCCACAAAAGAAGAGAAAGCTTAGCAAAATGTTGCAACAGAGACTCTTTTTAAGGGATAAATAAGAGGGTACTGTTTCAAATTGAAGTGTCCGTAGCACAGATTTTTTTTTTAAAATGTATAGTACACCATTGTCAGGACTAAGTAATACTCTTAGCTGTGCAATTTCTGGACTATTGATGTCTGCATAACATATTGTTTGAATTATGTTCATGCTAGAGGAACAGAAGGTGCCAAATATGGTGTCAACCTATAAAAAGGCTACAAAAAGGCATTTGGTAAAAAAGACCACAAATAATTGAGATCAGACCTCTGCATTGTATTAGTAGAAAATGTGGCTAAAAGTAATAGCCTGAGCATAATTTCTCCCTAACGTGCTCTCCCATATTTACTTGCTTTTTGCAAAGAAATGTTACACTTCGTGGATTGGTTCTTTAAAGCATGCTCATGAACATATGCTGAACCTCAGTTCAATTTATTTATAGAATTAATCACAGTTACAGGAGAATTCTTGATGTGAATTAATAACATCTCAGAGTAGCTGCAAAGTAATAAAGTTACAAAAAAAGGACAATGATGATCAGAGGCCTGGCATGGCGTCCTTTGAAGAGATAGTACATAAGACAGAAGTCTTGAATGACTGAGGGATACAAAATTCTGTGTGATCTGGAAAAAGGGAATAAGAAGTGAAAATATGTTTATACGATACATTATAATTCCTAACAGTCAAAAAAGTTTTAAAGCCAAGCAAATGAAGTACCTCTTCACTTAATAAGGATACGGCATTCCTGACTGTAGGATAAAACCAAAATATAAATCTGGGTTCACAAAGGGCCTTAACAAAGTCAGCATCTGTCTTTGACAGAAAGATCTATCAAACATGGTACCTTGAATGAGATTAAATTAAATTACAAGATTCAGCACTGTGTTTTCCATTGTCTTCCAAAGTTTCTGTTGCAGACCTTTGTCAAAGTTGTACTGCTAAGCACCAGTTCTGGCAGTCCATAGTTATTGCTTACGTTTATTATAAAAAAATTTCTTCGCAAATTATGCTGTTCAAACAGTGAATTTGCAGATTGAGGAAATGCTTGTTTGTGGAAAGTTGGATGGGAATTCCAAACCAATATATTTAAAATGTGAATATAATATAAGAAAGCATTGAATGCTTCCGTTGTTCTAAATCTGTCTTTTAGAGAAATCCCAGTTATGGAAACAGAGGAAGGAGATTGACTGAAATGTTCATGTGGTGCTGAAATTGCCCCGCTGACTTCTGTCGTTCATGCATCTTAAGTCTTACAGCAGTCCAAGTTGATCCACATAGTTTGCAATTTAACCACAAAATACACAATTAACAACTTGAAAACTAAATGTTTAAAATGTTAAACATCACATTTTCTTTTAAAATAAATGGATGCTTGTCAAGTATTTATTTTTGCAGTAATCTTTATTGTACTGATTTTTCCCCCTGTATTGAAGTATATAAAAAGAAGGAGAGAGGAAGAGACACTTGTTTTCAGATTTCTAGCTATGATGTACAAGTTTTGCTTGCATAGTGGGTGTTTTGATAAGTATAGAAAATAGCATGTGGAAACATCATTTTATTGAGATGCTCCTGATAAGGTGGTTCATCTTCATAACATTTGGGCAAAAATATTTTCATGTCTTTGTCGTTTTGCCAATATTTCCTCTGTAGGTGTCTTATTTCCTTCATAAAAATTTGTCTTAGTCTAAATATATATCTAATAGATTTTCATTTAGCTGTAATCTGGTTCCTACATGCAAGCAGTGTTTGTGATATACTGTTATAATAATATGCATTTGCTACTTATTTATTGCAGGACTTAAATTATTATTGAGAGTGACAGGTGTTATACCAGGCACAAGGGAGGAGTGTCTCCTTGCACTCAAGAATGGATACTTGGTGTCCATCTCACCAGGCGGAGTTAGAGAAGCACTATTCAGTGATGAAAGTTACCAACTCATGTGGGGAAATAGAAAAGGTTTTGCTCAGGTTGCTCTAGATGCAAAAGTGGTGAGTATTATTATTATTATTATTATAATTATTATTGTTATTGTTATTATTATTACTACCACTAACAATCCCAGTTTATACCTTTTGCATATGTGCTTTATTATAAAAGGCAGCTTAGGGATATTTGTTGGAAAATCTTCCAGACAAAAAACATGGTTCAGAAGTAAAGATTTCTTTACCTTTTCACATCACTTTACTCAAGCACATTAATCCATAAGGAGCAAGGAATTTGTGGAACTGTTGAACTTTTTCTTTACTGTTGCAAAGCATCCATCTCTGCAGTTCCATGTCTACAGTTCCATCATGCAGGTATCCAGTGTCACATCTTGGCTGTACTTCAGAAATCTTCATTGTGGTCCTTCTCCAGATTGTCCTAAGGTTTCATTCTTTTTTTCTCATCCTACTAGACTTACATCTTAATTGCTTCTATATACCCAGACATTTTCTTATGGCTCTTTAATATATTATCCTTATCTTTCTTTCTTCTCATTTATTCTGGGAGGGTCTAGGATTTTGTCCTTTCCCTTACTTTTCTTCAGGTTTGTGAAAGATAGCATCAACTTAACCCAAGGTATGTCTACATCAATGTCTGAGTTTGACTCATGTGGGCACTTTTGAAGCAGTTTTTTCATCTCACTCACCATTCTGTCATTCACATTAAGGAACATTAAGGAACCTGAGCTGCATTCCATTTGGCTGAAAATAAGCCAGGAGTGGGACCTAATACTCTCCAGTTGCAAATGAGCATTCAGTCAGTGGTACCAAAGAAGAATTAGTTCTACATAAAAACAGAACACTGAAATGTGCTCAGTGTTGATGTCAGGTCCTCAGCATCCTCTAGAGGTGTGCTTCTATTGATTTGCACTCCACCAATATACACATGGCCAGTGTTTCAGTTACAGTTTCCATATGGATGATAATCTTCAAATACAACCTTCTACCAGTAGCTCTGATTTCTCCCATCTAAATCCACCTGTGAGACTGTATCTCATGGGAAGTTATTTTATTTGGGTCGGCATACAGCTGAATGAGCAGCAACCCTGTCCTTTTCCTAACTGCCACTTCTCATCATCATCACCACTAGATACAAGTTTTCTGCCTTAATTAAGACTTAACATACCTGACACTTTTTGTGTCTGACAATACTGGTACAAATCCAGGTTTCATCTGTTCTGCCATGAGCTTTCTGCTGCTTTCTCATGAATTGCACAACCATCAATTTTACTTCACATTCTTATGAATATCTCATCAATAACAGTGCTCTTTGACCTTCCACATAAACTTTTCTATCTATATAAGAGATGCTGTACAGGGAGTGGAGTTCTTCCCATGAAATTTCGATTTCTTACCATTCCTTTCAGATTTTTGTGCAGTTATATCTCTTTCTCACCCCATCCGATCTGTTGCTTCTCAAGCTTTGTTTTGGTCTCTTGTGCTATAGCTCCTACTGCAAAGTACCCGGAGTTGCAAAATTCATGCTTGAGGTTAATATTTCTTCATAACTCTATCTCTATGGGAATATAACTAAACACTAGAATTAACTTAGGGACACTTACCCAGTGGATAAAGTAATTTTAGGCTGGGAGACCTATTTCTACATCAATGCCTTGCTATGTGGCCTTTTAAAAAGTCATGTTTGATGTGATTCTGTTCCCTTTCCTGTCCTTTTTCTCAAAAGTGCGGGCTGGTAAATGTTAGTCACAATACTTCATATATCGTGTGGGCCTGTACACCACTGCTACTAGGAAAATACCAGAATGTGAACGGGATAAACTTAGTCCATTCATATGGACATTTTGAATTCCCTTATAGTATTATGTATTAAGTGAATAATATACTCAAACAGTCAGAAAGAGGTGTCACTTTAACGACTTGAGTGATTTCTAGTGATTTTGCTTTCATATCTGATTTTCAAGCTACTTCAAATATTTGAACAATCTATTGCCAGATGTTTTCCCTTCACCTGCAACATTACAGTAATACAGTGTAATAGGCTGTGGGTTTTTTTAAATAAAAATTGAATTAAAAAACTCTGAGTGCCCTTACATAGACTGCCACCCTGATCAAAACACATCACAAAAATCCTTGCTAGTAATCCTCTTAGTTCTACCAGTTTTACATAACTTAGAAGCACATGGAAATAGCTGAACAGTAGTACCTAAAATTGTTAGCACCTTCTATTGACAAAATCTGTGGGTTTTTAAAAAAAATTTATTTAATGAATTGGGTATTCATTGAGGATAAGGTTCTTTCAGTGTGAAATAATCTCGTGGTCATTTGCATAATGTTTGGTAATATATAGGACTGTTAGCTGGAGGGTAGAGAGAATTTTATCCTTCGACAACTACTATCCTGAGCTTACCTTTACAGTGCTGTGAGCTCTTGTATTACTTATTATTGTACTCCTTCAGTTTGGGCTTTTTTTAATGATCAGAAGGTTTGAGTGGATCCCTGTGTGGTGGGCGTCATTGTAATTAGCTTGCATCTTGGAAATCTGTGATTGGACATACCTTAGGTAACTAAACACTTAAAAAAAAAAAAGTGCTGTGCATTTAACAGTAGAGGAGGCAATATTAAAGTAGCAACTGGATCCCATCTTTTGACAAATTTTAAAATGGATTGTTTGTTTGTTCTTGCTGCATCCTTTTCAATACTGACCAGAATAGTCTTGTACGTTGACCAAAGACTGAGCATTGACTCATCAGAACTTGTTCTATAATGTAGCAATTCATATATATTTTGCTAATACTTGCTTGGAACCTGAATGAAGGCAAAATAGAATTATAAGGGCCTTTTTTGAATTTATTCTACATACAGTGTAGCCATCAACCAAAGAACCCCACACACTTTATTCAGAATGACTACGTTGTGGTTAACAACCTGCCACAGATGACTTGAATGGGGATTTCAAAACCAACTTTATATATGAATAGACATTCCCACTCTTCATACAATATTACGGAAGTTCAATAGTTCTTCCATTGAAAGAGTTGAAGAAAAGCAAACAATGAAGGTAGTGTCAGCCTCAGTCCTTGCCTAAAGGTTTCCACATTCAGTTTCCACTTCATCTTGTGCAATTACTCTGCTTAAGGAGTCAGAGAAGGAGAGTGTTACTATTTAATGTTATGACTCAAAGTGACTCTGGGACATATATTTGTCTCCATCAAATTTATCTATGCCAGGGGCCTGACCTTCAGAAATACCCTTACCTTCAGAAATACCTCTGCCTATGACTTGGTTTGACAGGTTAATGGGGAGGGTTGATTGTTTCTGAAGATCCCTGAATTTTATCTGTGTAAAAAAATTGGTTCCATTCTATGTCGGTAAAAGATAAACAGAGACTATGGTTTATAAAATTCTCATGTATGTGCAAGGGGTTTGGACTACTTGATCTCCAGAGGACCCTTCTAGCCCCAGCTATGCTGTGATTCTGTGATTTTCAAGCTGACTGGTTTTGATCCAGCTCAAATCCAGCACGGCAAATATAAATGCGTGCGTTACTGCAGATCTGACTGTGCTGCTTTACAAATGTAAGATTTGATATGTGTACCTGTTTTTTGCAGCTTAGGGACTGAAGGTTGCTGCCTACTCTGTACCTCAATGGCTGATCATTGTATGAGAATAGCTTTTGTAGCTGTCAGATTTCTTTATAGCCTAAGATGTATTTCTCTTGCACTATTTCTAAAATTTAAAGTGTTTTGTCTGTAAGACAGAGGGTTTCAAGCATTTTACATGTTAGACATACAGTATTCAATCAATAGCTGAAGCCAACTGGTATTTTTAGTATCCAGTACTTACGTGTTTTTAAAAGCTATTACTGGTTATTTTTAAGGGGTTGTAACTAATAATTTGCCTTAATTTCTCATTCTTAAGGATTTACCATAAAAACTTCATGTGTGTTTGATATTTTTGTTATCTGTCAGGGATTTTTTTCCTTTTAATGGTTTCCAACACTTTGAGTTACTTGTTAGGCTCTAGTTAGGTGGTTTTCTTGCTTGTTTTTCTCTTGTCCTATGGTTTTCTGTTCTCTGGTAATGATTCTTAACAGCATAAAAGTCTTCTTTCATTACCTTATGGACAAGTAATTCCAACAACATGCTCAAAATATGTTTTAAAAAAAGGAAAGGGGACAATAGTGGCCAAAAAAATCATTGCATACATGGATACAATCACTGTCAGTTTGTCTACAAATTGTGAAATCTTAACTCAGGCTGTAAGACATGACTGTTTCAAGTGCAGGTATCTCAAGTGTGTTTCTTTTTAGTCACGGTAATGAAGTGAACTTGTTCTGTAACTGCCTAAGTATCCACCTTCCAGCAGGTGTGTAGTCCAGGTCAGTGAGGACATACAATTGCCTTATTTGTCTAAGGGATCTGCAGAAATATTTTCCAGTGAAATATTACCCAAACGTGACTGCTTCAGTGAGACCCTTCTTTGAGAAGCAGATGAGCCAACCATGAATGTCTAGTTGCTTTCTGCTAGACTTCACAAACTGAATACTCTCCTATTCACCACTTGTGATGAAACCTTTAGACAAGGAAACAGCAAAACTTTATTTATGTTCCAGTCAGTGGTACTGCAATAAATATATAACATAAAAGTTATATAAACCCTAATACAATGTCAGTAATTTTCCTTAGAGACAGTGGCTTTAAAACAGATATTTGTGGCAGCTAAGAAATAGAATTTTATTTCTATTCTTGAGTTTATTTTTTATATCAAGATTCCTTGATTGCTACTTAACTGACTGATAATTATCTTCTGTATTCAAGTGATTTTCTTAGCTGCATTAACAGGCACTAAAACATAAATTCAAACCTGGTATAACATTTCCACTGTTTTGGTGTTGTTTTTTTTTTTTTGTGATCCCTTAGCCCATCATTCCAATGTATACTCAAAATGTCCGTGAAGGCTATAGGACGTTTAAAGAAAGAAGTAAGAAGTTAAAAATATATTTTAAGTATTTGGAATGCTTTATCCACTTTTCTCTCAGATTTCTCTCACTTTTTTCTTAGATTTTGCTTTTCAGACTTCTGCTTGCTTTGGATTTTCTAACACAGTTGCTATGGGTTAGAGGTATCTCATATGGAAATAGCTTGTGCATAACTGGTTTGTGCTGTGTGATTTGATCCTTTAATTCAGTCTTATTTCAGTGATCTATTAGGTCTATCGAGCTTTGTTTTGGTGGACAGTTACCTCAATCCTGTAACAACTTCTTGACTGTCAGATAAAGCATGCATTTTTAATAAGTCTTCAACACTAATCAGATTTCAAGTTTGGATTGTGTTTTCTGTGGCTGTAATCTCACTTTTTCTTCCCATAAACTATTTCAGGATTTTTTAGACAGTTATATGAAAGTACTCGATTGCCTTTTATTCCTCCATATGGAGGACTTCCAGTCAAATTTCGCACATACATTGGGAAGCCAATCCCTTACGATCCGAATATAACTACAGAGGAATTAGTTGAAAAGGTAAGTTATCTCTCCTTGCAAAATTGAGCTACGTACTTTGCCTTCTCTTATATATGTACTTGAAACTAGTTTTTTTCATGCTTCAGTAAAGACAAATATACTTGTTAAAGCTATGGGCAGTTGAGGTCTGTGATTATTTAATGTAGGGATACCTACAAGTAAGTATTGACATAGTAATAGTTGATTGGGATGCTCTCATCCTTTCAGAATGTGTGAACTCTGTCTTCTTGGCATGTTAACTTTGTTTCTCCCATGCCTTTGGTAACTTTGATAACTGAAATTATGTAAACTGTGTTTTAAGTGCAGTTTTCAGTAACCACGAAAATAAATTTCACAAATAACTTTGAGCATCTTCTCTAAATAGCACAGAGTACTAGAAACAAAGTTCCACAAGAGCTTCAGTCTCATTGTCAAAAGAAAAACGTTACAAAAATGAGTTGCATCCAAAATATAAAAGTATTTTGAGTACCTATAGCTTGGTGAAATCAGTGGTGCCCAGGAGCATAAAAGCGTTTGTAGATCAAAAGTTTAAGCATTTTTCAAAATATTAAGCTAAACAGAAAACACAGTTTTTAAAATTTGTCATAGAAGGTGAAGGGAGGGCTTTATGCAAAAACATAAACAAATCTATGAGCTAGGAGTACATGGATCAGAACACTTGTTAGGAATCACTGATGAAAAAACACCTTACTGCTCCCAAAAAGGTGCAAGAATGCCAGCTTTCCTTTCTTTTTTTTTTCATTTTTTTTTTCTTTTCTTTTTCTTTTTTCCTTTTTTTATGAGTGTGCTGCAGATTCTGGACTTCACAAAAGTGAAACCAGAAAGACAGGTTTGGTCTGTTGCAAGAGAACTGCCCCAGTAAGCTGTGGAGTTTGGTCTTAGCATATTTAGGAGGCTGGAAGCAATATGACTGCCCTTACTGTTATTTATATTCTTGTATTTTGGGGGAACAGTATTTTGTGTACCTGCAAAACTGACATTGAAATTTCCCATGATGCTGATTTACTTTGTTAAAGTCAAGGTTTTGACCACCCATTTTGACCATCACCCACTTCAGTAGGAGTACAGTTAGGTCTTCTGTGGCTTGTATTATTTAAAAATAAAAGCAGGTTGATGGGGGTTCGAGGTGAGCAGTGGCCTGGCTGCCCTCTGTTGGATCCTGCCCTGGAAAGGAATTAGGACATGAACCTGTCAGGAAAGGTTCAGCTACTCTTTTCTTATATTCACAGTGATATTCTACCATGACTCTGGGGTAGATCAGTGGAGTATGTAGCTACCCTTATTTCAAGCTTAAATACATAAGGAAAACCAAAAGGAGATAATTTCTTATTTCTTTTAGAAATGCAGAATATTTTATGCAATCTCTTCCTGAACTTGCATTTGAATCTCACGTAGAGAATATTATGAATTCTCTTATTATGTGCATACTGTATATGATCCAGTTATGGGGGAATTCATGTTGGGAAGGACAGACAGAGGTTCTCACTCCAAATTCCTAGTGCCAGTAAGGTCAGCTATGGGATCAGATGAGGTTAGTCAGGCTTTGTCCAGCATTTTTGATAAAAATCTTCAGGGATGGAGATTGCACAAACTTAATGTTTGTATGTGTTAAAGGCAACTTTGACTTAGTAATGCCCAGCTGTAGTAAATCTCAATAATTTGAGCCTATCCAAAACTGCAATCAATGTTTTTGTTCCTTTCCTTTCCAAGAAAAGTGTCATTAGGACAACTATGTAATATAATAGACACTTTTTTTCTTAGACTGGATCTTATGAGTGAATTTCCCAGTGCCTCTTGAACTTCTGAGAAGTCTGGGGTTATACTATTCTTCCATGCATAAGCAGGTCTGTAAAGGCAAATTTCTCTTCTCTTTTCAGACAAAGACTGCTGTCCAGGCTCTCATAAGAAAGCACCAAACACTTCCAGGCAACATATGGAAAGCTTTACTGGAGCGATTTGATAAACGTCGTAAAAGCGATTAGAATGCTTATGTTTATTTTGTTGTTTTTACAGCATACAGTAAAAAAAAAAGTCCTACAGCACTGTTGACTAATAGTTGGTGTTCAACCAGTTTAATTTACAAGTTTCTACAGATTTGGCAGAAGAAAACACTTAACCTCTCGAGAATATCCTGAACTCAGAAAGACTAAAGAAGATGACTTACGTACAATAGCAATGCAACAGCTAAATTCCCCAAAAGGAAATCATGTAGCCAGGATTTTCCTGGTTCCTAAAACAAGTGCATACTGGCCTTAGCAGTTTTGCTAGATCTGTGGTTTTCTGTTTTGAGCAGATCACAGGCCAGTCTCAGAGAAGAACCTTAGAGTCAGTGTTATCCCACCAGAGACCACTCCACAGTGGGCACCTTCTCTGTTGGACCCCATGCAAGACAGTGTCAGAAGAGAAACTGTCTCACTTTAGCTGATGGTCTGCTGCTTAGGCATTTTTCTAGAGACTACACAAAAAGACATAATCCCATTAGAACAGATAATAGACTCCTACAACACATCAGCCTAGTGGTTCGCACCCTGGAAAGCAGGACTGCTACATCCAAGACTTTGCCCCCACAAAAGACAGGTCTCTCTAAGAGAGGAGAAAAAAAAGCTTTAGTTCAGTGTAGTGCTATGCAAATACATGCAGAAAGTAGTTTCAAGTTTGATCTGGTACATGCATCCATTATTGCACCATACCGTAGTTATTTAGTGAATGAGGCTGCCCTCAGTCTGAAAATCCCTGGGTATAGTGAGAGCAGTATGGATGTGCTGTATTTATCTCCTGGTGAACAGGGAACAGGCTATAGGGGTAGCTTACTTAGGCAATGCAACCCTGAGGCTTACCATCGCTGGTGGTTTGCCAAAAAATGCAGTACTGCAACACTGCTGTCTCCATACGGATTTAACCAAAATGCCTGTTTGGAAAGGTAGATGTAGGCAGTGTTGTCATCCTAATGCAATTTGTGGAAAACTGAAACTTGCTACAAAGCAGAATGTGTTTTTACAGGCTGTGGAATGTTGTTACTGGTGGGAGTGGGAGAACTTTGTGTAATCTGTCCAACATGCCATTAAATGCAACCAAGTCTGTTAATTTCAAACACCAAGAGAGGTAATTTTTCTGCCTCATTTTTTCATTCTTGTGCTTTTAATACCTACATAATCTTTCCCCTCAACATCCTAAAAAGTTACATAGTATCTAAGGAACTATATACACCGTTTGCTCATTTTTCACTAGAAAACTAAATCTGCTCTTTGGATTAGAATAAATTTTTCCCATGCTGCTTCTCCACAAATATTTTTTGCACATCTGGAGAAGGGAGCAGGATAGACAGGTGAGTTATTTCCCTGGAGCAAAAAGACAAGAATCCTGTCCTGAAAAAAAAATCTCAAATCTCTCCTAAGGTATAGGTATTTTTATTTGAACACCTTAACTATAATTGCTGTATACAAGCAGAAAGATTTTTCTCCCAGCAGAGACTCGACATGCACAGGAAATGATAAACTAAAGCAAACCAAGATGCAGACTGATACACCTGGACAGAAACAGGAATTCAAACCACGAAGTCTTACACAGCACACTCCAACGATACAAGCTAAAATTCAAAGTGTGAGCTTAAGTCAAGGGAGAAAAAGGAAAAGGTTATGGAATACACAGATGAAGAAGCAAGAGGAATTAAGAGTAATGATGCCTCAGAGCTGAGAATCTGAAAGCAATCTTTGTATTGCAGAAACTGCAGAAGGACAAGACAGAATCATTCTCTGACTGCCTTATTTTTCGAGCACATTAGTGTCATCATGGAACATGTCCAAAGAGGGGCAATGAAGCTGGTAAAGGGTCTGGAGCACAGGTCTTATGAGGAGCATCTGAAGGAGGTAGGGTTTTTTAATCTGGTGGAAAGGAGGCTCAGAGGGGTTCCACAACTGCCTCAAAGGAGGTTGGAGCCAGATGAGAGTCAGTCTCTACTCGCAAGTAACAAGTGATAGGACAAGAGGAAATAGCCTCAAGTTGTGCCAGGGGAGGTTTAGATTGGATATTACTAAAAATTTCTTCACTGAAAGGGTCATCAAGCATTGAAACAGGCTGCTCAGGGAAGTGATAGAGCCACCATCCCTGGACTTGTTTAAAAGATTTGTAAGTGTGGCACCTGGGGACATGCTTCAGTGGTGGGCTCAGCTGGGTTAATGATTGGACTCAGTGATCTTAAATGTCTTTTCCAATCTAAACAATTCTGATTCTCTAACCAGTTAAACACTTCAACAATCTGAATTTGCAAAGCCTTTCAGATTCCATGATGCTAGGGGCTGTGTTGCCACAGAACAGAGCACAAGCCTTGGATAGGAGATACGTAATCAGAGCACTGATTATCTTTGAAAGAAGAGACTCCTGCCTCTATCTCTCCTATTTAGACAGCTGTTAACATTTTGCTAACAAAGTTCAAGTTTTTACTGGGCGAGTAAATCATCTTACAGCAGCGCCATTATGTTATCTGCAGTGTATCTGAAATGAGCTGAAGTAAAAATTAATTTCTATTAGTTGTCTTCTGTCAGTTGTCTGAAGGGTATTTTCTGGGGTCTCAATATGATAGACAAAATTATTATTGAGAAAGAGGAGTGACTTTGAATGATATATATGTGATTTTTCTAATAAAAAATTTTAATCAATTTTTTCCAGAAACACTGTAATACTGCTCTAATAATAAGCAGCTACTATATTATTTTAGTGGGTCCCTCTAAATTTTTACTATTTTTAGCACAACATTATAGAAATTAGAACTAGAAACTGATATTATAGAAACTAGAGCTTGCCATACAAATAGAATTGTAATTGCAAATCAAACCACTCCCCTGCTACCCTTATTTTTAGCCTTTCCATCATACAACAAAAAAGAAATTCAAAACAGCAAATGCAAATGACCTGTGCCTACCTCAAAATGAAATTAACATTTATGACTCTTTTTGGGTACAGTGTGCCCAGTGAATAATGCAGGGAAATCCTGTTTTCATAACTTTTTGCATATAAGGTTTATCGAGCTCAAACTATGTGCTTTTCCATTGGGGAAAAATATCCTACTGGTAACACTGGAAAAATAATAAAATCACAGAATCATAGACTATCCTGAGTTGGAAGCGAACCACAGGCATCATCAAACCCCAAGTCCTGGCCCTGCACGACAGCCCCAGGAGTCAGACCATGTGCCTGAGAGTGTTGTCCAAACACTTCTTGAACTCTGGCAGGCTTGGTGCTGTGACCAGTTAATTGAGTGACAGTGCAAACAGACTTATACAAATGCACAGCTGAGCAGCCGCAGATGTTGAACAGGCAGATGATGTGAATGTAGAAGACAGCCAGTTGGAAAAGAACGGGAAGAACAGATCTGAAAGAGCTCACAGCCAGTTCTGGCCAGTTCACCTCACCTAAGGTTGAGGAAGCAGCCATGGCGGAGTTACATGTCGTCCCAGAAGGTAGGGAAGCTACGACAACCTCTGTGTTTGGAGCTGCACCTGGCACCACTGGAACACTGCTTATTTCTTTGACTGATTTTTATTTTTTCTTTATATATAAATCCATGGATCACATCCAAGTCTGCTGGTCAGTGAGGAATACCTTAACAGCTCCGTGAATGCCATGTCTGAACTGCAAGCCGTCCAGAACGCCAGCTGTCTGCAGTGGGAAGGAGCGGGTAGTCCTCCAGCGGTGGGTACGAGTGGGTACTCCTGCAGCTGCAGATATGAGTGGGTACTCCTCCAGCAGTGGTACCAGGTATGGCTGCTGTTGTTGCTGCTCTGGCATCACCGGCGGGGCTGGAGAAGGGAGCTTACACTCACCTCGGGCTGGCAGGTACTGGGAAGGGGTGGCTGGGAGGTGAGTGGTGCTGAAGGCAGCATGGTGAACAGGTGGGACCTGGTATTTTCCAGTGAGCACCACAGCCGAGCAGCTGAGGGAGCTGGGGTTGTTCAGCCTGGAGAAGAGGAGGCTCAGGGCGGACCTTATCACTCTACAGCTGCCTGAAAGGAGGTTGTAGCCAGGTGGGGGTTGGTCTGTTCTACCAGACAACCAGTGACAGGACTAGAGGACATAGTCTTAAGATGTGCCTGGGGAGGTTTAGGTTGGACATTAAGAATTCTTTCCAGAAAGGGTGATTACACATTGGAATGGGCTGTCCGGGGAGGTGGTGGAGTCACCGTCCCTGGAGCTGTTTAAGGAAGGGCTAGACGTGGCACTTAGTGCCATGTTTTAGTTGACACGGTGGTGTTCAGTCGTGGGCTGACCTCGAAGACCTCGGAGTTGTTTTCCCGCCTAATGGATTCTGAGATCCTGGGATCCCGAGCGCCCCGCCCTTGCCGCCCGCTCCGCCAGGGGGCGCCTCACGCCCCGCCCTTTCGCTGAGAGCGCGCGCCCCCTGGCGGCGCCCGCGCCGCTTGCGCCGCGGCGGAAGCGTCGGGCGGTGCGCGCGGGACGCGGGTCCGGGCGGGTCCCGCGCCCCCGGCGGCGCGGAGTTCCCCGCTGCCCACGCTGCCCCCGCGCCCCCGCTCGCTGGTGGCCCTCCCGCCCCCGCCCCGCCGCCGGAGCCGCCCCGGTCCCGCCGCCCCGCGGGCACCCGGCCCCCGCGGGGGCGGCGGGCGGAGAAGTAAAACCGGGCTGCGGCAGGGACGCGGGGCCGGAGCTGGAGCCGCCTCCGCCAGGGGAAGGTGAGCGGGCGCTGCCGGGCGCGATGTGGGGGCCCGGCCCGGCCCGGGCCTGGCCCCGCCGCCTCCCCGCGGATGTCTCCCGGAGGTCTCGGTCACCCCCAGGCTCGGGGCCTGGCTTTGATTCCCATCCGGACGGGGGCTGCGGGAGCGGGGCGGCCGCGGGCGCTGCGCGGGGGCAGCTGGGCCGGGATCGCGTCCTTCGTGCCAGGAAAGGGGGCCCGAGTCCCCCCACACGCCTGCAGAACCAACATAGTCCCGCCGGCACGGGAGCCAGGCCGGTTCTTGTGCCAAAACAAGGGCTAAACCACGCTGACTTCTAGGATCTCTCCAGTCGCAGGTGCCATTACCAGGATTATCAGGGTCTTCTGGTTTTGTTTTTGTTTTTTTTTGTTTGTTGGGTTGGTTTGTTTGGGTTTTTTTTGTGTATGTTTGTGGTGGCATTGCTGATTCTGGTGGCAATGCTCTCCGCAGCCGTGTGTTTCTGTCGGCAGGGGCACGTCGTAGCTCCAGCTTTGCAGTGCCTTTCTTGTTTGGAGATACTGGAATGTCCTCCAGAGGCTTCCCTTAGGCATTTCGTGTACATGCTGGAATCGTGCTGTGCGTGGTTTACAGCAATGTGCGTTGCTGTCCATAATTGCTCCTTCTAGCGTGATCAGTAGGGTCTCAGTTAACCAGGATGTGCAGACTGCAGCTGAAGACCACTGTTGTAGTTTAGTTAAGGACTTTTCTGGCTTATGTGCCAGAAGGCGGTGGAAGGAATTGTTGTGTGTTAGCCTTGTTTCCACTTCAGCATCAGCGTAAATTAAAGCCTTAAGAGTAAGCGTAAGTCAGTGTGTACTGTCGTTAGTCAAATGAGAGGCTGCATCCTTTTGAATGAGTAGAAATGTGTGTAAGATGCTGTATTAGGAAGTTAGAACTTTTAATATGTAGTTTGAACTGCACAACAGCAAGTGTGTCAGTGCTGTCAGTTAAAATACGAATGTGCTCATATTACAGGGAGATTCTGCCTGTAGCTTGGCTAAAGGTGGGACTTAGTAGTACTACACTTAGTTGTACTGAACCCCGTTGTAGTTTTTAGATTTGGATGATGACAGATGTCAGACAACCTCTGATAGGGAAGGCAGGGTAGTCTCTCTGCTTGGATGAGGTCCTTATCAGAGTGACACTACTGGTGTTTCTGTGTGGTCATAGAGTAGGTAGCTGTACAGTTGGAACAGACCAACATGTTGTTACCAGTTAGTAGCATATAAGAACCATGTTGAACCTTTGTTCAGCGTGGAGCTCCTGTGCTTTATTTGATCATGATCTGCCTTCCCTTCTTCATTGCCATTGCAGCCACATTGCAAGGACCTTACTCCTGCTCTTAAGGAGTGGTTGTAGAGAGGGGGAAGTAGAATCTTTGCAGCAAAGGGACAGGAGGCAACAGGCACAGAGTGTAGTAAGGGGCATTCTAACTAGAATAGAGAAAAACGTTTTCACCGTGAAGGTATTCAAGCACTGGATTAGGGGCCCAAAGAAGCTGTGGAATCTCTATCCATGGAGATAATACAAACTGGTCTGGATATGCCACTGAGCAACATAATCGAACTCCCTAGAAGAGATTGGACACGTGCTGTTCAGTGAGTCTTTCCAGTGTGAATTATTCTATGATTCCCTTTAAGATGAGTAAACAACACTGTTCAGAGTAGAGCTGACTGTCCCTAAGAGAAGGCAGTACTTTAGATCTTGCCTCTCTGACTGGTAGCACGCAAGATGTCAGATTTTAATTTCTGTTCCAGGTTAGCACATAAATATGCAAGTAAACTTTTAAAACTGTGATGATTGCATTTGAAGTATTGCATGGAACATTATAGGCAAAAGGATATGTAATATTTTTGCAAGCCTGACATGTGTAGACAGGACTTTAAATTTACTTGATGGGGATTTTGGGTTTGGAGAAAGCCATAAACAACTAAAAATACGATCAGTAGGAGAGTACAGTTTAAGTAATCTTTTAAGCTACATAATCACCTCTCAGTTTTGAAAAAATGTTTCTGTGCCATAACCCATGCTCCATATTGTTCTCCAGGTGGTAGGTGGAGCCACTGTAGAAGTCCAGGCATAACAATCTGATAAATATTGTGGTGTTGAATGCTACTCCTAAATCCTGCTTGGTCTCACAAGTTGTGTTTCTTATACTTGCTGTGGGTGTTTGCTGCCTGACAGGTTCTGGAGTTCAGCTCTGGCAACAGGAATGAGAAGGAGCTTTCTCTTGCTCTCCCACATGCTCACTCTCTCCCTTCCTTTCCCCCTAATGCACACCCCCAAACACAAGTGCATGAAATCTGTGAAGTGCATGTCACTAATGCTATGTGCTTATACACTGCTGAAGATAAATCAGCTGCTGGTCACATTGTCATGCTGAGGAGCAAAGGACATGATGAGGAGCAAAATATTGTAAGCCTGAATTAGTGGAACAGGCATGGATTGCCGAAGCAAAATCCTTGTAATGAGATCAGCTTTCTTCTCATTAATAGGAGTTATCTTGAGCAATGTGGGTATAGGCCGATTTTCAAATCCGAAGAGACATCCTTGGTCTATGAGAGTGTGAGGGAAAACTGAGACGGGGAAATAAGTGAGATGAGTTCTGGTATAGTATGTGTTTCAACGTCTCGGCAAATGTGGAGTAAAACTGATCTGCTTCATAACTTTTGTTGTCATTGGGGTTCTGATAGTATCAACAAACTTTCTAAATTTCAGTCATTTGTTGCATGCAAAACCAGCAAGAGTAAAGGCATGATTGACATATGTCAGTCTAATATCAGAGCTCTGCAGTCATGCCTGTTGTAAGTCACATTCTAATAAAAAACCAAACCGCAACAACCTTGAGCTTAGATTGTTTCAGAAATATTGTTCTTAATCTGTTTCTCTCTACAATCCTGTGTTATAGTTGCAACGTGTTATTCTTCTTGGTCCTGACTAGCAGAATGTCAAGTCTTATCCTAGTCTAGAATAAAGTGGTGGTTAACTTTTGTTTCCCAAGATATTAAGCACTGAAGCTAAAGTAGCCAAGCATTCAGGTTGTCTTGTATTTGTAAGGTGAACTGAATAGCAATTTTCCCCTAAATTGTACAAAGCTAAGAAAAGTCTTGCTCCAGAGTTATAGAAAGCCTGAAATACCAACCCAGAGAGGTCTAGTCCAGGAACTTCTTAGGAGCTGGCACTGGAGAAGAGAAATTCTTATACACAGACAGAGTAAAGCCAGAGCAGTTAAAACTTTTAGAGGACTTCCCCCCCCCCCCCCCCCCCGTGTCTTTCCTGCTGCCTCTCTGTGTTGTGCTCTGGGTCTTCCAGATACAGTTAAAGGTCTCTCCAAGCCTGAGAGTTTCTTATTTGAGACCATCTTCTTACTGAGGCATCGTATGGTTGTGGAAGTGTTCATTGGGGTTTCTTTTTTACAGCGCTGGATTTGAGATTGTGCTGTTTCTTGTTGTAGTTAACGCTTGGGAGAAGGTTTTGTTTTGCTATAACAATAAATTAGACTAATCAATACAGCTTTCTGAAAATCGAAAATACAGTATTAATTGGTATTGGTAACAATATAAAAGTTCTGAATCTGTGTAAGTTGAACAGTTTTCAATGAGATAAAATCTTAGCCTGAGATTAAGCAGTTGCACCGTCTTTCTAAATTAGAATTGTCAGCATTTCAAGTACACAAAGGACTATAAAGATCAAGTAAAAGTTTAGCTGCGTGAACTGTTATGTTTCTAGTAGGTGCTGCTGGGCTGTGGGGTAAGTGGTATATGAATAAAATGCATTGTGCATATATGAAATACATATATAACTAAAGACAGGTCTATCTTTTTAGAAGATTTATTAATCTACTTTTTTTTTTTTAAACTTGAACAGGAAATGACAGGTGGAAATGAATCCTGTATTGCAGGACCGATACCTATGTCCTACTTAACTTGCCTGACTTACATTCTGCAAGAATGGACTGGCGTGGAGCATATTGGAGATTATCTGAGTTATGTGTTCTACCTTGTATGGGTGCTTTTTCCACTTGCAGTAGTTTTTATACTTCCAGGAGTTATTGTTGCCCTCTTCTACATTTCCATTCTCATTCTTCATATTTATAAAAGGAAGAATGAACTAAAGGAAGCTTATTCTCATGATGTTTGGATTGGTGCAAGAGAAATGTTGGCTACCCTATGGGATGGACATGGAAGAATATGGCATGGTAAGCAAGATTTGACTTTCATTAAAACCTGCTGAAGCTCTTCTTCCACATTTACCTTTCAAGATTATCATTAGATACCTGATTGTTGCTGCTATTGCATGCTAGGTTTTTTTTCTGTTTTATCAATGACTGCCAGTGGTGCTTGAGAGAAAAAAAAAAGCCAGTGAGACTTTTTTTGTATGTAAAATTTTTGCCTTATGCATTTATTCCTTTGCTGTTACAAATGAGATCTTTCTTCTGGTTGAATATATGGGCTATTTTTAATTGCCTTTTTTTTTCTTTTTTGTGTTTTATAACAACCCCTGGATTTTCAGGAAGACCTGAAATGTCTGTTATGTTAAAAATTAGATCAATTATCTGTATTATTTCATAGTCAATATATGAAGACTGGAACTTAAATGCCAGTTCCTTGATAACTAGTATGTCAGCACATATTAGCATAATAGTTTTTTTACATAAAGTGCCAAGTGAGGGCTAAGAGGAACGCTAAGTGTCAATTCACTCACTAGTTGCTTCTTGAAATTAACTTTAGAGCCTGTTACAGAACTCTACTTTTTTATTTTCTTTCTGTCTCTGTATTTTGGACAACTACTTTCTCTACTAGAATGTCAAAACTAAGGGCCCTGTTCCTTGTCCTTCTGCTATTATTTCTTTATAAAGACAGACTTAATAAATGATTTGGCTTTTCTTTCTAAGGAAATCATAAGCCTCTTTCGGAGCTATTCAGTCTAGATGCAGCTGAAGGAGAAAGAGATGCTTAAGAGCAATTTACATAAAGAACAAATCCTTCTTGAAAATCATCTCTATTTGTTCTCTAGTCAAAGGGAAGCAGGTTTTCAAGGCATTGATAACCAGATGGTGCAGCAGCTGTATCAGATAGGCTTTGTAAGACTAAGATGTAACTTCGAATCTAGGAAAGTACACTACATCAAAATCAACAGCTACATCAAAGAGCTTAAAATGCTCACTTCACAATAAAAAGCTATTTACTTTTTTCATAAGAAAATGATTTTTTTTAAGGCCTTGGCTCTTTTAAACCTTAGTAACTCTTTCTTTTTGTAAGGTCCAACTTTTTATTTTCACGGAAAAGATTCTTATCCAGTCCCTCAGTGGCAGCTGTGACTTTTTTCTGCCCTGCCAGCTGCTTCCCTGTTATCTATACACTTCTCTTCCTAAAGAATGAAACGTTTTGCAATTATTTTTCCCCCACTTGATTAACCAGTATATCACAGGAAGAGCTTTTAATCCTCAAATCTCACAGCATTATTAAAAAAACCAAATGAAAAAACAACCCCACAACCTAAAAGCCCAAAACCAATACCCCAAATGGGTGCACGGTACCTGTAACTTTACGTTTATTATGGCAGTGCTGTATGTATTGATTGGCTGGCGTGGAGCACAGTGGTCACTTGGCGTGGTACAGATGATGCACTTGCAATATGCTGCAGCTCCACATGTATACAAAGTAAAACAGAGGGAGAAGAGTCAAGAGTACCTTCAGAATTAAAAATAAATTAATGAAATAGGAATTGCAAACCTAGTTAACTTTGTAAGAAGTGACAGGGTTTGGTTGTTTTTTGTTTTTTTTTTTTTTGTTTATTTATTTTATAAAAACCACAAACAAGATACTGTAAGAATACTACTGCATATTAACTGAGTATGTTCTGTACTGATGCATTTTGATATTTTGTATTAACTAAACATATTCTGCACTGTTAAATAGAAATGTAAGTTCAGTAAGAAACTTATTGTGTTTATGTATTTTTCAGCTAAGCATATAATGCCCCAACTAGCTTTTAGTACTTAGTGATGGAAAACTGGAGCAGGATACAACTTGGATACAAATAGCAAAGATAAGCTTCATACCCTGGAGTAAAAGGAGATATGTAAATGGCTGCTGTCACGTCAAATCTTCTTAAACAGTCACTGGTGGCAATGAACTTCAAAAGGTTAATAATAACTTGAAATAGTCATTTTACCACTTCAGCCCTTGTTGTGATTTCTCTTGAATGATTGATTCACAGGACTTTGCAGCAGTGAACTGAAAAAAATAAGGAAAAATGGTATAGTTCAAGACAGTGAGACTGGATGTTTTAATTTATTTTTTAGTTCTTTCTTTAAGTGTGGCACTTTTACCTTAAATGAAACTTTTAATTTCTATGGAGTAACTTGTATTTCCTGTAAATGCTGCAAGTTGCCTCTTGACTAGTACAAAGGTCACTTTGCTCTTACCACTTCTCAATACCTATAGGTTTCAGCTTGCTATAAGTTAGTTTCTTTAGGATAGATTTATATCAAACTTTGACATCTGTTACACTTTTAACAGGTTATGAGCTTCATGGTGTCAAAAATATTCCTGAAGGACCAGGGCTTGTTGTGTTTTATCATGGAGCTACTCCTGTTGATTATATCTATTTCGTGGCTAGACTTCATGTGACAATGAAGAGACGCTGCCGTGTAGTAGCTGATCATTTCGTCTTTAGATTACCAGGTAACATACTTCATTATAAACAAGCAGTTTTGGAACTCTTACTTTAATTTTTTAATGGTGTAAGTAATAAAAATTTAATCACAGGAACACAACTTTTAGAACAGACATTCAGACAACTTTAGTGAAAGTGTTGAAGTAGAGCTGTCTCTCACGTGTTCTTTACAACCAAGAATGAGTTTCCAAGACTAGCCCATGCAAGGATGGGTCATACTCCTCTCTGGGTAACACCTTCCAATGACTCTAGGGTGTTTAGAAATAAATAGAAGGAGATCATAGGAGAAACAGTTGTCTCTCTATTAATCATTAGCAAAGACTTCAATAAGGTGTTTCTTTTTTTATTAATATAATCAGAATGAGTGGTGTAACCTGATTAACAATTAAACTGTTTGGAATCAATGCCCTTAAAGTTAAAAATACTAGTCTGGAGAAATGATGTATTTTCTTATCCCACCCAGTTTAGTATGGTGAGCAGGGGAACCTGTCCCCAGGAAGACTGTTTTGAGTAGAATCTCAAAAAGAGGAGAGCTGTAGAAGTGTCCAACATGGTGACACATGAGGTGAAGCATGAGGAAAATGAAAAATATCTTTAGGGCAATATTTTGACTGGACAGCCTACTGAAATACACTGCTGATGGGTAAAATTAATTATGTGAGGGGTTTGGTTTTTGTGTGTAGCAATGGATTTATGGAAAAAGTCCTGCCAAAGTTGGACTGGTGAATCAGAAGTTCTTAATGTTGTTTAAACATGTGTTAAGATGGCTTTTTGCAGAGTCACTGTTCCTTCTTCCCAGACACCCTCTGTAAAGACCCCTTATCTCCCAGGCAGGAGTGTCCTGGGAAGATGTCCTAAGGTGTTCTCATTGGTCTTTTGTTAACCCCTTCCTTATTTGGCTGTTAACTCCCTACCTGATTGGTTTTTTGTAAGACCCCTCACCTTAAATGGTCCCCTTTGGCCCTCCCAAGAGCTTTATAAACCCCTACCCCACATTAAACTTTCTCTTTCGTCCGTCCCTCCCTGGTGGTTTGCGTGTGTGCTTCCTTTGGGGGGTCACAGGCCACGAGGCGGGGGGCAGGGTGGGAGAGCATGCACCTTTCCAGGTAATGGACTGAAGCCAAGGCCTGAAGGTTCCCCCCTCCAACTTTTGTGTGTGTGAAATACAGTAGTACCCAGTTCTTTTCCCAAGTTCAGTTTGTGACTAAAAACTTGTCAATTCACAAAATTAATTACAAGGAATGTTCTGTAGTGTATTCATGCTTTTAGTGGAAACAACTCAGAAAACTATTGTTTTGTCAATAGTTTTATTTCTTAGTCCACAAGATATTAGTATCTTCCTTCAACCTTAGTCCCTGAAAACAACACTTTCATCTTGATTGCAGTGTGGCTTTGCCTCTACAACTGCTTTTGCCAACAGATTCAGATTTGTGAGTTGGTTATCAAATTTTTGTATACAGCTAACCAATACAGCCTGTTTCATAATGCAGACTTGGCTCCATATTGTATCTATTAATACTTATGCATAGTTGTTTATCAGATGGTAGATTATATTGATTTGCTCCATTTCTGCCTTGAAATAAGGTTCTAAGTGTGAGTCCCCCAAATATCATTTAGTAGCATTGCAAGACATCTGACTGAATGGCTGATCTCGAAGAACTGAGTTCAACAGTACAACATCAAGCTAACAGCCGGTTTCTACAGGCATTCCTCAGGGATTGATACTGGGATCACTGTTGCTTAGTGTTTTTATTGTACCCCTGGATGAAGGGTTGGAGGATGCACAGCAAATTCACCGATGATACCAAACTAGAGGAGCCGTCGATATACTGGGGGTTAGAGCTTGTGTTCAGAGAGACTTCATGGAAATGAACTGGCAGAAACCTCATGAAAGTCAGCAAAAGCAAATGTAAAGTTGTGCCTTTGGGGTAGAACAATTCCATGCAACAGTACCCTGGGTAAAAGGTGGCTCTGCAGGAAAGGACTTCGGCCTTTAGTGGACCACTAAAGTTGGGTGTGAGTCAGCAGCATGCGCTTGTGGCAAAGATGAACTGAGCTTTTTTTTTAGCATGACTGTAGCCACCAGGTTGAGCAAAGAGGTTTTTTTCCCTTGGCTTGGCACCTGTGCAAGGACATCTCCCAATATGGTGTCCAGTTTTGGACTCCCCAGTACAGGACACACTGACACACTCGAGTGTGTTCAGTGGATGATGGAGGGCTGGAGCACACAGTGTATGCGGAGAGGCTGAGAGAACTGGATTTGTTTGATCTGTACCAGATCAGGGTGGGGGAAGATATTGTTGCGGTCTTCAGCAACTTAGCGGGAGGGTGCAGAGAAGAGGGAGTCAAACTCTTCTGACAGGTGCACAGCGGTAGAATGAGAAGCAAGAGAGACCAGTTGCAACACAGGAAATTTTGATTAGACATGTGGAAAGGTACTTTACCATTAGAGTGATCAGACACCTAAACAGATTGCTTAGACAAGTTGGGGAATCTGCATCCCTGGAGACTTTCAAAACTCTACTGGGTGAGGCCTTGAGCAGCCTGATCTAGTTGGGTGCGCTTTGTGTGGGAGGTTGTACAAGATGACCTCCAGAGCTTCCTTCCAATCTACATAATTCACTGTTTCTGTGAAGGAATTAAGGCTATTCAAGGAGGACAAGCCCAAAGAGCCCAGAAAATGTTCTGAATTGTTTAAAAATCTGCACAGTAATCTACAACTGGCAAGGTAGATGCTGCTTCTCTTGTGAATCAAACCAAAGAGATTGCATAATTTTGTCCTAGTATTAAGGCTGTCTGATCTTGATTAAATCTTCAGATTAAAGTGGACACCTTTTCAGAAGATGTTTTAACCAAAAGTTATACTCTATGCAAGGGAAATGGGGGGGTGATTTGGGGGTTCTGTTAGACACGCTTGGATTAGATAATTTAATGATTCTTCTTGTTTTATGATTATTAAATTGACTACGAATAGCTGTCAGGAGTGGCTTGTCCCATGACTCTGAATCTTCGGTCCATGCCAGTATGCAGTTGCCAGGGCGCAGTCTCATGGCATCCTCTGCATGGGGCACTGCTGTCCTGAATTAACTGGAATTAACTGGAGTGTGTTTGTAAAATGTTGCTGTGCCTCTTAAGGGATTCATGAGCCTGCAGTGCGTCAAACATGCCTCTCCCTACTCCTTAGTCTTGAAAGATATGGCTTGATAACTTATGGAAAGGTATCTAACCTAATAGAAGACCTCCTATAGGTATCTGGAGATTCCTACTGAACATTACCTTCTATGATTCTGTAATGTGTCTTTCTTTCACGTTGTTGCAAAAGGAAGTTATTTGATTGTCTCAGTTTATTCTGTGTCGGTATTAAGTATGCTTTTGTTACTTGTATTTTGTGGGAGAAGGATATGAAATATGGTCAGATGGCTTTTTTTTTTTTACTTTTTCTTTTAATAACTGGAGGTTAACCACAGGGAAAAAACCCAAAACAATATTCCAGGTTTCTGGTTCTTTTGGATTCTTAGCCGTGTAATGCTCAGGAATACATTAATTTTTCTAAGGCTGAGCTAAGAGGAAGTCTTTTCCCAAAGAGTACAGTGAGGGCTAAGATTTCACTTGTGTTTTTATCCATCACCCTTCCCTATGGTATGGGCTGTATTTGGTTCCTAGAGTCACCTTGGAACCCTCTTTAAAAGGTTGCCTTCTGTTTTGGGGCACTAAGGCAGTCCTTCTCCTGTAATGTCCCAGAGGAAAGGGGCTGTGGCTCCTCATCTGTTACTTTGCAACACCTTGTATATGTATCTTGTGGATGAGATGCTCTGCAGATTTAAACGTGTGGTTACCTACAGTTGTGGAAGGTTGGATTCAATGATCTAAATGATTCCTCTCTGTCTGTGGTCCTAAAGGTCAATCATGGAAAAAAGATGACATACTTGCCATCTTGCTACCAGGCAACTGAGAAGCCCTAATGTTACAGTCACTAGGGCTAAGTTAGAGAAAGGTATATGGTGCACATATTGATAGCAGTGTTAAAGGCATTATCGGGTACTCTCCAAAGGGTTTTCAAACACTGATGCAGACACAATATTGTGGAAAATAAAGGAAGAGTATGTTGGGGCAAAGGGCAGAGTCCAGGTTAAACTGTGGAATAAAATTAATTTTGGACTTCTTGATATCCCAAAGAATTAGCATCCCTTCATGCTCTGGAAGGCTGAAAAATTGTGTTTAGATAATTTTGAGAGTTTTGTTGTTTAAAATGGAAAAATAGATTCTTGGTCACTTACATGCAACAGCCAGGTACTACCCCAGTGTTTTTTCTGACTTCATGATGACCTTTGCCTTGGGCACAGGTAGCCTGGATGTCCCTTCAGGGCCACTGCACTAATTTCTGTCTCTCTGCTGCTCTTAGGGAGCCAGGTTCTTCTTCCTTGCTACTGGAGCAGAGACATTGATAGTAATGTATGTTCTGCTGCCTAGGTTATGAAGTACAGCTCAGAATATAAAGTTTATAGTGAAAGCCAAGGGGGAAAATACATCTGAGAAATTTTGTGGAGACCTGAAACCTCCCCCCACAACTTTTCTGTAGTACAAATTTTTGCCTGTGTTCTGTCTATATTCTGTTCTTTTTTTTATTGACCCATGAACTAAACAGACTCATGGTGTTGTTCTGTCACATGCACCTTCCCGCCCACCCCTTCCCCAGCATATCCAATGAAGAAAGGAAGATTGTTGTCACAGCTTCTGCTTCATTGGAGTGTCTTTTCCTGCTCAGCCAACCCTTCAACGGTTTTGTCTATCTCCTGAGCTCACTGATAGGAGGGACTTAGAGACAGGCAGCTTCTTACCACCAAGTACTTTCCAGAGAGCTTTAATTAGCTTGGGAATACAAAACATTGTAAAAACCAGCTGTTGAAGATCCCACAAACAAATCACCTGAAAGAAATGAATTTTCTTTAGGATGACTGTATTTCAGGTGTCCTCTGTGCAAATTCTACTAGATGAAGATTGCGAGTGTCACCAGCAGTGTGCGAGACAGGCACAGCAAAATATGTGACAGGTGTAGTGCAGCTTGTGTTTGTTCTGTTGTCATGTTTGTGGACAGGTCATGATGATGTGCAGAGATGAATAAGGGGTAATTATACTCACACCAACAACAAAGACTAGTTAGAGATCAGACTTTAGTTAAGAATAAACTAATGATATGTTGTCTCATGCTTTTCTTCTCAAACCCTTAGTTTATGCGAGCTGTAAGGGAAGAGAGATCTGTCTTCCTAACTATATTTCTAACACTTCTTCATCATGTGAGTGTATGTAACAAATGTGTGTTCATAGTAACAGCTATTAATTTGTTATTGAGAGGCAAACTGGACTAGATCATTCTGTTTCCTTGTCTGTGGCTGATAAGGTTGTTTGCCTCAGTGGGAAACTTCCAGAAAAAGAAATGTTTCCCATGCTGCTCAGTCGTCGAAAGTTCCCATTTTGGTATGTAGTACTCAAAAATACTGTATAAATTTGAAATTTATTGAACTAGTTAACAGGACCGATTTCCTGGAAACAGAGGTTAATGCTAGTTATGTCCTTTAACCTTAGTCTAAATTCATCAGGTGTGCTCCCATTTGATGCTTGTAAGCAAACTTTTTATGTTCTGCTGTTTCTTGGAGAGTGGGGTCAGTATGACGTTTCAAATTCAAGGTGATATGAGGAGTTTGTGTAACCTTAGGTTAAAAAAATCAGTTATAATATTAACAGAAGATGAATATACCCAATTCAGGCATGCTAGATCTTTGTATGAAAGGTACTCACAGGTACTCACAGACTGAACCAGGGAGTCAAGTGCTGCAGTGATCTGTAATGCAGAGAATGACAAAGAAAATGAATCATTCTCCTTGTGCACAATTGGGCTTTGCCAAAGTTCACAAAATGAAAAAAACACAACAATTTGCTGGTATTGCTTTTTGTTGTATTTTATTTGGACTGTGCTACATTTGAACGGTAGAGCTCGAGCAAGGAGCCAGTGCCCTGGAGCCAACTTAATTTCTTTGAAGGGACACCTGAAAGATGTTGCAGTGCCAATTTTTTCAGTTTAGTCCTGGAAGTGAGGTATCACCTACTTTACTATGACAAAAAGCCACTGAAACCCTAAATCATCAACTTTGCAGACTAAAATCTATAAGCATAACTTAATGCTTCAGTCCCTCTTGGGGACTTGGGGCTACAGCTTATTAGACAAATAAGTTTTAGCCATACTGTTCTGTGCTGGGAATCTGTACTCAATGGTAGTATGAATGAACATTTTCTGAATTAATATTGTCTTACCCTACAGGTTTTAAGATATTACTTGATGCACATGGAGTTATACCTGGACCAAGAGAAGCTTGTGTCAGTACTCTGAAGGAGGGCCACCTGTTAGCCATTGCCCCAGGTGGAGTTCGGGAAGCACTCTTTAGTGATGAGATGTACACTATTTTGTGGAGTGATCGGAAAGGCTTTGCTCAGGTGGCCATTGATGCAAAAGTGGTAAGTATGACAGGTCATGGAAGAGAAGCAGAGAATGCTAACTTACTGATACCTTCTTCCAAAGAAAGCTGTTTTGATTATCATATATTTGCTGTTACATTGACTGTCATGAGTATGGTCTACTTGCTCTCATAATTACAGTTCAATACTCTTTTTATTGCTTTTGATAGAAAAGAAGGCTTTAGAGTCAGCTAAAAATAGTGTGGTCAGGAAATACAGAGTTTAAAAGAATGAGAGATGAAATACAGGATGATTTTTGTTACAAGAGTCTGCTGTTTTACACATAACTGGTCAGGATTGTGATGGCTTAACCCCTGACCAGAATGGTTGGGAAGCAACCCTACATCAACATTTCTGTTGCTCCTTTCACTTAAGTGTGCTGTGACCCAGCAGAGTATAGACTCACTGGCACTATGGACTGTATTGGCATTTTATGGTAGTAAAATCCAGGGCATACAGCAGGACCAGCAGGAGTTCACTGGTGTGAACTGTCCCTTCGGTTGTAATGTATAGCACTGTGCTTGGTCAGCAGGCAGATAATTATTCATAGGGGACCAACTGTGAAAGGCACAACAGTGTGTGATATATTTGAATTGTAAATATTTTAATAATAATTTCGGAGTCCCTCTCATTCTATATTTGTACTTGAAAGGTATGTGCATATGTCTGTAGGTCTGCATATACCCAATTTAAAAGTAAGTCTCACACCAAAAGTTTTATATTTAGATAGTGTCAAAGAGAGACTAGTTAAATTTGTGGATTTTATACAGAAATAGAATACTTTTAAGACTCAAGTGTATGTCACTTTTCTCACAAGGAAAATAACACTGCTTAAACAGGGTATTTTCAGCAGGTTTACAATACAATGTATTGTAATAGCATGTGAAAGGTCATACCTGAGATTCAACTATGGTTGTACTCATTACATTTATTTTATTGAACGTGTTCGGTTCCTTTTATGCACTCAAAAGGGTGTTGTAGCTTCATCACCCCCAAAAAAAAAAACAACTGAGAGATGCAGTGAAAAAGGAATAGTGTCGGAGGCAGGCTGAAAGTGGAAAAAATATCTTTATTTAGATTAAAAATGAACTTTAAGTCACCTTGAATTGTAAGCAGAACTCCTCATGGAAAGAAAAATGTGTCTGAAACATCAGAAAAATGTGTCTAAAATCGGAACCTTCAACTCCTTGAAATTGTCTCATTTCAGCAGTTTGTTTGCCAGAATTTTTGTCATATAAGCTAACTTGGTGCATACAAAAATCTCTACTTCTATGTCAAAAGTAAAATGCCAAGCAAGATTTTTCTAGAATAAACAAGTTTGTAACCATTCAGTTTATGCAACTGCACTTCCTTTTATTCTCTGTAACTGCATTGTATTTTTTACAGACTTTTTCCCCCCCAAAAAAACCCCAATGTGATACCTTTCTGAAAAGTTTCATGTACTAGCTCATCTCCATGCTTGTTTTTAAAAAGTTTATAAGAATCTGAGTGTATGAAAATCCCATGAAGAGTTCTGTATTTCTGATGATGCTATGTACAGTGGGTACATGCCGTAAAATGATAGTGAAAAACTTCATATAGTTGCCCCCTCACAGTTCTTGTAAATCTTGACAGCTGTTTGCAGTAAACAAAAACAGCAATAAAAACTTGAAATATTCAACACCATTCCAAGTATTCATCAGCAGAAATAAATCATGGACATGTATGACACATCATGTGTGAAGCAATACCATCAGCGTAGCAGAGACGAATCAGGCAAGTTTAGTGTCCTAATCCTGTGAATTCTTCCCTTTGAGCATAACTACAAATTAGGTAAGAGGTTGAAACACTTAAGTCACAACTGTGCAAACACTGCTAGATGGGGGAGGGACTCATAAATGCTCCATAGGTTCTGAAATTCTGGACTCCTTTGAGAAAATGCACTTGGTGAAACAGTGACTCCTTGAAATCTTGTAGTATTCTCCAGTTTGAAACCCCATGGCAGAAAGTCAAAGAAGAAATTAAGAATACTTATTTTGCTCTCTGTATGTCCTTGTCTGAGAAACTCTTCTGAAATCAATTTGCTTGTTGTGTTTAAGTGAGGTAGAAGATTTTCAGTTAGAGCTATCTTCATTAAATTCTTAATTATTTTTTTCTCTCCTAGCCCATCATTCCTATGTTTACACAAAACGTTCGAGAAAGCTTTAGGACATTAGGAGGAATAAGTAAGATATTTTCTATTTTTTTTGTAGTTTCTTTTTGCATATGTGTTTAGCCTATCTCTGTAGAAATAATTCCCATATAAATTTCAGATTTAACACAGCCTTGTTTCTTGAGGTTTGGTCTCTGTTAGAGTTCAGAGATGTTATTAGGATTTAATATCAGCATTAGATGTGGTATTGGCTCATCTAAATTACTGTCCATGTAAGTGTTCCTTTACAGAAGCAGTAGAAGAAAGGAAAAAGGAGCCAGAAAAAGGCAGAAAGATTTACAGCATTTTTTCTCTGCTTATATCTGCTAGGCCCTAGGTTTTCTCCTGTCCGATAAGAAGCAAAGCAAATAGGTTTGCAGCTGACACACAATTCCTTTAAATGTTCTCCTAAAGCTCTGTACTTACACCTTTACCTGTGCTTAAATTTTGAGTGATTTGGAGTATTATTTAATCTGTAATTGCTTTACTATTCTGCACTGGACCTGTAGTTCCTTACAAAAACCTGCATTTGCCAGCTCTTTTTCCTCATCTCTATGGGACTTCCAGACAGAACAGGAATAGGTGGGTCTATGTCTGAAGCGTCTGGCTCTGGGATGATTAGGTGTCCACATCTCTGCTCATTTTCTAGTGTTAAACTCCCTTTTTTTTAAGCTCTTCAACTTACTATCTAACAGAAGGGGCCTGAACAGTCTCTTCCACACCACATGTTCTGCCTCAAGTATGGTATCATCACTTTTCATTAGAGGATTACAGGAGTAACACAGTTCTGTTTCTCTCCCCTTCTAATTAAGAACTAAATATTGCATGGAGAAAGCCAAGGCATCACATGCAGATGCTCAGAATAATTCACACATTTGTCATGTTGTACAAAAATAAACAGCAATTAATTGTTGCTGTGTTCAGGAGAATCATCCCAAACAGAAGACATTTAAGCCAAAATCATTCATGCTCCTTGCATACTACAGCAGAATTTTTAGAGGAATTGAACTCTCTTGATCACTGGAGGTGTTACTCCAGTTTTAATAGTTTTTGAATACTTGTTTTTATAGGTTGTGTACAGATAACTCCACATCTTGATTGATAAGGATTTTCTTATGCCAACACATCAGTTAATGGAATTTCTTGTCTGCAATTGAGAAAGATAATATTAGCAAGCATTATTCAAAGAATGTCTTCTGGGTACATTTGGGATAAATGCTTAAAAGGTGGCATGTGGCAAAGATCATGTGTTGTCTTAGAGCTGATTGAAATACCTGTTTTTTCTCTCTTTTTATATTGTTTGACTGCAACCAGTGTGTGATCTGAAAGAGCAATTAAGTGTGTTAGCATGGCTGACCTTTAGGCAGATAAGGCTATTTCTGATTCTCTAGACTACAGTGGGACTGACCAGTGCAGTCTTCCAATACTAAGGCACTTAACTAACCTGTAAAATGATCTGAACTTGTAACCTGGTTTGTGTAGCGTTCCTGTCCTCTCCAGACAGGCAGCTTTTGAATTTTTCTCCTCTTCTTCCTTTTTGTTTCAGCTGCTCTTTGGAGGAAAGATTCCACACCAAGTTAGGGTAGAAAACAAGTCTGATGTTAGCATTAATGCAGCTTTTGGAAAATGAAAGTCAAGGATAGAACAACAATTGAGATGACATATTGTTTTAAAGAGAGTGGTTTGGGGGCAAGATTACAATTTCAATGTTGAGACATATGGGGAAAAAAAACTTTACAGAATAATCTCAATCTCTCTCTCTCTCTCTCTCTCATCCATTCTCCTTGCTCCCACCTTTCTCTCTCCTACTTTCCCCTAAAATTTTTTCACATTAGAAATATTTAGGTCACTATATGAACGTATTAGATTGCCATTAGTTCCCCTGTATGGTGGGTTTCCAGTCAAGCTGCGTACATTTATTGGAGAACCCATTCCATATGAACCAAATATGACTGCTGAGGAACTAGCTGCAAAGGTAAGATATGATATAGATAGAGATAGATATAGATATTTGTTTTGGTTTTAAATATCGAGTGTTCTGATAGAAAACACTGCAATAGATTTTTCAAGTGATTTCTGCCTAGGAGCCAGTTATAAAAATTGATGGAATCGTGGTTAGTTTTGGACTTGTTTAAGTCTGGATGGCCTTAAATACTGTGTTTTTATTACTACAACTTGCAGGTGTTCTAGGTGTTCTAAAGTTTATTACACCCTCTATTTGCTTTGAGAAACAACTTGCTTTAAAGACTGAAGAAGTTCAGTCAGATAAGACAGCTCTGGGTTGATAAACAGAGAAACACTTCATCCAGGAGGAAGTGTTCTGCTTCTTAGTCTTTTCAGAAAGATACTGATGAAGCCTTTCAAACATAGCAAATGTGTGTTCACAAGCTGTTGGAATTTCATGCAATAAAAAAATTAGTTAAATAATTTCACTGCTTTGTTTAATGTGTTTCTATTTCCTCTAGTTTCTCACCCAACAAATTAACTTTTAAATGTTCAGATTTAGGTGCTTTGTAGAAAGGATTGTCAGGTCCTCATGTTCATTCAGTTTATTAATAGATTTCACAGTGCAAGACATAAACCAGTTAAATGGTGAAGCAGTGAGATGGAGGGGGCTGAAATAGCCATTTTTGAAAGCTCCACAGATGGTCACTCACAACATTCTGAAAACTTCACTTGAGAGAAAGACTTCTTGACTATGCAGGTGTCAGTTTAGTTGTCTCTCCTTATCTGTTTACCCTCTGATTAGATCTCTGCAAAATGGCTTAAATGTTTCTCTTAAATTGTTTATCTGCATTATCTTAAGCCCCGGTTAGGGAAAATTGGTTGTTTCTTTGGGGGATTCAGTCTGACAGGACTTCAGAATTGATGGCTTTCAGGAGAGAATGTGTATTTCAATGGCTCAAACATGCATTGGCATCTTAATTTGTGCCAACCCTCACTTGCTTCTGACTTAAATGCAAATTCTGCTAGATAAGGCCCCTAGAATGTGAATTCCCTAGAATCCTAATTAGAATGATTTTAAAGTTGTATCTCATGTATCATGCTATGGCACAGTATGCATTTTTCAATTATATATAGAAAAAAATTAAGCTCACTTTTTTTACCTAATACAAATTTTAGATCTTTGGAAACACTTAGGACCAGATCTATAAAGTCCTTCTCCAGGACTTAACAGCTGATCACATACTTCATATGAAGTGGGAGCTTCTACCAACAGTCATCTGCCCTTGCTGACCACTGGTTTACAAAGGCAAATAATTCTCTGTTCTGCCTCTGGCCTTAAGAATTCTCTAGGCAGAATAGGAAGGCTACAGTGTGTCCTCACCACAGCTTTTGCATGGTGCCCTGCTTTGAATGTTCCCTATAGAGCTTTTATATAATAAGAATGGCTGCTCTGAACTCCTTGGCCTGGTTGGTTTTTGAGTGAAAGTGTAGGCTGCTGTCACATGCAGCTAAGTGACCTAAGTGTCATTTACAGGACCGGTTCCTTCTGGGGACTTGGATGCAGGGGTCATTGCTTTGTACAAGACAAATGTGCTAAGACACAATGGTGTTTCCAGTGCTGCTTCTGAGTGTGTGTAGAAGGAAAGTTCACGGACACTGGAAGAGTGTTACTGATGCAAACCTGGGCAGTTTTACTCTGTTTGTCATTTTATTTTTGCGTATCACTAATAGAGTTTGTGAACTCAGCTACCAGAAAAAAAAGATACTAGTTTGTTGGTCTGTTCCATGGCAGTGTAGCTGCAATCACATCTTGTGGGCTTAAATATGGAAAAATAGTATTTTGTACTTGCAGTAGTTCTGTGGCATTTGAAAGGATGAAGAAAAGCCTAGGAATTGTGCTAATATGTGAGCAACATAAAGATGACATAATCTGACCAAAACCTTTTCTCTTTCCCTACAGACAAAAGCAGCAGTCCAAGCTCTAATAGAAAAACATCAGAAAATACCAGGAAATATATTTAGGGCTTTAATGGAACGATTTCAAACACATAAGAAAGATGATTAAGGTCTCCTGAACTTAAACTACTATAAACTACTCTTTAGTTATAATATTCTTAAAGTCACATTTGCAAATTATTAATTCTTCTAATAATAGGTTTTAAATACTGTCCTAAAGATACTGCTGTATAATTTAAGGTAGAAGTCACTTGCCCTTGCCCTTTCCCCTGTCCAGTATCAAGCTCAGGAACCCAAACTTCAAATCATTCATAATGGAGCAAAGTTAAATTTTGATAAATGCATTCCTATCTTGAAAGTGTCTGGGTCATTGTTTTTTGGTTTGTTTTTTTGGTTGTTGGTTTTGGTTTTTTTTTCCCAAAATGACACTGAAAGTCTTTGTGTACGTGGTCTGTCCTTTTTTTGGTGCGTTGACATCTCTCCCACCCCCCCCTCACCCAGAGATGAAGTCTTACTGTTTTTATCCTCATTACTGTAAGTAGGTTTTTCAGGCCAGATTAATGCTGTACAACACATATGAAAACTCTCTTTAGGTTGTTACTCAACACTGGTGGAATACAGTCAACCTTTGGCCTGCAGAACCTCTAGCAATGACTGCAAAACCTGTGCTGGAAAGTGTTTAGTTTTACTGGGTAGCTCAGAAAGAATTTGGAGGAGTCAAAATTGATTAGAGAACTGCAGTGATCCAGGGAAGTCTGTTACCGAAACCACTCCAGTGCAGTGAATAAAAACCCTGCAACGCAACTGCTGTTTCAAGCCAAGCCATATTGGATATTTGCTGTTCACTAGAGACTTGTCCCGTATATTTCTCATTTAATCTATAAATTCTCTTTTGAAAGAATGAGCCAAGCATTTAAATGTCAAGAAGTGGAAATGAGAGTACTGTTTTGTAAGATGAGCTCACAAAGGTTTATTTTGAAGGGAAGAAAAAATGATTACAACACTCTTTAAAAACAGAAGTTCTTTTGAAAAACTGGATAGACATTCCCAAATAGCCTTTAGATCTAGTATGTGGGTAAAGTGTTAAACATACATATTCTTCAAACAGTTATTTATATAAGTTATTGAATCAGGGTTGAGACAGAAGTTCTGTATACTTTTCTTAAGTGAAAACAATTGAATCAACAGGAAGGACTTGCAGGATTGGGCTATTGTGCATTTACAGCAAATTGTATTGTTATATTTTTTCTGAACTAAAGCCTGTGCTTTCATTTCCAATTAGGAAATATCTGAAATATTTCTTCTGATTTCCAGCAAGTTTAATCTACAGTTCTTAAATTAACATTTAGGACGTTTTTGGTTTTGGGATGAGGACAAATTCCTTAAGAAAAGACAAAAGAGGTTTTTGCTGTATGACATGGTCTCCTTTCAATATTGTTGGGGCTTGACCTTTTCTTAAAAAACCTCCATGCACACCCTCCAAAAAAGCCCCAACACTCAAATTTTGAAGGAACAGTTGTATTTGATTTAGTATCCATTCTTCTCACCATTTAAGCACATACATAGCTTTATGCTCCTTTAAATGTTTAAATTAGTGACATTACATAAGTGCATGTGGATGATGCCCTACGTTAGACACTTTTGCATAAAGTGATATTTTACTATCAATTATGGTTTACGAGAAGCAAAAAGCTTAGTTATGATGTTATTTTATATCAAAAGCATTTTATGTGGTGTTAAATTAATTTTTTTAAAGCTTTGGGAAGAATCATGTTATACAAAAGCAAATGCCCATTCTAAAGTTTTTTAAATGACTTGGGTTTCACTTGAAGGCAGGATTGTGTTCTTTTTTTATTTATTGGTATGTGTTTAAAAAATATTAACACAGTATGTCATTAAAAATGATAATGCCAAATTCCTGCATTGGAATATAAATTAAGTATGACCTTTTTTTAACTGTCCAACTTGAAGAAAATGTGCATCGGTCTATATTGTGAACATCTCAAAGGCAGCTGAACATATTTTGTGTTGAGGCTGCATATATATGTAAAAGAAAACTCAGTCTAAAAAGTTCTATAAGACATGAACAGACATTTTTTTATCAGAGATTTTGTAAAATTTATTTTACTAAATATGTGGGCTGTTTGCTGCAGTTTTGTCCCTTTTAAGTATTGAAAGATGAGTAAAAAAAAATGAAGGGCAGTATTGCTACTCTTTTAAGTGTTCATATTTGTATAGGCCTTTCATATTTATTTCTATATATTAAAAATGTATAGCAGACACCTTTTGAATAAAATTGACAACTGGAATAGACTTTTGAAGTTCTGTGTTGTGTTTGAACTAAATGGAATGATACATGGCCTGTCCTGCTGAGTCTTCAGTGGCTTTGCGCAGCACATCATACCCTTGAGAAGCCCTTCTTGCCTAGTGTCTGCATAGGGGTGGAAGGATCAAAATCTCAGAAGGAATGAATTAAAGGACAAAAGTCACATAAACAATAGGAACTGAGTTTTAATAGTTGCAGTCAGTGCTGCAGGAGGCCTTAACAGGCACTGCAATAACACTTTAGTTAAAGGTCCTGCAACAGAAGATAGGTCATAAATACTGACTAGTAAGGTTTATTTGTACATATTTAGTGTGTGAATGCCTACTTTATTGCATTGAAAAAGGGGGCAGACCTGGAGTGAGACTCTCACAAATAAGGTTATAGACCAGGCATCCTTTTAGCTGGTTTACTGTGCATCAGGCAGAAGTATTCAAAGGAAATTTTAGCAGCTTGAGACTAAACCACTCATTGCCTGGTTAGCCTTTGGATATGCTGAAGACATCACATGTTTTTCTCCATATGAGCATAAGCAGGGTATGTATTTTTAGGTTGTTTGGAAGTAGACTGACTGCTGTACTGACAGGTATTCATCATTATCTCTCAGCAAGACCCAAATCTCCTACTGGCCAATTTACTGTCCTGTTGTGTAATAGCAGAGCTCAGTCTGAACATCTATTATTAGGATGCTTTCACATGAAATTAATCTCAGCAAATGCAAGGTAGAGCAGTTAATCAGCATTGTCAACACAACTGTGTGGTTCATCTGTATTGGGTTTGCTGTACAAGTGTACCATTATGTTGCTTCATCCTATTATTCTGTATAGAAAGATACAGCTATGATGACAGTGTGTTAGCTCTAGAGGGCTTAATCACTGTTAAGCCCAGCATAGACACAAGAATGCTTTTTTTTGGTATTACTTTTGCATGAAAAAATTATGGTACCAAAAGTAAATGTGAAAGTGCATGGAATTCCTACATGAGTGTAGTAGCACTGAAAATTCATGTTAAGTAAGATAATTCTGCAAAACACGTCTGCTCAAACTTCATGAGGCATTCCAATGACACTTTCTTAGATCTATTCCCTTCACTATTTTTTTAACTCAGAACTAGGCAAAAGAAATGACAGTCTTAAGATTCTTAAGATGATCAGAGGGCTGGAGCACCTCTCATTAAAGACAGACTGAGAGAGTTGGGGTTGTTCAACCTGAAGAAGAGAAGGCTCAGGAGAGAGTTTAGAGCAGCCTTCCAGTACCTACAAAAGAGCTGGAGATGGGCTTTTGACGAGGGCATGTAGCAACAGGACAAGGGGCATTGGCTTTAAACTGAAAGAGGGCAGTTTAGATATTAGGAAGAAATTCTTTACTGTGAGGCTGGTGAGGCACTGGACCAGATTGCTCAGAGAAGCTGTGGTTGCCCCATCCCTGGCAGTGTTCAAGGACAGGTGGATAGGGCTTTGAGCAATATGGTCTAGTGGAGAGTGTCCCTGCCCATGGCAGGAGGGTTGGAACTGGGTGATCTTGAAGGTCCCTTCCAACCCAAGCCACTCAGTGATTCTATGATACTTTTCTCCTCACTCATGGGTTATTTACAGTATTACCTTGTCTGCTTTTTTTTTTTTTTTTGGATAATTTTGTTTTGCACAGGTGGTTGCAGATTTATCACTTACAACTTTGAATTTTGTTGCAGCATACATCACATGCATACTGTATGTTGCTTCATGAAACATTTTATAATCATCCCTTCATGTCAGAAAATTGGTCAGAAAGATGTAAGAAGCTTTGGAAGTGTAAGGATCATTTTCTTAAAACCTGAAGTGTTTGCTAACACTTCTCACTTTTGCATCTGTGTGAAACATTACAAGAAGGTGAGATGCCATTTGGAATTAACATCAGGCTGCATATATAAAGCAGACCCAATATTTTTTTCCCCACTTGGAGCTGAGTTGGCTGTTGTAGAGCAGATCCTATTCCACCAGGCCTTGTGTTACAACCGTCATGAGAGAAAGCCCAGCACTCCCTGCTGTCCATACTAGTTAATGTAATGAGAGAATGCAGCACAATTCATCAAATCACCTCTGGCTCCTGTTTTCTAGCTAAAACCATGGCATGTGCTGGGAACATGAGGTGCTGAAGTTCTAACAAAATACAGATGGAAGTATCGCATTATTCAGAGAAGATCTTAAAAGTTTAAAAAATAAAAGTCAAGAAACAGAACCATTTTTACCTAATTCTTTCTAATGGGAAACAGAATGTGCCAAGCATCAGGGAGGATAGGAATTTACAACTTTGTGTCATCTTTACAGGGAATTTGTGGCAGATGAATTGGGATGAGTCCCATTGCAGATGGGGCTGATCTTCATATATTCCAGAGGGGTTTGCTTTTCTACTTCTTCCAGTAGTGTTTTCTTATGGTCTGGTCTACACTTTGCTCAGACCAACTTATTTTTCTTTCAGTTACTTCTTAAGTGGGAACAGAAATGGAGACCCCAATAAACATTTGTTAGTTCTCTTTTTGATCTATTTGAAGTCTACCAAAGGTATATGGAAACATTTCTGAGTTCTTATTTCAACTGCTGTAATGGAGTTGCCAGCTCTACAGACACTTTTTTAAAGTGATTTCTCCTTACCATGTAAAAAGCACTCTCCTGACATATCCAACAAAACTTTTGAAGTGTCCTGTCTATTCAGAAACGAATTCATTTTTTTATGCCCATCATGCAGTGGATTAATTTTCTGAACTAATGGCCACAGCTGTTGCAGGCTTGCTTAGTTAATGTTTTTTACCATAGATTTCCACATTCCAGACACACATTTTGGTAATATCTGGCTTTGTGAGAACAAGCTTGAGGGAAAAGACACTGCAACTTGACTCAATTCCTGAAGGCATTAGTGAAAATATGAACCAAACTCCAGAGCTTAAGCAAGCACACCCAAACCCCAAACTAGTTTTGGAATTCTGATTCTGCACAATTCTGCACTCATGTTTATGGAAACAAAATTTCCTGACTCCATTTTTCTCCTTTGCAAAACCTGGCACCAGCGTAGAAGCACAGCAGCTGTGATGGCATTTCCTGGACTTAAGTTGCCATCTGACTTTAGCAGTGGTGGGGGCACTTATTTGGGAGGAGTAGCCTTAGGAGAAGACCTCAGCAGTGCTCAGGGCCTGTCTAAAGCAAAGTATAACTCAGTAGCATCTAGTGGAAGATGTCTAGTAGTCAATGCTGTATTAGACTTGCTCATCAGGTAGCAGCACCTCCAGGCTTGCTGCTTCCCCTCAAAAGCAAGCTTGTCATCATGCATGCTACCCAATTCCTCTCTCTGTCACTAGCCTTGGTCTGTAATCTTTCCTGCAGACTCCCCTGCTCCCCATGATGATACCCAGGATTGTTCAGGACAAGGCTTGAATGACACTAAAGCTTTGCCTTTACAAGGGGGTGAAACAAGCTCGAGTGCCTGCGAATCTTGTCGCATGGGGGCAGCGTGTGGTGTGGTGCTTTGGTGGGGCTGCCTTTGGAGGGCAGTCAGAGGAAGAGGCAGCAGCCAGGCTGGCCCAGCCACCCCAGACAGTTTTAAGAGGTGCAGCTGGCCCAGCCACCCTGTTTTCAGTGCCTTATGTGCCCTGGAATATCTTTTTCAGCCTGGGGCTGGCTCAGGTGAACACACACAGGAAGTTAGAGCTGAGGCGGTAATGTGGTTTTGGTCTTTGTGCACATCCCACTACCTCCTTTAGGATCCCCACAAACAGCAAACCTGATAAGGGAAGGCTGCTGTTCTAATGAGTGAGGGAGCTTTATATGAAGAACCTCTGGTATTTTTCTGTCATTGTACAGTATACAAAAATACCATTTTAGGAGTCAATAAGCTTTCTGCATAGCAACTGTAATAAATGAACCAACAGACAGTCTTATATGTGTAATTTATCCACCCTTCTGTGCAGCAATGGGATCACGCATAGGTCTGAAGTTGTGCTGAACACACCACTGTCAAGCTGTTTTGGTTACTCCGTGCCCAGTGCTTCATTTGCAAAGCTTTCCTTATGAGCCAATGGATATCCAGCTTGACAAGCATTTATAATTGGAGGATGGCCTTTTTTGCTGTCTGCAGCAAGGTGAGTCAGGAGAGCCTGGCATGTGGGCAGCTACCCACGAGTGCCAAAAAACACACTTCAAGAAAAGATGAGAGTAGAGAGCTGACTTAAAAAGGCAGCCAGAAAAATCTCGGCCACTGGAATGCGTCAATCTGTCTTTAGTTTCTTAACTCATAATATCTTACCATTAATAACTACAGGATGAGATACTGTCTGACTTAATTTACACAGCAGCATAGGTAAGTGTACCTGTGTGTGTATGTGTGATGCCCTGTTTCTTTGGTATAAACAAGAGCATGAAACCTACTTCGGCTGCTGTTGCAAGGCAAATAGCAGACCATTATTATTCAATCCATCTGAGCTTTTCAAATGTCAAGATGATATCGCTCATGCTTGCTTTGTCATTATTATGCTTAATCATTTTTATTAGCTGGTGAACCAAGCAATTTTGGTAAGATGTGCTGATTTCTAACAGATCATCCCTTCAAATCATGCAGCAAAACACAGATAGCAAGCAAGTAATTATTTCCACAACCCAAGCTCCTAACTTTAATGCAGGTCTCTGTAATTGTAGGAACTAAGTCTATAGGAAGTTTTCATCAATGAGGAATTTGTCCACCTCTGAGGAGTTGGGCCCCATTTCCAGTGTTGACAGCATCTGTGTTAGCAGCATGCTCACACTGGGGCAAATAAAGCCAGAAACACTCAGGTTCCAGAATAATGTTTCCATATTCATTATATTATGTATGTATATCAGGATATTCCTAAGCTCCAGAGAAAAAACACAAAGGACTTACAGGTTTCACAATGAGGGAAACCGATATATTTAAATATGAAAGGGCAATTTCACCTGTAGAAGGGGGACATCCCAAAAAAAGACCGAACTTTTCATATTGGGGCTTTCCTTCCAAAGGAGCTTCATTGCTTTGGCACGCTGTCCTGTTTCGACAGTTCCTGCTCCTTTCCAGGCAACGTGCCAGGCAAGAGACAGCAGTGGAGACAGGCAGTCAAAGGAAAACACGAGTCTGTAATATCGGCTCCTTTGGGACAGAATGAGGACCTGCTTCCATCACATTTAATCAGATTTAATACTCAAGTGCTGTTGAGCAGATACTATTTTGCAACTGGAGAGAGGAAAAGATATTTGGCTGAGCACAGGCAGGCTGTGCTGGGAGAAGGTGGTGGTGATTCAGCCCAATATAAATGTGCCACTGCTGGGGTGGGGCAAAGACAATTTTAAGAGGTGCAGCAAGTGCTGGCAGCTGCATGAAATAAATGAATAAGTCAAATGAAGAAAACATTGCTGGCTCCAGGTAATTCATATGCCCATGACCCAAATTTCCCTTCCTGGCATCCCATAATGCTCTGTGTTTGTGCTGGGTTTACCGTATGTATCAGCAGAAAAGCTGAAGGTTTATTTCTCCCAAGAATCCATTTGTCTAACAACAGCACATCTATAATGGAAATGATTGATCCTATAAAGGTTACTGGGCTGTTTTTTTCCCTCTCTTCATTACATACATTTTGGTCCTTTTTTTGCTGAGCAGTGATGCCCCATTACAACCATCCTCATAAAAAATCACCAATTTTAGCTGCCACTAGCACATACATTACTTAGCAAGGTGGATTGTCTGGAGTTAGAATAACTGTCAAAAAGCAAGAAGTATGAGAAGTAGCTGAGGTCACTTGGTTTGTTAAGTGTAGAGGAGACTGAGGTGAGACCTCATTGCAGTGTACAACTTCCTTGAAGGGAAGAGAAGGGGCAGGCACTGATCTCTTCTCTGCAGTGACCGGTGACAGAACCTAAGGAATGGCCTGAAGTTGTGTCAGGGGAGGTTTAGGTCAGATATTAGAAACAGGTTGTTCACCCAGTGGGTGGTTGGACATTGGAACAGGCTGCCCAGGGAAGTGGTCAAAGCACCAAGCCTGACAAGAGTTCAAGAAGCATTTGGACAGTGCTCTCAGGTACATGGTGAATCTTGGTGCTGTCCTGTGCAGGGCCAAGAGTTGGACTTGATGATCCTTGTGGGTCCTTCCGACTCAGGATGTTAGATAGTGCAGTTATTCCCCTTTGTAAGATGAAAGGAATTTTTTTTATATGCCTGATCCCTAAAGATGTTTGCCCTGGCCAGCCTGAAAGTAGCCCTCCCTGTCTGACCACCTTGTGGAGTTAGGTCTGCTCAGTTCACAGTTAAAAATGCCATAATTTCCATAGCATGGAAAACCCCCAAAATTGCATCTCCTTTGCTGATATCTGAGGGCAAGTGAAGGAACTATCTTTGCACGGGGAAGCTCGCAGTGTGAAAAGTTGTGCTAACATTTTGGCTTCCGTTTTTTCATTTTTTTCCCCAAGCATTTTGGCTGTAAGTTTGCAGTCAGTGTTTCTGATGTCAGGAACAATAAGGGCATGGGGAATTTAAAAGCACCGCTTCCTTGGCACAAGTGGAAAACCACAATGCTGAAGCAGAGGTTATTCCTTTGAACACTAGCTGAGCATCTCTGAGCATTCACACCAAATGCTGCACTCGCGTCCTGACAGCTTGCAGGATGAGCTCAGATTGGTGCCATGTACCCACTTAGACAGCAGCAATGCAAGCTGGCACACAGGGAGCCAGTTATTCATGCAACCTGATGTAGACTGAAAAGGCCAGTATGAAAAAGTTGTCTTTGCAGCCTCTGCTTAAAAAACAGACATATGGGACCTGGAAAATGCCAGAACGCGGAGCACTGCCCTGCCACAGATAAAAGCTCAGCTCTGGCAAGGCAGCAGACAAAGGTGCCCAGCTCCATTACTCACCCTTCCTTACTCCATTACTCACCTGTCTGACTGGCTGTATCTCCTTGCTGGCTCTGCCTACTCCTGCTGCACGATTTGATCTGTATACCTATGCCTAGACACCTAGGTGCAGAGTCTTTGTATATTTGTCCCAGGCAGTTCAAAGATAAATAACAGGGAATCCTGAGCCTAGAATCTTCTCTGCTTTCTTTTCCCTACACTAGCTGCCTTCATAAGAGGCAGAGCATCTCCCTTGGGATCTGTCTTCTGGTATAAATTCGAATGGCATCCTCTTTAATACTTCTTTTGAATTGAGGTAGTAGATAATGCAGAGCAAATTACTGCTTCTGATAACTCAGGTTTCAGAGAAATGTCAGATAAAGTCTTCAAGGCAAATTGTAATGAACACAAGACTTTCATGTTCTTCCAAGATTTTTTGTTTTTCTTTAAGGCTGCCCTATTTTTTCTTCCTCTTCCTTTAGGAAATGTAAGAGCTATGATCTCAGAAGATGTTGCATATGTGCACACAAGAAAAACTACTCCAAAGGATAGAAGTGCAACCAAACAGTTCTCTTCCTATTTTAATTCTGCTTCAGGCAGAAATAAAAAGAAAGTATATTATCTCTGTTCATAGTCAGAAGCATCCTGTAGCATAGGCTGCTGGTGAAAATGAATTATCTATGCAAAAGAAGTTAATTAAAGAAAAGGTTTTAGAAGATCTGTATTCAAAACAATGTTGAAAAAAGTTAAATTCAAAATTGAGGTTTCTCATATCCTACTTGCATGTACTACTAGGGGAATGGCATACCTGATTGGAACACAGTACAGTGATGTGTCAGTCACTACTGAGGGAAGAGTTGTGCCATGCTGGATCAGATCATTAGCCATATCACCATCTAAACCAAAGCACACATTGGTGAGGACTGCAAAGTCCTGCCAGACAACTTGCCCTTGTGCAATTCCATAGGCCTGCATGGTATGTAAGACAAATCCAGACAAAGCAGGAATGCCCCTGTGCCCTGCAAGAGGCACAATATTCTTTAAAATGGGCAGAAGCCAGAGGTGACATCGTGTAGGTACCTGGGTGACAGGATCAGATAGAAGCAGAAATGGTCCTTTTCCATTCCCTGCTCCCCAGCCCACATTTTAAATGTCACCATCATGGTGTGTCAGAGATCCAGCTGAGAACTGAGAATGTATACTGTGGACCACACTCTTTGGGTCCCCAAATTTCCAAGAACATTTCTCGCTTTGTTGCATATTTTCTGGAGATGTCTGGTTCTAGCAATTCATACAGGGAAATCAAAGACAGAAGTTTCACCCTGCAATTCTTTCTGCAACAAAGCCTCACAGAGGTGCTCTAGAGGCAAGGTAAAATAATTTTATATGCTACATAATACACCACTTTAATGAAATCCTGTCCCGTTAGGGTGTTGAAGAAGCTGTTATCACTGAATCTCATGTTTTATCAGCACAGTGTAACAGTTTGGGATAAGGTGATGTGACTAAATGTGAAAAACTGGTAACCATATAAATAGAATGAAGTTGGATAATTATAACTTTCAAGATCAGATGGATCAAGTACAAAACCAAAAGCCCATCTAAAGGATGAATTTGATTCCTTATTAGTTACAAGTCACACCTAGGAGTTAATGCCACTTTAAAGAAAGATATAACCATGAAGTATAATTATTCTTAATAGCCAGTGATGTCCTGCCTGCTTTCTGCTGGGGCAGAGAGGGGAGAACTGTAACCCCTGTGTGAGCACCAGTGTTTCTCACAGGAGGCAAAACAGCTCATGTCTGCCTTTAAATCATATAATGGAACAGGCTTCAACCTCATTTTTCCTTTACAAACATGGAGTACACTGCACTGTGTATGCTACTCACATGGATAAGATATTTGGAGGTGCTCATTAAAAGAGATCTAGTTGACAGGATGGTGTTGGGTCATGGCTTGGACTCGATGATCTCAGAGGTCTTTTCCAACGTGGTTGATTCTGTGATTAAGACATGCTTTATGCTATAGCAGAATTTAAGCACATGGCAATTATTTGTGTTCCTTGGAAATGGTGAATACTCTAGGACACTGGCCCAGCTAAGGCAGGATCTCCTTATTTTGGGTTGGTTTTTTTTAGATTTTAAAATGTGGGATAGGCGAAGCCACATACAGAAGCCAAAGAAATTCCAAGTCAGCACAACAGATCTTGAGGTGAAATTGTAAGCAGAAGATGGCACAGCGTACCTAACAAAACACTGACCTGCCAGACAAGTGGAGAAATGGGTTAATTTTCCTGATTTTATCAGGAAATTGTTAGAACATTCCTCAGGACATCAGGCCTCAGACAAAATGCCACACATCTGTAATGTAAACACACAGCTCCTCTCACAACTGCTGCACCAACACAGCTGGTATCAAAGTCGGCATGAAAAGGTGACAGCATTTGAAATGTAGTCTCAAACATAACAGATGGCAAGCTGAGCCCAAAGCAAAAACAAATTCCTGAAGGAAATCACAAAAACAAATATCAGATACAAACATGCATTTAAAATAAATGAAGAAACACACATAAAAAGAAAATGCCTTAAAGCGAGAATCTTGGAAGAGTTACAAAATCATCAGACTAGAGAAAAAGATCAGTAGGGACAAATGTGAAATATGGAAGGGCTGAGTTGTGTAATGCTGCTCACTCAGTGTGAAGGAGACTCCAGATGTTCCCTCTACTCTCATGTAACTACAAGTTGTGAAATAGCTGGTGAGGCTAAGCTGAGGCTGGTCACAGTGCTTCTTGTCTCAGGGAAGAGAAACAACATTCATTTCACTCCAGTGGAGGATCCACTGGCATGGCAGAAGATTGCACAAAGCTAACAGAGGAATAAAGTAGGGCTAATGCTGGTGACGACATAGAGGAACTACTAGAACTGGCTACTGCTAGAGCTCCATTAGTCACAGATGTTAAAAATGAAGTTAGGTTCATATTGAAATGATCTGTGGAGTTTAATGAATTGATAAAATTCAAATTTGGACTCCTACATTCTCTAGAGACACAGGAAATTTCAAAGTAATACAAGATTAATGTGCTTAAAACAATGAGATAGTTTGGTGATGAACTGCAGCAAACCACGATATCATTCATAATCCATTAGCTCAATTCCAATTATTTATAATGGTAATGGTCTTATTCTTCCATGTTTTGAGACATTATCAGTGAGCTTGCTTTCCATAAACTGATCAACTTGGTTAATAATGTAAGTCCTATGAGTGCATATAGCAGTCACACAGCAGTGGAAAACAGCACGTATATCTTGGGTGTGATCATGGCAGTGCAGCTTGTGCTCACAGCACTTAACAAGAGCCTGATTAAAAATAAACGACTTGGTTACTGAAAGACACGGTGAGTATCGCTTTGCCCTCTTTTTTTTTTTTTTTTTTGTGTAGGCTCTTTTGAATGAGAAATCCTTCCATTTTGGAAAAAGCCTACTGCTGAAGAACAGGCTTGAAGACCACGACATGCATGGCTCAGCATGCTAGGTGGCAGCAAAGGCAGGGAAAGCCAGCTTTGTGCTCTACATCCTCCAGAGCTACGCTTTTGTCAGCAAACTGAGCTGCCTTCCCATTGAAAAGAAACACAGATGAGCGCATGAGAATAACACTAAACCATGCATTATTGTGTGGACAACGTACTTGTTTTGTACTTTAGCCCAAAAACATGCCAAAGGGTAGGTCTCCAACCCATCTTCACGTTAAATTTACCTGCGGTCTGAAATATGCCCACATCAACAATACATCAGTACTTACTTTTCTGCTTTCCATCTTCGTTTATTAGATCAGTGAACAAGTGCACTGTATACCTGTGCAACATTAAGGAGACAAAAATAACTTATCTCTAATCTACTGTTCTGATTGCTATAGTAGGAAGAGACCGCTCCTTCCCATGCACACAGATCTCTAGGTGCGCTATTAGCAGTATTAAGCCAAGCCTCTTACTAGCTCTCAAGCTAAGTAAAGTAGGAGAAAAACCCTGCTTGAATAATTTTGCCAGGACATTTGGGACTTTTATTACCAAGTCCCTCTATTTAGTTTTTCAGAATAGTTTTTTTTTTACTGGAACTGTAGACATTTCTGTATTCTTTTAAGAGACAAGAAGTGCTCTGAATAAGCACTTTTCAAACCACTTGCAAAACTTTTCTCTCCTTCTATTGATAAGAATCTAATTAAACTGTGTACTACCTTTGTTCACCCTAAAAAGAAACTGCTCTGCTTCTTTCATGTAGGTTTTCATTAAAAGTCCCCTGAAGAAAGCTTTTTTCCCCAGAGGTAAATAATTTGCATAAAACCATGCAAAATAAATCCCTTTTACCCCAAGCTAACTAGACCCTGCTGTAGCAGCTGCCCACTCAGTTAATGTGTCCCATGCAGCCTGTATTTGTGGAGAGGAGTAGGAAGCCATGTGAGAGGTTAGAAAAGTATTTAAAAGTGTGTTTCTATTACTTGCCCACTGGTTTTGGAGCCTTTGGTAAGGAGTCACAGGTTTACAGAGATTGAGGATTTAGGGCTCATGTGAAATAAGCCAGTAGTGCCGCTGGGCTGCTGCTCCCTCCATTGTGCTTTTCCAAGTTAAAATAAAAAACTACTTGAAGGTAGGACAACACCTTCAAACCCTTAGCCAAACAATAAGAGACACATGAGAAACAAAACCTCTAAGAATCTATCAGTCACATATCATCCCTACTTCCAAATTCACTTTCCCAAGATATATACATATATATTTCTTCTTCTCTTTGAACTCATGACAATTATTTCATTGTTTTGTGGGTTGTTTCCCTCTCAACTCCCTTTCTTGATCACCTGAGGGAGGCCGAGAAGCAGCATCTAAGAAGGAGTGGGAACATGGCAATGGGACAGAAAGGTCAAGGGATCTATGTGCTGGCCTTTGTTGCACAAACTTTGGCTGTGGCTTGAGGGGGCATTGCACACACGAATGTGGCAATGAAGTCCAAAAGGGCTATTAAGCATACTATAGATGCTGCCAAAGACAGCAACAACTTGTGTAATAGTTTAATGTTTTAAGCAGTTGCCCAGGAGGCAGCAGTAGAAGCATCTGCATCTTCTCTGAAGTTTTTCCCAATGATTGGGGTCAGGACAAGACTGGGATGAGGCTCAGGTCTCCCTTCGCCACTACTCAATACTTATCACTGAATGGCAATGCTTTCAGGAGTCTAAAGGGGGGATAAAACCTGTCCTCTGTGACCAAAGCCCTTCTCAGGTGCTAGAGAAGTTCTGGGTTTCTGCACTCCCCAAATAGCCCTGAGATCAGAGCCCAGAAATTCCCCTTTCTCATGTCAGGGTCAAGCTCCTCTTGCATTTCCCTTTCTTGGCATTGTGGACTGGCTGGGGGAGCAGCTGGGGAGTGTGGCCCCAGGTTGGAGAGCACTTTGGCTCTAAGTGGCCAAGGAGTGGGGAGGACTTGCTGACCTGTTCCCTGGGCAGGGACAGCTATTTTGAAGGTCTCCCTTCAAAGACAGAAGTCAGAACTTCAGCCACAGTGGCCAGAGCACCCTTTTCTGCTGCTCTGGGAGAGATGGCTGTCAGGGTATCTCATGGTTTCCTAGGAGTCTTTGCTGAGACAACACCTGTAACGTTGTCCAAGTCCCAGGTCAAGTTTTCTCCCACTCCTAGAGGTAACCTGGAGCCACTTACATCACTCCCATGCTCAGAGATAGGAGTTTTTGTGATAATACTGCCTAGAAGCATAGAATAATTACCAGTGGAAAGGATCTCTGGCAATCATCTGTCCCAAACTGTTGTCCAAGCTTGGCCAGCTTTTGCCTTGTTTGCTAATAATTTCAGAAACTCAAAAGTTAGCATCCTTTTTCTGATCCACCAGGATAAAAGAGTTTTAAAAAGGACTCAAGAGACATGGTAAAATGACCACAGTGTACTTTATTTAATGATTTTGGTACCTTGTGTTGCAATAAAATAAAAAAAATCTACAAAATCCAAATATATAAAATTTTCAAGTTTCTCTTTTAAGTTTTACAAGAAAAATCAAGTTGTAACCGAGGAAATTTGTTAGTATGAAGCACTACTTTCAACTTCATTTCATCACAAATTGCAACTTACTTGACAGACCAAAAGAACTATGGTACTGCAGTACATCAAATACTTCACACACTGTGTTCTTTACTATAGCACATGTAACCTCTGCCGCAGAGGGCAGTGGTCTCTAGCCAATAAAGACACTCTTCACAATCTGAACTCTAAAGGAATGTTTGTATACATGGATTCAGAATATATATATTTACAGGAAGATTTTTCTTTCTTTTTTTAATAACTCTTTTGATTCTTCATTTCAAATAAAATACCAAATACATTTTTACAATGTTTACAAGTCAAAGCACAAGTTCTGCAATGATTATCATTCACCTTTAGTCACTGTGCTTGTACTGAGGGGATATCTACACTGTTCCATAAACACGAATGTGATCTTCCGTCACTTTATTTCCGCAATGGTGGCTAAGGAGTATAAGCACAGTAACAATTATTTTAGCACAATCAGTGTATAATGCAACAGTTTACAACAGAGAACTGAGAAACTATTGGTCCATTCTGTTCAATTTACTGTTTATCTGCCAACTGTTACGTTAGTCTTTGTCACATAAATTGTGTACAAGAGAAGAATTAAATAACACAACTTGACTAGGAAAGAGCACACATTTTTAAGGCAAATTAATAAGCAGCTTATGGTGTTTTTTGTTAAACTGTACCCCAACAGAACCTAAAAATAAAATGTATGTTCTGCAACTGTTCCAATAATTATGTCTTCTTAAACTGATCTCCTCTATAAATTGATCAACATGGCTTTGAACCTGGCTATTCAAAATTGAAAGAATTCCTCCCCCCAAATCCCCAAATATAGAAAGTGCATGATTTCATATGTGCCAAAAGAAAATAAAAGGCAGCTGAGGTAGTTAGATGTAAAATGTATTTATGAAAAATTACTGAAAAACTAAACCCAGGACATTTACAGTAAAAGCCCACTCATTTAGAATTAATTTGATATCATGCAACAACTAAAAGCAGGAAACTTTATGATTTCTGAAAAGGAAAGTAATAATAACATTGGAATAAACAGAATATACTACTGGAATTTGAATTTCAAGTATTTGAGTGTATTTGCACGTGCATTTTTTTACAGGCTTTATATAGTATTAGGAAGTCATTTACTTTTTATCAGGCATCACATGAGGTCTGGTTGACTGCTGGGACTGAAGCTTCTGGAAGGCAGAAATATACTGTGAGTGCCTGAAGTTGTGCCACCCTGTGTGCCCAGAAGCACCACCATCTCAGCCTGGGCGAACTTCTATGCACCCGTCCTCTACTGAGGTCACCTGAGAGTCACAGGGCCACGGATCCTGTGCCTACGTCTCCCGGGGACTGACTGAATAAATATCCTGGGAGCCTGCCTGGGATGTACCCACATGTCTGGATCCATGCGGGATGTGCCCATGTGGTGGGGATCCCCCACGTGATGTTCCTGCAGAGCTGGTGTGTATACACACCCAGCGGCCCCACACACTCAGCAGTCCCCAAAAAGAGGACCTTGGACCACAGAGTTACAGCTCTTCTTAGGCCTTCCTGCCTGTGCCCAGCACCATTGCATTTCAGCTCTCACAGGGACCTTTTCTTGTCTGGAGAGAGGGACAGAGTTCCCCCTCCTGCAGACAGGACAGTCTCCAGCAAAGTGTTACCTTGAGTCCACTCAGGGGATTTGGGCTGGCATCATGGTCACAGAGCTCAAGCTAACAGCCCCTGGCACACAGACAGACCCATCTTTCCCTTCCATTCCTGCCTAGGAAGAGAAGCAGGCAGCTTTCTCTAGCAAAATGCCCAACTGGAGTGTGCGGGTGCATGAAAAGTCTTCAAACTCTGGGAATGAATTTCACAAAAAAAAGCGCCTACTTGTAGGAGACAGATGAATTTGGAGGTGTGTTCCTGTCTTCAGTAGCAACAACTTAATAACATCCCATTACTAAACATGCAATATGTTGGCTCTTCTGAGTCCTACTGTTAGATCCCTCTGCTAATGATCACAAAATGGGTAAATGCAATTTGGTATCATGAATTCTGCACTAGTAACCTGGCTTGAAGAGCATCACAGCAAGGAGCATCACAAACTGAAATAGTTTCTGTATTTGTTGGTGGTTTTCCTTTCTTTTTTTTAATTGGCCTGTAAAAGAGTAGGGTTTGTATTTCTGAGTTGTGTACATATGCCATTTTCTATTTAACAAGGAAATCCTGAAGCCTTTCTTTTTTCTTTTTCTTTTCTTTTCCTTTTAATATTACCTTTCTAACACCCTTTTATTTTAATAATGATTTTTAAAAGTGCTGTGTGGTTTTGACCAACTTCATCTCTGGCAGCCCAAAATGAGGAGTCACTGATGTTCACAGACTGCTGAACCTACGTGCTATGGCAGCAGAGCTGGTAACAGCCAATTACATTTGCATGTCCTGCACATCACAGCCTTTTAATTTTTCCTGATAGAACTAAATGGAAAACTAGAAGACTGGACTGTGAGATTCCTTGATGTGGCGTGATACTGCAGCTTTCCCCAAAATGTTTGTCAGGAGTTTCAGCTCAATTGTTCTGATTTTTTTAATGTGACAGGGAGTGGGGCTGAGAGAATCTCAGTTTCTCAGAGAAGTCAAGACTTTATAGCTTTATGAAAACCTAAGCAGAAAAAGATACTCTGATTTTGAAAGGGGTAGAAATATTTTTCAGGCCTGATTTCATGAAACACAAAGATGATAAAAGGCACACTTTTGAAATGGATGCAAAAATCTTTTTTTCTGCATGTGAAACAACAGTGAAGGCAATCCTTTGTTTTCCCCTATGCATATCAGTTTGCAGAGGATAAAACCCTAAAAACTGCTTCTTTGAGGTCTTTATTGCACCAGGTCTTTCTTAGCACTAACCTCTACAGCCTGGGTATCCAGCTCAATGTCTCAGTGTGTTGCCATTGTGCGTATTTGACATATGCAGTCATCCTCTTCACTGTGTCATAAACACATCTTTCCTTTCCAAATACAAATAATATCTCCAAGTCTCATTACATGCAGTCAACATCTGCCCCAACAAGAAACAGTCCCCCTTCTAATCATCAATTCAGTTGTGTCAATGGTAGCCATTGGAGAAACTGGAAGAGGATCTACCTGCACCTGCCTGATCCCTTGTGGCATTGAGCTGCCTCTGTCCTCTTCCTGTGCAACCCAGAACTAAAGAATGAGATAAGATTTGCCAGGATCCAGATGCTAGATCCATTTTCAGGGGTTTCAGTGGTGAAGTGCAACAGGCAAGTATCATGGAGGGCCAGGTTGGCAGTCTGTAGGGGAAAACAGGAGGATTTTTGCCTGAGCTTAGGATAAAATTTCACCTCTCTTACTTGCCCATGAGGCTTTATAGAAAGATGTATATTCATTTGAAATTGAAATGTATAGCTCAAAGGATAGTTTTTATTTCATAGAAAATATTAAAATACAATTAATATATTCATAAGCTGTCTGAAAGTTTAAAAAGACATTTTAATTTATCCTGGAATCCAGCCAGGTATCTTAGCCTCATCCAGAGACTGGAAGACCTAGAAATGCTTTAGTATTATTTCCAGTGGAATATTTTTTAATACAAAGCCTGATATTGCTTCCTCAAACATTTTCAATGACTTATCCTTATCTGTATTGGGTGCATAATGGCTGACAGTTTCACTTGACAGTAAAGTTCAAGTGCACTGTAAAGTACTTATTAAAGAGATTCCTTAAAAAATAAATTTTACTTAGAGCGACGTTGTGAAATTTAAAAGTGAAATGCCCATATGCTTTCTCCTGCGGTTTACTGGACCCTATTAAACTTAAAAGAAAGTAATCCTTTTGCTATGGTGGACCTTCAGGGAAGCCCTTTATGATGATAAACTGCCCATAATCAAAGCAAATCCCAGTATAATAAACGCTCCTGTCCAGAGTGCTGGTGTATGACTTATTGACCCGTGCACCAGGCAGAATTTCTCCATCAGTCCTTTAAGACTGTTTTTTGGTTTGTTTTTTTGCTTAGCTGTAGATTGTTGAAGAAGGTTTTGTAAGCACAGCTGTTATCAAGTCTGTCTTTTAGGATCATTTGCCTCATGTGAAATTGCTTTGGATGGCTCACCTGTTTTATTAATAGCCTAGAAACACTTTTGCACACATTTCCCCAAACAAAATCAAATCCACCAGTCAGCTTGAAACAAACTTTGAGTTCTGTATATTAAGAGATGGAGTGTGGAAGAACACACAAATTAGTTAGCCTTATCTGAGTATGCATTTTCCTGTAATGACTGGAGAATATGCTCTTTTTAATTACTACTGAGTTAATTAATATTGTTTGTAGGAATCCATTTAAAATGTCCAAATTGAATTAAATTACATGCTCCTTGCACATTGCAAATTTCAAGAGAATAATGTATATTGAGGAAGAACAATTAAAAGTTGGGTTTATTTTATTTTTTCTTTTCCTTTTTTTTTTTTTAATACAAGAAGATTACAGAGAGCTGCAGAAAGCCTCAAAGCAGAACTGCACTCTGGAAAATTACTATAAAATCAATATGGTAAAGAACCGTGTTTATTGCATCCCAGAGGGTACCATTTCCAATGCACTCGGCTTACAGTGAGAAGATGAATCTCCCGTTTGTTAATGCCACGGGTCAAATCCAGAAGTCAAACTGGTTTTTGCATGGCTCTGCAGCATGAGGAATAACAATTGTTAAGTTAACATTTGATTAAAGAGGCAGGTGAGCAAGCATGGGAAGACGAGCAGAGCCAGCTGCCACTCTTGAGACAAACATATACATGGAATGGCACCTGCAGGAAAATACAGCAATGTTCATTTGTTAGAATAAACATTAGCTTGTTAATAATGCACAACTCAGAGAATAGAGAGCAAAATATCTGTCCCCTCAAGCAGAACAAATTACACAGGGGACAGTTTCTGCCCTTGAGAATCAATGGGAATTGATTTAAAGGAACAGTAGTCCTGTTAAAGGAGAACTGCGGTGGGATGGCAGATCTTTGCATGCTAATCCGACATGATCCCCATTAGTGGCTGTTCTGTGGGCCAGAAATTATCTCAGAAACAAAAGATATTGAATTGTAGGTTGCTATGGGCATACACCAGGGCTTTGGAATGACGAAGTAAGATCAGTTGAGCATCAAAATATGACAGCTGTCTTTAAATAAATTCATGTTTTCCACTTGAGAAAATTGCTTCAGTATTTGCAGTTTTAACTTGGTTTTTCCTCTCTAACCATAGAGGTTATCCCATAGCCAGGTGTTATGCAAAAGAATTTTTGAGTTTTGTATTATGATATGAGAAAAGTAAGTTTTTTAGATAACCTGAGCAGTCTTCTCTCATTGGTGCATTTTGCCCATGAGACTCAAGCACAAGAAGAAAATGGAAGGAAACACAAGGAAAAACATCATAACAGTATCTAACAAACTTTGCCAACCTTTTTGAGTGTATCTTTGAAGAAAAAAGACCTTTCGTGATATGCTACACTTACAGACCATGCATGAGGCTATGGATAACTCCATCGGCTTTTCTACTGAAATCAGAAATCTACTGTTCTTGCTTCTAAACAAGCAAGAGTTGATGATAACATCTAATATAGTTGAAAGTCCTTCAGCAGTAATTTCCATGATGAGCTGAGTGACAGAATACCTGAGCATGAACAAATGCTATGAGGGCTCACCTACTCTATAGATTCACAGCTGTTCCCTAAATATAAGGCTTCTACCAGAAGCCTTATTTGTCAGAATCTACTGATCTCCGTCTTCTCTGCTTTTTCCTGCTCTACACCTTTACACCTTGCCATGTATGTGCTCCTCAACTGTGCATGAAGAAGTTGATGTAAGGACAGTTAGCACTAAAGGAATATGCACCTGCAAATCCACTATTTGCTTGTGGATGTACTACATGAGAAACTGAGACCATGAGAAAATACACAAGCACTTGAACAACATCAAGCCTATAATACTTCATATACAGAAAAGCCCATCTTCTGAACCTATTTTAAACCTTATGTTTTTTGTGGAAGCCATCTGAGATTAATCCTCCATAAAATAGATAATAAAATTCTCTGACCTATAATCTATTATAAAGATCTATGATTTCTAAATTTAACAATCACTTCCATACAAAATCCTTGTCTCCCAGGCCTTAGTTTGAGACAGCTTTGTATCTTATTGCTAATAAACATCTCCTGCTAATAGCAACAATTTCTTTCACTGTCTCCCTGTGTGTTCCAGTTAGTTTGTAGAATTTTCCCAGACAACATCTTTCCCAGAGGAGAGAGTAATTGCGCTATAAGTAGTATTTTGGCATCAAGGTTTGTTGGTTTGAGTTTTGGTTTTTTTGTTGTTTTGTTCCCCTTCCCCTCCCGTTGAAAGACTCTGCTCCTCCCTTTATCCACTGAAGCAGGGGCAGCTTCCACAGTGTTTCACAAATATCTCTTAATCGTGACTGGAGGAGTCACCCTTTTGCTTTCGTGTCTTTGATCTCTGGCCTCCCTGCGAAGGTCAACAGTGGAGATGCTCCCAGAATGAAACATATGTACAGATTACTCATTGTCGTACACACACACGAACCCTGTGCAGTCTGACTGGAGGGGGCTGTGACAGCACCCTGCTTGAAAACTCTGTACCAGGAGGGGCCCAAGCCAGAGCTCTTGCTGAGTCCCATGTTGCTATGTTCCTCCAAGTACTAGAGTTAGGTTAAATATAAAACCACCCACTTATTCCTAGTTGTTTTTATAAATTGCAAGTGTACTAACCTACATCCTTTGTGATGATGAAAGGGTTTAAATGCTTTGCTGGTCACAAGCCTTTCATTATTGAAAGATCACGTTTGGTATAGGCAACTTTACATTTTTTTTTCCCTTCTGCTTCATGTCAAAGCAGCTAAAATCCAGCTGTGTGTTAAAAGCAACGAATGCAATATTTTCTTCACTCATTCACCCAGTACTTAGTGCTGTTACTAAATGTGGTTATGTGTTTTGTTACAGATAAACTGTTCCACAACCAGCAAATTCATCTCAAAAATAAAATTGTACTGCTGTTGGGTAGAATGACTTTTTGGTTGATAAGATGAATAGATGGCCAGTTCCCCATTGATGGTAACTAGACCTGTCTCAATCCCAGTAATCCTCTTTTAAATACAACTCCTTGCACATACAAAACAAATGAAATGGATAAATGTTTCATAAGATGAATGATGAAAGCTTAGTTTAGCTAGGATGAATTTACTAATATTGCATTTCTTCTAGATCTCTCTTTCCAGTGTGGGCACCTTGCTGAACATAGCTAACAATGGCTTTCTATTTTTTCCCCCAAGCTGATTAATGTTTGCTCACGGGACCTTGATTACTGTATTACAAGTCACAAATTTGCAAGATTAAAAATGTCGGTTGAATTAATTAGCTGCAAATCAACCTAGGCACAGCTCGACAAGTTCCAAGCTGTTCCAATAAAATAAAAAAGGAGGAATCGATAGCAGCCACAAATACATGACAATATGCTGGCACTTTGTGACTATAAATAGTGGCAGCTGCCCTCTCTGCTGACAAAGGAAGATTTTTCATTGTCTATACAGTGCTCTCTAAAGGCTAAATCCTGCCCAGATTGGTGTGGCAATCTCACCAATAGATAAAGTGTTCTCAGTGAAATATCCCCTGTGGGCCAGCCTGGTAACCCAGGAGGAACTGGAGCTGGAAACAAGCTGCCTACCTTGTCTTCACTTTCAGCCAGAGGGAATGCCACAGTGCCGGTGCCAGGAGTGATCACGGCACTTGTGGATGTTGGCTGACAGGAAGGCTATACTAGTCCCAAAATGGAAATGCAGGGAACAATGTTGAAAGTCATTAGTGACTATTTTTTAACTTTCTCTCTGTAGTTACTGCCATTGTCTGACCCAGTCACAAGAATTTTAGATCTATCTGTCCATAAATCAGATCCTATTGGAAAGTTACTGGTTTTTTCAAACAGTGTCCTTAATGCTGAATGGTGACTCTGGTCAGGAACTCTAGACATATAAAAGCAAGTGCCTTTACTGGCAAGTAGTCTCTTCCTCAGCTTCATAAAATTTAAAATTAATTCCTATCAAACATTACCTAAGAAACAATCTGGGATAGGCAGATAATAATGCAGAACATACTGAAAAAAATTAGTAATTAAAATTTCAGAAATAGCTACTGCGTATGCATGATATATTTAAATTGATAGGAATATTGTTTTCAAATACATGCATTTGAAATTTATCTTCAATACATAATCCATGCAAGAGGAAATTTTTCCTTCTGACAGCATGTATCAGGAAACTGCATATGGGTTGGATAACAAACACTCTTCAGTGTTCTTCAGTTAAAATGCAAGTAAACCATCCTAATTATTGCAAGTTATTTCCTTCATAAACTACTGACAATGATAACTGATAGAAAAACAAATACAACAAACATTAAATGAAATAAAAGTTTAATTGATCCCTTTGCCATTTTCCTATGATTTTTTCCTTAAGTAAATGTGATAGATCCTTCTTTATTTTATATAAATTTTTCCCACTCTATTCTTTTACCAAAATATTTAAGATTATGAAATATAGCATTAGACATATTTTCTCCATAACTTTTTGTTAAAGTGCTGGCATAATACATCGCAAAGCTGTCTCAAATAATAACTAGAATATATTTTCCAATAATGTTCTTTTCTTTTTGCAGTTATCACTTGATTACCCTTGATGGCAATGCTCTTGATCCTTTTGTTTAGGCTTAGAATTTAAATGAATTGCAAGATTGAATCCTAATAGAATCTCAGGACTCACTGTCATGTATACATGCACACACACACATATATATACACACGTATATATATATAAATGCATTTGATACTGTAAATTTGCTCCCAAGTATGAGATAAGATTGTACTATTTTTATTATGATAAAAACAAACACTTTCACAGAGAGTATTCATTATAGCATGCTCCAAACTGTGGACACTGAACTTTTTGCATTCACCATAACCTGGGCAATTTGCACATAACTGTGATTCAAATGTACCATCCAGAGAAACCATGTGTGCTCCACATGCTTGGCTAGATAGCATAGAGCCTGTTTGCCCTTTGCTCAGCCCAAACTGATCTTTGTTTGGTGAAGGAACTGGGATTGCAAAGGGTATGCACCTTGGGCTCAGGCAACTATAGATAAGCTACACATGCAGCTTTGGTGCCCATAAAAAGTCTGCCTGAGCTCCAATGAAAAACCAGGTGAACGTGGCCACAGCGTTAGCAGTGCATTAGCACACAGTGCATTAGTAGACCTGATTCAAGGCAGCATGTAGAGATTCAGGCTTTGTCACAGTGCTAACCATGTTCATACGGCTTTTGGAGGGTGAGCAGAGTGATTTTCTTCTTCCCCAGATGTATCCTGTAGACATTGCTGGATGTAGGCAATGGCACTGAATGCGCTCAACGATTTCAGCCCTCGACACTAAAGGGACTGAACATGTCAAAATACTAGAAGTACGTCTACATTGCACAGGATAACTTTTATGTTTTCCACAAAGAGGAAGAACAGCCTCAAAATATGAAGCAGGGAGCATTGCCCTTCTCCTCAGTAGTGTGCAGCCCTATAGCCTTCCCCTGAGAGACAGTAGCTAAAGATATGAATCATTGCTAGTGGAAGAGATAACTGCATCTGGCTCTCCCCTTGGTCTCTGCTTACCACCAACTTACTGCTGGAAAAGCAGTCATGAGTATTTCTGTGCAAAGCTCCATCTGATAGCACCCCAGAGGACCCAAGTCCTTCAGGTAAAATAAGCAGAAGAATATGTGCTCAGGGGATCCTGGCAGGCTTAGGTGGGAGATAGGAGCTGAGCTACCTTGTGCTGTTAAGACCAAGTTGTTTCTGACCAAGTCCAGGAGCCAAATTTTATGTGGTCGAACATCTGGCACTAAAAACGTTCAGGAGCTGCTAGTTAGTGCAGTTTGAGGATCACAGTATTAGTCTGAGGCCCCCAATGTGCCTGTGCAGACCTCTACACGTGTGCTGCAATGTGCTGGGTATCTGGTCCCCGAGTGTTGTGGCTTTCATCCAGCTCATGCACTTGATTTTTCTCTCTGTGGGCTCTTTGGTGCATGAGATGGGGAAGGGAGTGCTGGACTACGACCAGGCCTTGCCCTGAGTGGACTTGTAGCACACAAACACAGTCTATGTCTTGCCTTTGTACTGTGTTATGCCTCTGAAGTCTCTTCTAGACATTCAACAAGCAGCTTTTTTACCTTGAGGAAATCACTTATTAGTGAAATTCTGTTTTTCAGTACCTTTACACAGTATGTGGCTGACTGGACACACCTATTTCATGCTAAAAAAGCTTTTGTGAGGTTTAGTTCAGTGCAGAAAACAATGCCAAACTCAACACATGGTTAAAAGGATGTGGACTTTCCTATAGCAGAACAGGTATTGTGTAGAAAAGCTGCTAGTATTCTTAGGGCTGCAGCATGCCTAGAAGTAAGATCCAGAAGCAATTGCTTCCAAAGACATCTGAAATAAGAGGCTGAAATCTACAGATAGAGAAACTGTACCCATAGCCATTTCATCTTTCTTTTTACGAATATGACATCTAGTTATGACAAATCTGTTATATTTTTAAGTTTATCCCAACCATTCCTCGAAGAGATTTTTGCTTGCACTTCAAAGTTTCTTCACTGCTTTTTTTTACATTGCCTTGCATGTGAAAGTTGAGATTTGACCTATAAGTTGGCCACTTATATCACAATTTCTTGTAAATTTCTATCAATTAATATAGCATGTATAAGTCTATCGTAATTATATACAAGCTTCTCTCTGACCTCTCTGGCTCACGCAAATCACCCTGTAAAAGTCCTGAAGAGGACTTTCTGCCCTGCATCTTGCATATCTGTCCTCTTTGCCCCAGGATTCAGAGTAGGCATACAGCTTACTAATGGGTACATAAGATCCGTTGCATAAGAAAGAAACCCTAAACATTCAGAGTAAAATGTATGTACAGGAGCCAAGCTTATACATTTAGAAAAAGTTCCTTTTAATGAATGTGCTGGTCAGCAATTGACTTTTATAAGAATCACTGGAAATGACTGGTTTCAGAGGAATTTTTCAAAATCTTCTTAAAAGGATCACAAAACAGCAACTGTGTCAAAGTGCGTATGTTCTTAAATGTTTGAACTAAAAGGGAAAGAAGAAGAAATGTTTGATTCATGCTGAGCTAGCACGAAGTTTAGAGTATGTATTTCTGGTTGAGCCAAGTGACATGCAGGCTCTTTGGAAAGAAGCAAATCTCCAGCTGACTTCAGTTTGGAGCAAGGAGGTGAAGACTTCCATTGCTGTGGTCTGAATTCATGCAGTTGTTCACTCAATACCAGGGGCCTGATTTTGTCATATCAGTGAAGACATCTCATGAAAGTCCTGCACTGAGGTCACTACTGTAAAACAAATTGTGCCCAGGGATACCTCACGTATTAAAACAGCTTTGTAAACAATCTGTTGATCAGTGACACTATTCCCCTAACTCTGTATGAGCAAGGCTTTGTTATGTTCATCTCTGTCTCTCCTGTAATGAAGTCTGCTCATACCAGATGTGAGAAATCATCTCAGAAGTTGATTGCTCAGCAATCTGCAGCCAAGTGAAAATAATGACAGAATTTGTTTCAAAAAATCACTACATGAGAACTGCAGTAATCTGTTGTGGTTTTTTTTTTTAATTCCCAGATTTAAAAGAATCTGTTCTTATTTTGCATTTTATCTCTTTTATCAGGATAAAGAAGAATCAATTCAACGTCATAATGAAAAGACATAGTTCTATAACAATGAAGGGAGGATTTCATGACTTAATGTCTCTGGTATATAAATGGCTGTTTGCCATTTACTCTATTTGGCTTTCTGCTGAGAGCACAGGCTTCATGCAAGCTAGTCTAATTGCTACAATTAGCAAAATTAAATGGCTTATTGTGTGTTTAGACAATTCTTCCCATGTTCTGCGTTGTTATGCTACAGAATTAGTAATTGCAGTGTTGGGCTTGTAAATTCATGGACACGTGTTGCGATTATTTTCATCACACACATCTTGTAGGGGCTCAGCGTAAATAAGCTCATTTAAATAGATGCACATATGCAATTTACTCTGCTTCCCACCATGCACAGGAGCAAGAGAGGCAGCAGCAGGACCACAGAAATCTGCTGAAGTCTTTTCCTTGGCACTGTACAGGCAGTGCAGGGGGTGCAAAGTAAATCTCAGCATCTCAGTCACTCTGGATTGCATGACTTCAGGGATGGAGCAGAGAAAGGGCAGCAACGGCTTTGGGAGCTGAATCACTGGCAGAGCCAACTAAAACTCAATACAGCGCCACTTTTAAGGCTCTTCAGGAGTTATATGATCAAATCACAAAGACTTCAAAATTGTTTAATTTGTGTTCTAAAAAACCCAAAAGGCTGGTTGTGAATATCTGCTGGCCAATAAAAAGTAAATGAATATATTGCATGATTGGAAGTCCCTTTCCAAATAAAGCAGCACCTTTACTTTTACTACCACTTATGAATTGCTCTTTTGGGGAAATAATGATGTATTGGCTAGACCATCGTATGTTTTAAACTAATACGGGTGTAATAGCTATTCATCACATATTAAAAATTACATCTCCAATAAAATTGTAATTTACCCTCTCTGCTTAAAAGTTTACAAAATCAGGCGGATGAGGCATTGAATTTTGGAAGGAAAATTATCTCCAGTGTTATAAAAATTAATTAATAGAGAATTTGTTGTTTTGTCAGTAAAAATGTTGTTTATATGTCATCAAAGCCATATAGCCCAAGCACAGAAACATTGTTCTAGCATGAGAAACATACTTAAATTGACATAAACAAAATCAGAAATTACTTTTTTCATTATTAAATATGCAGGAAAAAGGTATTGCACATATTTGCAAAGAATTTTTTCAGAAAAATTATCTTATTACAGAACAAATAACTTTTAAAATAAGACAAAAATTGTATGTTACATTTTTTATATGTTTTCTGAATGAACCTGGTATATATTACCTCTTCTTTATCTAATTAGAGTAGTGAATAGTAGTTGAATTGTCTTTTCTGTAACAGACAAATACAGACTCTCAAAAGTTTAGGACCAAGTGTTTAACCAGATAAGTTACCATTAAATCCGCTGGCAATTTTTTTGGTTCAGTAGAACAATGCTTTCATAATTCTTACATCTAACAAAGAGATGTGATTGCTTTTCTTTACCAGAATGTGAATATCAAAATATGAACATTTCATTTTCTTGTATTCTGGAATGAAATTTAAAAGGCCTGATTTTTTTTATTATTTCAAAAGCAGAAGTTAATTTTCTTTACAATTTTTTGGGTGGGTTTTTTTGGGTTTTGTTTTTTTGTTGTTTGTTTTTTTGTTTTTTTTTTTTTTTGCTATTGCTGTCTTAACTGAACATTATTGATTTTAAAACTGTCTGTGGTAAAAAGAATAGTGCATATTGATTATTAACTGTCCTTAAGGCCATCATGGAATTTCAACGTGAATGATGTTTAATCTTGGCAATTTCTATAAAAAGTTCTTACAGCATTTAATGTGACTATTCACAGCAATGCAAATTATGAAACGTAGTCATCTGAGTGTTAAGATTTCAATGGCCACCCTGTTCTCAGTACAAGTATCACTGATGTTATGAATGTAACAGAATAAGATTTTGGAGAGCAAATTTTGACTTAGTGTATATTGATTTCTCTCCCTTCCTCAAACAGCGAGACTGAATTCTTAGGACAAGATGCATATATATATAGTGCTGTGCATATACATATATATATATATATATATATATGTGTATGTATATGTTGCTCCGCACTCGGACCCTGCAGTAGTAGTTTGCTTAAGATAAACATTTTTACAAACATTATTAGAAAAAAATCAAAAATGCTGGGAGAGTAAAGAAAGTAAATGTTAGGCATGAAAACCCACATGGATAAATAATACCTCTGTGTCCTTCCTTCCAAAACCAAACAAGAGCAAATCAAACAAACTCACCCCAAACCTTCTTCAGCAACTTTGCAAAGCAAGCACTGGTGCAGACTTTAACCCTTTAAATTTTGTACGAAGGAATGTTTCTTCAATTCTTTAAGCCCTGACCAAAGGGCTCACAGCTCTGAGGAAGAGCAAGGGGATGAGAGGGACAGCAGCACAGGACAAGCCTCACTGACAGCCGTGATGTGCCCCTCTCCCCAGGAGGTACCGGAGGGTGGGTTGAGCTTGCAAAGGCTGCCCACTGTGCCTCATTCAGGCTTAAATTTCTGAGTTGTTAAAGCAGCAGCAAACACATTCAACTGTTTCCAAAAGAAACACATCTTGGATCACAAAGCTTACCATTTGCCCTGTTTGTAAAGAAAACCAGCAATTTCCTTGTGCGAACTAGCGTTTGATTCTGGAGTGAAGGCTCTACTGCATTTGACAGGACAAAGGACTTGCTTCAAAAACCTTTTTTTTAGCAGTTCTTGCACTGGTATATTTTTTGACAAAACATTAGTGCTTTTCTCTGAATAATCAGCTATATATTCATGGAGAGAAGGGCAATCACTTTGTACAAAGCTTCAGGTTTGGACTATCAAAAAATTTTTTATTTAAAAAATTATTATAGAGGCAGTTGGCTACTGCTTAATTTGAAAATACCTAAGAAACCCTTGAAGCATGGGTGTTTTCTGATCTGTGTAAAGTTCCCTCTGCCTTGCAGATTCCTGCACTTTCACAGATTTTTTTTTGTTTTGAGGAACTTGTCCCAGCAAAGAACAACAGGTATCGAACATTTCACTAATAAAAAAAGTCAACATTAAAAATGGCTAATTGAACGCACACAAATAAACATAGTTGGTGTAACCTTGGCCATTTCATAGTACAAATATTCATAATAGGAAAGACTGAAATTAATTCAGCAGCATATACAGCAGTAACTACACTGGATATATCTGACAGCGAACATTACAATACCAATCATCAGGTCTTCTCCATTCTGACAATGCCATTTACAACAATAACTCTTCAGTTCTGCTTCTCTCTCCTAAAATGGATGGAAATAGTTATAGCAAATTTTTTCTTATGGAATCACTTGGTATCTTTACAAGCCACTTACATTTGAAACAGGATCCACAGTTTATAGGGTATTCTAAAAGTACCCATGTAGGCTTTCATATGGCATTACACTGCAAAACAAATCCATAATGTGTGAAAACCAGGTTTACATCAACCTGAAAAAGCCATTTGATAAAATTCATGGACCAATTCTTAAAATCTAAGCTATAAAGAGAATGAAATGTATTAAAAGATTTGAGGTTTATAAAAAGTAACCTTTTATACCATATTTTTAGTTTACAAAAATATCGAAATAATCCATGAGTTTTTCACTCTGCACCAGATTTAAAAAAAATACTATCAAATTTTGACTTGCACCTTTAATGCATTTGAAAGCACCATCAGGGGATACTTTTAACATGAAGGATAATACCATTGACTAGATTTAGGGAGGTATTTAAAACCCAAAAGCTTGCAGCAAAGCACTCTATTACAAGAGATTCAACGTAATTTTTAGACGCATCTGGACAAAAGTCTTGAACAGGCAGAAGAGACTCTTTCACATAACTTTCTTATATTATACTTCTGTGAATATACTTACTAAGAGGTGACTGAAAGCCTTTAAAAGACACCACTTTCACCTCGGGTTGGGAAAAATCAGAGCTGTCTCTACATGTTGAGAACTTGGTTGGTCTTCCCTGCTTCTTTTTCTGGTAGGGCTTGTGCCACTTGTTATCTGTCCCTCAGGCAATATCAACCTTGCAGTTATACAATGTTTGGCACTAGAAGGGTATGGCATGTCACAGTCTCTTGTCACCCCTGCATACATTCACACACTGAATCATGCATTCTCAGTCCTGAAACAGAGAAGTCTCAGTGTGTTCATCTCCTTGTAGTTTCTTCTGAAATGTCTGAATGGGGTCCTCCAAAAAGTTTAGAATATGAAAACTATACTTCCCTGTTCTTTCACTTTTTTTTTTTTGCAAAGTGAACATTGAATCATGATTATCATTTAATGTATATCACTACATGTTAGAGCTCCTTATTTCTCCTGAAAACCAGAAGTGAGCTGCATAGGATTTCTGCTAAAAGTAACATCAAGAAGCTAAATTTTATTTTAAAGAGACTTTGAAATTCCACAGAAAGCAAACAGTTCTGGTAGTATTAATTTTTATGACCTAATTAATCAAAATTTAGTTTACTTTCCTTTGACAGCCTTACAAACATGACAATGTATCTTTTCAATTAAGAACCATTTTGCATACCTAACCTAACCTGAATGGTTGATTTATGGGAGTGTTGAAGACTAGTATGCTCCTATTTTTTTCTCCAGAAAACATTTTTCATAACAGAAACACTGTGTGCTAGTTTTGTTATTTTTGAAAAGGTAGGTTTTTCGTTTATTTTTGCCATTGATTTTGGAAATATCAGTCATTAATTTCTAAAATAAAATGCACTACTGGCTAAAGTTGAAAGCTCTTATTTGGTTGTAAGTACTGTGCAGTCAGAGTTTCATAGCAGCAAGGGGTCGTGGGTGAGTTTCCCTAGCTGAAGTAACTGATCTGTATGTGTGGGTCAAGGTTTTTTTTAGGCTTTCAGATGATGCTGCTGTATCAGTGTCCTGCAGACAGACTGCACACAATGGATCAAATGATAATCATGATGATAGCCAGACTAAAACACTACAGCTTGCTGCTCTACTTGTAGTACACAGTTTAGTTATTCCTACAGCCCTACTGTCAACCCTTAATTTGGACTGTAACACTGGAGCTTCTTCAAGCCGTGTTTTTGCTTTGTTTACAATGTGGTTTCATATTCCAAGCGCTCCTGGATAAGGGCATCATCTTTATACTGTAGCCGTGGAGGAGCAGGGGAACATTCAAATGCCAAGATTGCCTTCCTCAGGCTCCTGTCCAACACATGTCTCTCCCATGCTGGGTACCTGTTCCTGAACAGATCAATTTTAATGACAGACTCCTCAATCCTTGGTGGCCGGGATGAAGGTGTGGATGGTGCGGTGGGTCTCACCTGAAACACAGGCACACATCCATCCCTCTCTGCAAATTTTTGATCCCGCTCGCTTGTGACACTCCGGTTGTTGGAGATGGACCTTAGCGTGCTTGTGGCCACTTCTGGGGGTAGGGTGAAGGCAGTGGCAGGGTCCTCACAAGCACAGCTTGGCGACTGCCCAAACCTTGGTCCATTGGGGTGAAAGAAGGCATAGTACATTAACATAAAAACGATGCCTGTTAAAAAGCTGCTGAACACTACACACAGTGCTGGTATGGCAAATGCATCAGAGATTTGGGGGGCTTTGTACAGATACCAGAGAACACTCAAGGCAGTGTTTTCTAAAAGGATGACAAAATAGTAAATGAAAAGCCTACAGCGTGTCCTTCCTTCCTTGACATTGAACCAGCTGAAGATATAGATTATACCAACAACCATGTCGAAAACTATCTCCTCCCATTTAGTGATGCAAAACTCTGTCTCGCAGTGAACAATCCAGAAGGTCATGATGCACCAATGCAACACGATGAAGATCCCAAAGTACAGCTGGAAAACTGAGGCAAACAGAGCAAAAGTAATGACCCTTGCTGCAATTGTGAAGAAATGCCAGCAAAACTGGATTATAACAGCCATATAACTGATGGGTTTCTTGTCATCACGGGAGTCACGGAGGGCCTTTTGGTAGGAAGCCAAAGCCCAGGCCAGGGATACGAGAGATGCTGCAGCAGTAAGACCTAGGAGGAAACAGGAGATGTAGTTAAGGCATAATTAGTATGTCAGTGCTTGGCTGAAACCGGTGAGATCCTTACTGCTTTAAATACATTCTCCACCACTGACATAATAAAACCTCTTCCTTCTCCTTTAGCTCAGAGACCCCAACAGCTGAGATTTCATTGCCCTTACAATGCTGGATACACAAAAACAAGAGTGGTCATCAAACCGCACTCTGAACCGCCTCTCTAGCAATTACATGTTTGAAACAAATTAACTAATTCACAACTTTGAGCAAGTTGGAGATGAGCGTCTCTGTCAGCTCTGTGACTTAATGGGACCTGCTATCGTTATTGTTTTCAAGAGAGAATATGAATGTTCTGATTTTGATAAATCAGTAAGGAAACCTAATATAAAGCAACTAAGTCTTTCTAATTAAAATGTCAGCATCATATACAGTTAAAATAAATCAATAACAACGTGAGCATAAATCTGCATTTTAAAAATAAATTTATGTAACTCTTGTTACATGAAAATGTAAACTGACTGCTTTACTCTTGCTAAGGGAAAAAAATGCCCATTTTGATATTTTAAACAGAATTTTAATAAGTATAAAATGTCAAAACTTATTTTCTTTCAGCTGGAAATTAAATTTATTTTAGAAATGTTGGAATTGTCTACCCAATTAAAATTCTGAGTAAAGATGCTCCTAAAGTAGGGGTTTATGATTAATATAGCAATATAGCCATTCTATCTCCCATATATCACAGAGTTGCCTACTTACAAGGCCCTAAACTATAATATTTTGGTAAAACTTCAAAATTATTTCAAGAATTGAATATGAAATTATTTCTCATAAGATTTCAAACATTAGTTCTGTGAAAATACAAAAAAATACAAAAATACAAAAACTGTAAACCAATTATTTTTTTAAAAGACCATTTTATATTTATTTTGAATGTGTATTATTCTTTTCTCCTCAAGGGACTTTGACTCTTGTCTGTACGTAAATTAAAAAAAAAAAGTTAATTTGAATCTAATTTTTAAACTAATCTGTTACTTCCATACACTACCAGAAACGTACCTTACATTCCCATTTCAGAAGTGGTATAGTTCAGCATAACTATTCAAATGCTTAATACTTACATAGCATTCTGTTAGAAATGATAATAATTCTTCTTTACTAGAAGATTAATTTTTGTTTACTTACGACTCATATCAACCTGCTTTGGATGGAAATGGGATTTGCAATTGAAATGCAAAATCCCAGCCTTTCAAGTGTATTTATTATTTAAATAAAATTGCAATAAATGTTGTATACAGAGGAAAAATGTATCAAACATTTTATACTTAACACTGGTTTATTACCAAGCCTAATTTTACATACAGCTAATGAATGAATTCATAAGTCTCAGCATCCCAGACTGAGAGTTTATTCACAGACCATTTAAAGATAATGATGCTTCAGCTTATTCTATTTCTAAGCCGTTCCTTAACTTTGAACTAGTTATTGAAGTAAATCAAACTGACATGAAGAAAACATTTCTTTTGTCTGCTGTTAAAAGCTGTTTAATCATTTCAACAAGCTTTGGTTCTGGATGCATAGCCAAGATTTTTCTTCCCTGTTCAAGAATATATTACTTAACTATTATAAATTTTATGAAATTTTATTAATACAGAATGTTAAATTTAAGCTGAAATACATATTGCTATTTACTTCAGAAAAAAAGGAGGTTATTTTAAAACAGAAAAATGCAGGTTATGGAAATACTACCTGATTCTGATGGAAAAATTCTATTTAAGCAATGGCTTAACACATTAACATTTTGCTCAGTAAGTAGTACAGAGAGATTAATTGCTTTCAGGATGGATTGTGTTTGCCATTGTTTCTCCCTCGGTCACCGGCAGGGTTCTAATAATGTTGTGAGCTCCCATGAATTTAAAATCCCTTTGTTTTAAAAATAAAAATAATAACAAACAATCAGTAGAAACATACAGCAAACTTAGGATTCCAGGGAGAATTTTTAACAAAACTTCATCAATTTAATTCCCATGTAGATGCCTGGATGGCAAAACACCAGCGTTACTGCTCGAATCCTCCTTCATGGAGAAAATAAGCTATCAGCAATGAGGACAGGAAGAAATGGTGTAAATTGCTATTTTCATTTCTGACTTGTATGTATGTTTTCTCACACTGGGCTACCCTTCTGTTTGTTATCTCTGAAGACAACACTATGATCTGAAAATGTAAGTTCTTGTTTTCCTGTAGGAATGTTTTAAGTATTGAAAAAACACAGTTCGTTTCCCTCATGAAATGAAAAGTTTGGAAAGGTAGATGAATAGGATAAAGGGTAAAAGAATCTTTCAATACAAATGAGCCACTCTGAACAAGAGCTCAAAAGTAGCATTATCAGCACAGGAAAAAATAATGTGAGCAAGAAATCCACATGTTTTCTTTGCAAATCTAACTTTAATGACCTCACACACTCCCCCTGAGGTTTGTAGAGATATCATCAGTTTTGCATTAGGAAGTGTAAAATCATTCAATAATGCACACAGAATATAATGTTAAATTCATAGGAATTTCCAGTGTTCTAATGCTAATTAATTCATAGTCATTGTCTGGGACAGAAAGAAGCAAGTACAATAGTAATGTAATTCTGTTATTTAAATAGTCATTAACAGGGAATCATCCTTTGCTTTTACAGGACAAACTCAGGAATATTGGCAAACAGGAGAGAAAGGAGACAAGGAAATGTACAAAAGGAAAGAACTGTCAATTAATGTATTATGTATCTACCCTTGTGCTATTGGCAATGGTGTTAGGGATATAGAATTAAGATAAGGTTAAGCACTTCATGGGCTCCATCTGTTCCTCTTTATTGATGAGACTAAGCACTAAAGAATTATTAAAAGTAAATTAATAATGAAAATAATAATGTAAAAGTGATGCAAATGGCAGTTTGCTAAGAAATGTCACTATATAAATAATTCACCAGGAATGGTCAGAGATAAAGTGAATTATTGTAGCACTGAATGGATAATTCATTAACTAGAACCTATTGATGCAGTTGCTGAGTATGTGTTTGTATAAACCTCTTTATCCCTACTTCAAAAGAGGAACTAAAATAAATTCCTATTGCTATCAAAACAAAACTTTACCAATGCAGGTGGTTTAACTTCTGCAGTCAGGAAGGCTCATTTGCCACCCAGAAATGAACAGAAATTGGATGCGATCTGTGGAGCCACCATTCATGAGGAACAGGAACCAGCTTTGCTGCTTGCTCAACTGCAGCCTCTGTACACTCTTTGGGTGCTGCAGCAGCTTTATGGTGTATTTGACAATCTTGTATTATGAGAGTCTTGTATTTAGGGTCTTGATCTCAGAAATTAAGATTAAATAGCCATTCCCAGTGAATATATACACAAGCAATTGTATGCTCATCTGTTACAGACTGTTGAAAGAACAGGAAAATTCTCTAAAATGGCCTTAGGAAGAATGAAACATGTTCCCATTTCTTTCTTTTCTGAAGCTGAACCTTCAAGTATTTTTCCATAGTATGTGATTTGGTCTTTAAAGTTCTGTCTGTAAGAGGAAAGAAATACAGGCTTTGCATAGGTAAAGCATCACTTCACAATTTGCATCAGGCAAATGATGCTTTTGTCTGTTTCTAAAATGGACACCTGACATACTCTAAATAGCAATGAACGGGAGTGGGATTGTATGTACCCACTTTGCAGATTAGCCCATCAACAACAGTCACAATAGTGAGAAAATAATACATTGTATCAAGAAAACTTTCTGCTAGGAACTAATTATAATCTGTTTTGAGTGAAAAATACAATTTAACCTCTTTTATTCTGTTAAGGGTTTGTATTACTTAATTATGTTGTTTGCATAAAGGAATGACAACTTTTTATTACAGATGTATTTCAGATATTCTTAAGATAGTACACTGTCTGTCTGATAAACAAAGAACAGAACTGCCTTGACTGAATTATAATTTTAATTTTTCCCCCAGAAATTATTAATTTCTCTAAGATATGTTTGCATTTTATAGAGTGCGGCATATCTGTACTGATAATTTAAATATAAAATTTAATACACTGCAATGAGCTACACCTCCTTAGAGACTTAGCAAGTCCTAACGTGACTTTCACAAATGAAAGCAAATATATATGAGAGAAAAGAGACTGTATACAAAGACGAATACATTCACAAATGTAAGATTTCAGGGAAGCAAGCAAGCTCAAATAACTACAGGAGAGCCAATGAAATTCTTCTCCACAGTATTTGTGAGAAATCTGAGAGAAGTATGTTGTTCATGAGCAATCCAAATAGAATTGCTCACAGCACATACAGTTTTTCTATATTACATCTCTGCATGGCAATTCACAACTTAGTTGTATCTTGCTAACACTTCTACCTTTGCATGATATCCCACAATATAATCTTTAGACTGGAGTGTAGCTGAAAAAAATACAGGTCTCATTCTCACAGTAATTTTATTTTACTCCTAATTTGTACTTGAGATAGTAAAGGCATATTCAAGTCCATAAATCACTTTTTTCTAATCACATCAGTCCATAAATTCTATATAGCATAAGTACAGAACAGCTCGAGTCAGCTGCAACCCATATAAATGGATGAACTGATCACAGAAAGTGCTCCTTGACATTCAACCTGATTTCAGAAATCAAACTACTGCCAACTGTGTCTGTCTCTGCTTCATCCTTCCTTTTAAACTTGTGCTCATCTCACCGTGCCTTAGAGTAAACTTATCTAAAAGCAGGAATACCAAATGCAGCAGGACATCTGGGCATGACAACATTTTCTGGGATCTGGGATTATGAAACATTATTTTAAGAAAGCCTATTTTATGAGTTTCCTACTCAACTGGAGAGGTGCTGATAGATGCATCCAAGCTTCCAGGTGCTTCTCTGAACCAAAGCCAAGGTTCTCTACTATTCAAATCTTAGTCCTGTAGGAAACAGCATATCATGACTGCATCCCTCCAGCTTCAGAAAATGCCTTGCTGTATTTACACAGCTTTTGCTATGTTGCTCTGCAAGTATAGCCACAAGCTAGAGATTCACGTGGAGGCAGGCTTGCAGGCAGCTTGACAATTGTCTATGGGTTTCTTCGCTAGTTCTTTTATTCCCATACATAGTACAGCAATGTATGGCATGGTGTACATACTGTGCTTCCATACGTGCTTTAGTACATAGGACGCTTTGCATGTTTTAAGGGCAGCTTTTGATCACATCAAGGACCATAACGTCCAGGGCATCAATATGTGTTTCACTCCCTGACCAATACTGTGAGATGAAACCTAAAGATAAATCTGACCTTTTCCATGCTTTCCTATTATCTAAAGGGATAACAATATAAGCTCTCCCCCTCACCTGGGTTATTTCCTCATAAGCTTGTTGCCAAGATAATCCTATTACTTTCCCACATCAGCAAGTTTGTCATATATTAGCTGTCCTAAATCAAGATCAAAAGCATTCTGTTCAACTGAAATAAGCTGCCTGAGGTCAGAAAAGGACTTTGTTCTTCTTTTTTAAGTACCACTAGATCTGATTCTGTCTAGATAGAAATGCCACCCTACTGTAACATTCCATTTCTCTAGTTTTACGCTCAGACTGTTTGCTACCCACAAACATGGGACTGTCAGTGTCTGAGGATGAGTCTCCAGTAGTTCACATTTCCAGTTTTTGCCACAGGCTGCATTCACAGACAGGGATTTTCAGGGCAGCAGTTTCATCAGCTTGCCAACATTCAGCTCAGCTTTCTCCCACAGTATACCGAGGCAGCGTAATACAGCATAAGGGGTGACAGGAACTCTTCCTTGTCGAAATTTAAGTCAGTATTATGCCTGATATTACTTCTCCTATGTGTTATGCAATTATCATAGAAGATGCTAGCATATATAGGAATCCCATGATTCCTCTCAGCTGCTTTCTATAGATTAACAGTTCTGGTGAGACAGCTTCCAGCTGTTTCTTTCATTTGGCTCACGACAACAACTTACCATTGCCCTGGAACTCTAGAAACATTCTATATATTAATGTTACTTTCAACCTTACTTATTTTACCTACTCCTATTTTTTTACCAGCAGTGTTTTGGATTCTGCATAGACAACACGAGTCGACTGACGAGTTTGGCTTACTGCATGTATCTTGAACAGATTCTTAGGGTCTTTACAAGACACCTGCCTAATGATTTATCTCTTGCTGCACTCAAGGTAATTTCCACCTTAGCAAATCTAACTGTTAGACATAATGTTGAGAAGCTTCTGCTGAGCAGCAATCCTGGTCATAGCTTTAAATACATGAATGATAGTCATAATTTTATTTCAAGATAACATCAAGAACAGTTCCCCTTTGCCTTGCCCCTAGTTCCAAATTCATTCTTTTACCCAAATTTTGGTGTATTTCAGGAGTTCTCTTAGAAACTATGAATCAAATCAATGCAGATAAAGAGAGTCAACTTGCCATGCAGGGACAACAAGAACCACGAAATCATTTTGCCTGTTAGGAATCCAAACTTAGACTTCTGTACTTTCACAGCTAGACTCGTCTGTTAGGCAATTTGGTAACTTTTATTCCAGTGAAGTATGTGCAGCAGAAACATACCCACTGACTCCAGGCTCATTTCCATGATTTCTACATTTCTTCTTAGGCTTTCAATGCCTTGAGGTTGCTGCAAGTAGCTTACAGAAATCAAGGGATTATCTGGAGAATGCAGCAACCCCAAGCAGAACAAAACCCCTGCCATTAGCTCTTGAGAAGAAACATCACGACAACATAATGCTAAGCTAAATATAGGGCACCATCTATGGGAGAAGGCTCCACCTGCACTGCTCTGTCCAATGTACTGCATATATGGACACCTTCCATAAAGTCAGTACCAGCTGCAGTAGCACTTCTCCCTGCCACCCAACAGGAGAAAGAGAAAAATATATAGCTTACTAGACCTGTAAAAATCCTGTTAAAACATAAGTTCTGAGGAAATGCCTTTCTGTTGATCCACATTTCTATGATTCTGCCTATACTCTTCTGTTGAGCTTTGCTTAGGCAGCTTCTGAACAAATTTTATCCTGGTATATTTCAGTGACTTGTAGGAACCAGGCACACAGATTTCCATTTCATGGCCACTAACAAGATCAACCGGAACTGTTTTATTGGAAATGCTTTGGAAAAATATTCAAGTGAAAAAAACCACAAAAGATGTACACAGTAAACGCCATTTAGACAATTTTAGTCTTCCATGAAAACAATTTTTTTTTTTTTAGGAATATGCAACTTTTTTAAAAAAATACACTGTACTTAGCCTACAAGAGTGTTTAAGCATGAATAGGGAGAAAATTAGTATTAACATTTGTTTCTTTCATAAAGTCATTGTATCACCTGTCCAAAGGTTTGTATGCTGTCCCTCCCAGCTCGCAGGCTTGGGGCTGCTGCAGGTGTGGGCTCAACCCACACATCAAAATATGGTAAGAAAGTAAAACTTCAGAATAAAAACTCTCAAAGCAACAATACAAAACTAGAAATGAAATGGTACAAAATTTGGAAATAAATCTGTTGAAGTAAAAACATGGTGGTGATAGAAATAGTATTGGTTTCCTAATCAATTCTCCATAAAACTGTTTTCTAATGTACTGGGTGTCTACGCTCAAGTGCTGGCAGGGGGACACAGGGGGTGGCCTCTATGAGGAGAGGCCAGGAGCCTGCATCATGCCAGACACAGATGGTTCCAGCCAGTATCCAGCCAGCTCCAAAGTGAGACACCACAGGACACAGCAGAGACTGTCAGCCAAGATGGTAGCACCTCTGGAAAAAATATTTAAGGAAGAACAAAAAATCCTGTTAGGCAGAGGAGAGGGGAAAGAAGGACATAAGAACAGCAGTATAAATATTAGGGTGAGAGAATAAGGAAAGGGAGGAGGTGCTCCAAGCCCCTGTGGGAGACAACCATGGTGGAGCAGGTAATTTCCCACCACTTGTGAAGGACCATGAGGGAGAAGATATACACCCTTCAGCACATGGATATGGAAACTGTGGCCCCTGGAGAGCCCACACTGGAGCAGGTTTGTCTTGAAGGAACTATATCTTGTAGGAGGGATCATGCTGGAGCAGAGGAAAAGTGTGAGGAGAAAGGAGCAGGAGAGAGAAACTGTTACTGACTGATTGTGACCCCCCATTGCCCATCACCCTGTGCCACATGGGATGGGGAGGCAGAAGGGTCAGGGATGAAGGAGTGAAGTTGATGTCAGTAAAAGTGGGATACAGGGAGAAAAACTTGTTTTATTTTGTACCTGTGTTTCTCACTATCCATATCTGTTTTCACTGACAATAAATTAAATAAGTTTTCCACAAGTTGAGTCTGTTTTACCTGTGATGTTAACTGCTAAGGGATCTCCCTTTACTGCAACCCACAAGGATTTTTATCCTCTTTTCTCACCCTTCCCTGCTGAGCAAGGGGAGTAAACAAGCAGTTGGGTGGGTGTCTGAGTGCAATCCAAGGTCAACACATCCCATCTAATCACCTCATGCCAATATATTTTTGCATGCACAAATCGTGCATATGGTCATTGCTTGAGGGGCCAGATTGTACCTTCTCCTTCCAGGACCACCCAAGAAAAAGGTTTTTTTCCTTGCACAGGGATACATGGAATACACCTCAAACTTATGTAAACCCTCCTTCCTCTGAAGGGTGTTTTGCCACCTGCCAGCCCCTACAAGGCAGCACTGGCTGCCAAAAACTGGTTGTCGGTGAATATAAAAGCTGTCACATTATTTCCTGAGATTTAATGAAAGGATGAGGGAGGAGAACGTACCCAGGAGAATTAGAAATTTAGTACACATACAATTTTTCTATGCCTGTAGAGAATAGTATAAATTCTGAAAAAGGAAGTACATATCAACATTTTTTTAGTGTAACCTAGTCACAAAAAATTTACTATTTTTTTTTAATAGTGAAACAAGGAAAAAATTCATAGTTCAGTAATGCGTTTCATAGATATGGAAATATATTTTAAGTGAGATAGCACAGTTGCAATCAGTGTGAATGCAATACAAGCCACAGAGCATTGCCTTATGAACACTGAGTGAATCCCTTGTGTTCAAACAAGTGATTAAGAATTCAAAAGTTTAAAACAAGGGAGAAAACATCCTTGTCGCAGGGTACCTGTCGTGAAGTCTTGGTCCAAAGGGGGAAGAAAGACACACAAGACACACTAGGATGGTGAGACAAAGAGATGTCTGCCTGCTCAGCGCAGCAGGCAGCCTTTATTGAGCTTGCTAACTTCTACTTTCCCACACACAACACAAACATATTCCCACAACAACACCCAGGAATTTAAGCACCTGCACATTACTAAACAGCCTTAACCTTGTACTCCCTGCAACCCAAGGCCGTGTCCATGGAAACCATCTAACCAGCTCCACTGCTCCCATGGAACACGGTCTAACTTTTGCACTACCTCAATCTTCAATTGTGGGGCTACAACTTCACCCCACACATCCTTCCAAAGGATATTTACCTTGACTTTAAAAATGCACATTTTTTCAGTCTGACTTTATCTACCTTTGGTTTTCAGCCACAGATTTGCCTGAATTTCTGTAGGGTTCAAACAACTTCATCATAATATTTCATGGATCAGCAGAATTTTAAAATTAAAGGTTTCCAGGACATCAGTTTTACACTTAGAAGTCCTCAGTACCCTTGAAAGTGTATAATGTCAGGGCATCCTTAGAAATATGTCTTTCTTTCTTGCTTTCTCTTTCTCTTTCTCTTTTTCTCTTTCTCTCTTTCTCTCTTTCTCTTTCTCTTTCTCTTTCTCTTTCTCTTTCTCTTTCTCT